>NC_080428.1:27805251-28405251 GCF_029873635.1 Malania oleifera | reverse complement strand
TCATTCGCTAAGATTAGTATGAGATTAGCATATTTTTTTAGGGAGAAATTCTCTGAAAATCCCAAAACCCATAATACTCATCTTTGAGCCTCCAACACTTATTCTTACCAGATCTTACTTCTCAAATACTTTTGTAAGTGTGATTTAAGTGTGGTTGATTCTATAGGTTTGCTCTCACCGCCTTACTTTATTGATATTATTTTTATTGAGAGCAAAACCTTAAGGACTCTTAGGGGACTTTGTTAATAAGTCTATCCTAAGGAGTCTTCGTTAGATCTTCTAAGATTGCACCTTCATTGCAACATGTTGAGAAGATTGTATTTGTTTTTGTTTGCAAAATCTTTTTGAAATCATTCTCAAATATCTAGTGTGCTTTATATTGAAAAATATACTTGAAGAGATATTTGCTTATGTGATAGTGATCTTTGTTGCAATATTCACTCGCTCATATATTATTTGTTGAATACAAAGATTACACATCTTTTGTAAACCAAGCCTATACATCATTTGATATTTACATGCTTAAGACATCCTGCTAATTGAAATACTTGAGATTTGACATCTTTGTGTGAACTTATTGACTGAATATCTTGTGATACAAAGATTTCTTGATTGATACTCTCATGCACTCATTACACTGATAGTAAACATATATATCTGAGAGTTAAGATATTGGACCACATTGAGCTTACATATTAAATCATATTGTGGTGTATGTAATTGCACGTAGTTGGGTACACATCTACTTTGCTTGAAAGCATAATCATTGTACCATTTGATTGTAATACACATCTGTTGTATTTCCAAGCACGAGCCTGAAGAGGGAGACTAGCCCTAGAATAGTCTTGGATTAGCTTAGACCTAGTTAGGAAAATTAGGTGTGCCATCCTATTAAGGCGTGTAGGTTGAGATCGGCCCCGCTAATTGACCTAGTTAAGGTTGAGGTCAACCCTGTGCTAATTAACCTGGTTGTAATCGATGCTGTTCCACCCTTAAGTGAGCTATTAGTGGAATCCTCGAGCTTGCGAACTAGAGGCGGGGACGTAGGCACAGTTGGCCGAACCCCGATAACATATCGTGTGTTTGTTCATATTTCCACACTTTATATTTACAGCACGTGTATGTTATTATGTGAATGATGCGCTTGATTTAAATTTTCGTGTATTATATTTATCAGCGTATTTGGAACTGCATAGAAAAATCCTAGGTTGTAATATTCTGCTAACATCTAGTTCAACCTAGGAGAAAAGTTTAAAATTCCAATTCACCCCTCCCCCCTCTTGGGAATACACCAATTCTAATAATTGGTATGAGAGCCTTGTTGCACTAGACTTAAATGTTTTTGCAAAAAGATCGCAATGACTCAAATTGGTATATCCCCATTCGGTGAGGGTTAGTCACCTTTCAGTCCTCCTGTGTTTTGTGATGTTGATTACACCACGTGGAAAATTAGAATGAGCATTTTTATAAAATCAATGAACTGGAGGGCTTGGCAGGTGATTGTAAATGGAATTTGTATGCCTGTAGAAAATGATATTAATTTGATGCATGCAAATTCACATGTCATGGACATGCTATATTGTGCTTTAGATACTGATATTCTTCATGAGTTTATGGCATGTCATGGTGCACAGGAAATCTGGGATGAACTAGAAAAGAAATATGGAGAATCCCAGGAGAATGAGATCGTAACTCCTCCAAATGCTCCGAGCTCAAATGATCAGGAGGAGGTAAATCATGAGCTAGAAATCAATGAAGAGGTATATGATTCTCACTCTAGCTTGTTTGATGGATTTTGTGATGAATGTTGTGATGGGTCATATACTAAATCATCTATTGATAATACTGGAAATGGTTCATCCGATGTTTGCTATGAAAAATCTTGTGATGAATCATCTGATTGCTCATGTGATTTTTACTGTGATGATTCTCATGCCAAATCATATGATGTATCATGTGCTGAATCATTTGTTAAATACCATGATAATTATGTTGATGATACGTGTGATGATTCTTATGCTGAATGTTGTGTTGTGTCTCATGTTGAATCATCTGTTGATAATATTATTAATATGTATATGATGATTCCTGTGAAAAGCATTGCAGCATATCATACGATGAATCATCTAAGAATATTTGTGATAGTCCTGTTGAACATGCATGCAATGATTCATATGAAAACTATTGTGTTAATTCTTATGATGAATCATGTGGTGATTTAAATAATAAAAGCATGTTTTCATTTGAAAAACTAGAAAAGACTTTATTGAATATGAATAAATTTCTAGTTAAGATATCTAAGTAGAAATCATTTTTGAAAATCGAGAATAAGGGGATAGCTATACAATTAAAAGAATTAAAAGATTATCATGCTATCCTTGAAAAGAGAAAGATTAAGAAGATCTTAAAAAATATCTTCTTAGAAGAAGAATTGGATGATTATTCTAGATTTACATTCAAAGTTATAAATGAGAAGAATAATCATGATAAATCCTTAGAGATTAAAAAGAAAAATCTTTTCAAAAAGGATTTAGGATTATCACATAATTCCCACTATCATGCCTCAACAAGCAATCATAAGAATTGTAATCATATCCTTTCATGCATTTACAAAACCTGCTTACATTATAAAGGAAAAGGACACAACCGATTTATTTTCTCATCCATAAGTGCCAGAGGGTTAGAAAAAGAAATGATGTGGGTAATCATGAAAGCAAACCCCTTAGGATCTAAAGAAGACCGAAGTCAAATAGATATAACTTAACTATTTTTTTGTTTTCTTAGATCTTAGGATTAGGTTTAGGGGGTTGTGATGACTGTAGGTTTGGGAAGTGATTTTTGTTTAAAATGAAAATCTTAGTATACACACTCACTAAACTATCTTATTATACTAAGACCTTTTATCCACTTCCAAATGGACATGACATCTATGCCTTGTACTTAATCCTAAATGCTTAACCCATGCTAACATGAAAATCACAAAGTTAAGCAGCTGTTGTACTTTGCACAAAATTGAGTGTTAGGGTTCTATTTTATATTATATATCACTATACCCTAAACTCACTTTTGAATATGAAAAGCCTAAATCAAAATCAAGTCATCACTCTAGGGTTAAAACACTATTGATCATAAATGACTAATATATATTGAGTGCTTCTCATAGCTACAACCAAATTAGAGGTATCCACTAGGGGATTGGTTCCCTTGAGTTTAAATCTTAAAACCTTTAATTTTGGATAAATTGCTCCATAGGAAATCTTTACCAAACCACGATCATATCAGGTAAAGATCCACCCTCTTATTGGTTCGTATCCTTACTCCAAAAGTGTGATCATATCTAAAGGATACTTTCCAATCACCAAAGAGCAATAGTCAAAAACTCATATACTTCTAGTCGCTCTTTGTCTAAATGGTTTGGACATATCCACTTCCATGAAAATATCTTGAGTCATGTCCACTTATATTTAATACTCTTCGAACTTAATAGAAATTATAATCTTTAAGAGTATTTAATCTACTTCACACGCCTCGCTCTCAAAACATTAAGTCATATCCTTTAGAGCTTCATATCCTTAGAGATGAGTTGAAGGGCTATGTTGGTTGTAGCAAGTCTCAATCTAGATAAGTGCACAAAATTCAAGTAGACCTATGCACATGCAGTTTAAATTGAAAGCCATTCCAACTTGTGCCTCTCACACGCATTGAGATTCATAAGAAAAGAGGCAGACATTGGCTTATCATCTCAACAAATATTCATTATGACTTTCTGGTCCGATAAGCCTAAAGCATTCACTGCCAAGATATAATCATGAAAAATCTTAAACACTTGGCTAAGTAATTAGAAATTTAGAAAAGGCATAAAATGAATAAACTCAGGGGGTCTTTTTTGACTATTTATATTAAATGCTTTTATGATCACAGCTTATATGCCTTAATGAATTACAGCACTAAACTCATAACTATCCACTATTATTTATTGTTCATATTATATCTTGATGGATAGTGAGTTATGATTATCTAGTATTGTAAGCTATTATTGAATATATTTTTTGATAATACTTGATTGCATGGAACGCCATCTGTAAGGCTGTTGCAGAAATTTATTTACTTGCATGCTTGTATGGAACGCCAACTGCATGGCTGATGCAGTATGTTGTGTATTGCATGCTAGTAGATGATAGGTTCTTGCATGCCTTACTCTTGTGATACTGTTTGTTTAAGAATCATTTTTGTGTAGGTAAAATTTTGGGAAATGTACTGTTTACAGCTGGCATGCTGCCGAATTTTCTGCAGATATTTGCCCAAATGATTGAAACATCTCTGTGTGTGAAAAATCTAAATATGTCACAGTTAATTTATTTGCGTTGAAATGTTAAATTCCTTGGAGTTGATTGTGCACATATATATATTTAAAATAATTGAACCAAAATGCATACTCTTAGGGGGAGTCACTTAGCATTAAAATCATTAGGCCCTGAGAAACAAATGTGTATTCTTAACAATGTATTTGTAACACTTGATATTAGGCCATCATGCTCTCATTGCTATATATGTCTTGAAAATATGGATTTATTCTGGCCACCAAGCATGATTATGATAAAATTGAGTTTAAAATCTTTTTGAAAGGATAAGGAAAAACCTAAAGAAAATTTAAATCTCATCTTCACATAATCATTAGCTATTTAAGGAACCTTGAGTAGAATTTACAAGTCTAACTAACCTATCATTGTTGGTATCTCTCATTGGTTTAGACTTTGTAAAGTGACTTATGTTTACGTGTGCACAATTCATACTTCTATTGCATGCTTATATTGATTATCATCTATGATGCACAACTTGTCCAATTCATGATCGTCTTGGAATTTCATTTGCTTGATTGAACCATACTGAATTGTTTGAGTAGTTGTTGATAAATTGCTAGGAAATTTCAACTCAAACAGGATTGCACTTATACAGGTTTTATTTTGGAAAGTTCGATTTACAAATGGCACTCTGCCAAAATTTTTCTAAAATCTTTCCAAAATTCTTCTTATATAACTGTAATACTTACCCATTGCCTAGGATTTTAACTCAAATGGCCCTTTTTCTTGTTGCCAAATGGGGGAGATGGAAAGGGGCAAAAATAATGGGTTTATTTAAAAATAAATTAGATGCATATTGAGAGGGGGATCCTTCTTGGGCTTAACCCTATATTTTTTCTAATTGTAATTGTCATCATCAAAAAGGGAAAGAATGTTGACCTTATAGGTCATGCCTGGTTTTGATTATGACAAATACTCATTGTATCGAATGGGTGTTTGAGGTTTTGTGCAGGAGCTAAGATTGTTAAGATCAAGATGGGCACAAAGCATGTAAAGCCTGAAGACCAATTATTACTTTCAATTGTAATATATTCATTTGTAGAATTGATCTCTAATAGTTAATTAGGGTCTTTGGTTTGTAACAAGCTCACACACATCACCTGCATGATCTGATAGGTAAGCTCAAACCAATCCAAATGCAAAAAAGACCTTAGAATGACCTTAGGGTTTTACCCCTCGGTCGACCGACACCGGATTCTTTCGATGTCTTTATTTTGGACAAAAATGACCTTAGAACACTCACTTATGCATACACATGTTTTATTATTTGAAATAAGGTGTTGTTGGATGAAATAGCACCAAAATGTACAAAATGTGCACTTTCGATCGACCGGCACATGCAGTTCATTCTGCCCCTGTCGATTGAATCTGGTCCAGGTCAACAAAGCGACCGCAACCCACTCGACCGAACTCTTGTAGTTCAAAATGGCCTAGTCGACCGAACACTCCTGAAGTCAATAGTTTGACTTCCTGATCGATCGAGACGTTTTTGTATTGCACCAACCTGGTCGACCGAGGGTCCTCGGGAGAGGCCCCAACGGTCTGGTCGACCGAACCATCTTGTTCAAAATCTCTTGGTTGACCAAACTGCGCTAATTGGAAAAATTGCCTATCCCCGTCAATCGACCATATAGTTCATTTTTCTCCTGGTCAACCGAACCTCGAAAAAATTGCCCTTGACACATATATCTAGTTGACCGAGTCTTCAATTCAAAAATGTCCTGGTCGACCGAACCATATGAACTCTAGTCGACCGAAAATGTTTCTGGTCGACCGGACCTCTCGGGTGCCCTAAATTTTTCACCGTGATTAAATATTTTAAATAGGGTTAATTATTTTAAAATGATTTAAAACTTTCCTACTAATGCCCAATAGGTCCCCAACGGCTATAATTCTTCCATTCTCTATAAATAGCCTATCATTTGCTAAGAGTAGTATGAGATTAGCAGATTTGATTAGGGAGAAATTCTCTGAAAATCCCAAAACCCATAATACTCATCTTTGAGCCTCCAACACTTATTCTTACCAGATCTTACTTCTCAAATACTTTTGTAAGTGTGATTTAAGTGTGGTTGATTCTATAGGTTTGCTCTCACCGCCTTACTTTATTGATATTATTTTTATTGAGATCAAAACCTTAAGGACTCTTAGGGGACTTTGTTAATAAGTCTATCCTAAGGAGTCTTTGTTAGATCTTCTAAGATTGCACCTTCATTGCAACATGTTGAGAAGATTGTATTTGTTTTTGTTTGCAAAATCTTTTTGAAATCATTCTCAAATATCTAGTGTGCTTTATATTGAAAAATATACTTGAAGAGATATTTGCTTATGTGATAGTGATCTTTGTTGCAATATTCACTCACTCATATATTATTTGTTGAATAGAAAGATTACACATCTTTTGCAAATCAAGAATATACATCATTTGATATCTACATGCTTGAGACATCCTGATAATTGAAATACTTGAGACTTGACATCTTTGTGTGAACTTATTGGCTGAATATCTTGTGATACAAAGATTTCTTGATTGATACTCTCACGCACTCATTACACTAATAGTAAACATATATATCTGAGAGTTGAGATATTGGACCACATTAAGCTTACATATTAATTCATATTGTGGTGTATGTAATTGCGCGTAGTTGGGTACACATCTGCTTTGCTTGAAAACATAATCACTATACCATTTGATTGTAATATACATCTATTGTATTTCTGGGCACGGGCCTGAAGAGGGAGACTAGCCTTGAAATAGTCTCGGATTGGCTTAGACTCGGTTAGGAAAGTTAGGTGTGCCATCCTGTTAAGGTGTGTAGGTTAAGGTCAGCCCCGCTAATTGACCTAGTTAAGATTGAGGTCAGCCCTTGATTACGCGTCAAAACTGCGTAATTGGACGTTTAACCCGGGCTTTACGGTTTATATTTTTAATTAAATGCCCAAATTTGTCCAATATTTTAATAAAGTGCCAAAATCATCATTCTTGAACTTTATTGCACTATTTATGAGAATTTGGTAATTTTTTGTCGCAGGAAAATTCCCGGGAATCAAAACCAATACCTGTTCGTATTTTATGCATAACTTTTCCGTCCAATCTCCGATCGAGACGATTCAAATTTCTAAAGAAAGAGGAAAGGATTATCTAAAACTTTTGTGTTTTGAGTTTTGTGAGATACGGGCTCCATAAGATCAGAATTTGTGACGAACAGAGAATTAAAAAAATGAAAAAATCAAGTTGATGGGTCAACCCTTTCCCATCCGGGTCAATCCTTTCCATCCGGGTCTAGGGCACCCAATGCCTCCTATTTAAGCTCCTCTATTTCTTCCCCCTAGGTAGGCAGCCCCCATGGCTCCCCATTCTCCTCTTCTCCTTCTCCTTCTTCTTCTTCTTCTTTAGTTTGTTTTTTTTGTTCTTTTCAATTCTGCTTCTCTCCCCTTGTCTCTCTTCCTTCCCTTTGTCTTTCCTCCCTCACTCTCCCCCTTTCCTTTGTTTCTCTTGGCCTCCTCTGCCCTCTTGCAGTACGACCAGCCTCCTCCACCATCTTCAGCAATCCCCAAGCACAGCAGAACACTAGCCGACTCCATAGCAGAACCACCAAAGCACAGCAGCAACTTCTCCAGCACAACAGCAACTTCACGGCTCCGTGGATTTGTTTCTCTCTCTCTCTTTTCCTTTCTTTCTTTCTTTTATTTACTTTTCTTTGAATCTTGGAATATTTAAGAAAGTTTAGTTTTTTTTAATGTTATTGGAGCTTTCTTTCTTTTTGTTTAAGTTGAGTAATGTTGAGTATTTCATTATTGTTAAATTAATCTCCTTGTTTATCTAATTGATAGTTATTTTAATTTAGCATTCTTAATTAAATTCAGATATTTTTTTGTCGAAATTCGATTTAGTTAGGGTCTATGATTAGTAAAGGTTGTGTTTTTATTGTGTTCCGTTATTGTTTATGTCTTTTAAATTTCCGTTGAGTTTATGTTTATATTTAAATTGTGAGTCTTGATTTGATCTCTTAATTGTGCTAAAGGTTCGATTTTTAGTAGGTTTGGTTTTTTTTTTAGTATGTGTCTAGTTTAGTTTCCATTGTGTGTTTTTAATTCCATGTTCTAGGTTGCCATTTTTAATTAACACGTGTCCCAGTGTTTCCTTAAGTAGACTAGGGTTTTCATTATTGTTATTTTAATTCCGTGTTTAAAGTTTCCATTTTTAATTAGTATGATCTAGTGTTTTCTTAAGTAGATGTAGGGTTTCTATTCTTGTTTTCTTTTATTTAGCGTATGTTAGTTTAGGGTTTTAAATTATGTGTCATTTAATTCATCAAAAGTGAAATTGAACCATCTTGAAAATCCGAATGTGAACCAAGTTCAGTACAATTTTGTTTTCGATTGGAAAGACGTAAAATCTGAGATTAAAACGCATTCCCTGAGGAGATGATCCAGCCCTTGGGCTTAATATTACACGATAGAACTCCTATACTTGTGATAGCTTTCGAGCTGCTCATTTTCTGAGTGAGTCAGCCCTGTGCTAATTGATCTGGTTGTAATCGGTGCCGCTCCACCCTCAAGTGAGTTATTAGTGGAATCTTCAGGCTTGCGAGATAGAGGCAGGGACGTAGGCACAGTTGGCTGAACCCCAATAACATATCGTGTGTTTATTCATATTTTCGCACTTTATATTTACAGCATGTGTATGTTATTATGTTAATGATGCGCTTGATTTAAATTTTCGTATATTATATTTATTAGCATATTTGGAACTGCATAGAAAGACCCTAGGTTGTAATATTCTGCTAACATCTAGTTCAATCTAGGAGAAAAGTTTAAAATTCCAAATCACCCCCCCCCCCTTTTGAGAATACACCAGTTCTAATAGCTATTGTATGGAGTCTTCCACTCATCTTTTCTGCATTTGGGGTGGCTAATTTGGAAAATGAGGTGGTCCCAAGCCTTGGCTAGTGGCTGCATAAGGATTTTATTGACTTGGTCCCTACGTAAATGACCCCACTTGGTTATTTTTCCAACTAAGATTTGGATGATTTCTCCAACCTGCATTATACGTAGTAGAATAAGGTCCAGAAGTATTCTTAGAAACCATATGCACTGGATTAGATTGATCAAGAAAAACTTCCTTAAAAGTAGAAATAGTTGGACATGCATAAGTCACATGCCCTAGATCCTCACATATGCTGCATTTTTCAGAAGATGATGGCAAAACATGCATTTCATTTACCTTTTTAAGTTCAATGGACTCTAACCTTTTGGACATCAATGCAAGCTAGCATTCAAATCATCAACTTCTTTCAATTGCTACTTACCACCCCCACCAATGCATTTTTGCTTTTTAGATCTATCATACACATAAGAGACATCCCAAGATTGGGCATTTTCAGCCAAATAATCAAAATAATCAAAAGCTTCTTCAGGCCCTTTATTGAAAAACTCACCATTGCACATTGTTTCTACAAATTGCCTCATCTTTGGTTGCAACCCCTCATAGTAAAAACTGATGACCCTCCAATTTTCATACCCATGGTGAGGACATACATTTAAAAGATCTTTGAAATGTTCCTAACATTGATAAAATGTTTCCACATCCTTTTGGAAAAAATTCATTATTTGTCTTTTCAAAGCATTACTTCTTTGCATGGGAAAAAATTTCTTTAAAAACTCAGTTTGCATTTCTTGCCAAGTCCCCAAATGGATCTTGGTCTTAAGGAATTCAACCAGGTTTTTGCTTTGTCTTTTAAAGAAAATGAAAACAATATCAATTTTATTACCTCCTCAATGCATGTTCTGTCCATGAATGTGGAACAAACTTCTTCAAACTTTTTAATATGCAAATATGGGTTTTCATATTCAATGCCATGAAAATGAGGTAACAATGGAATCATCCCAGGTTTAAAATTAAAATCATTTGCATTCAAAGGTAGAATAATGTAGGATGGGGTGCTGGTCCTAACAGGTTGCAAATATTCTCTAAGTGTCCTATTTGGGTTCTCCATGTCATGAGGTTCATTCTCAGCCATGCTACCACGCGTGACAGATGGTGATTCAAGTGATTCAAGTGAAATAGATTCACTCGATGACGAGGTGGATGAGTTTGTCATGACTAGTCTAAATGTGTTATCTCTAGCCCAACCAGTCATACAAATTCAATATAAACATAATAAAAGCAAACAGGTCAAAGGAGAGGAAATAGATATCACCCAAGCTGTGAAGACGTTCACGGCTCTATAAGTACCCTCTCTGAAATCTGAGAAACACTTTGATGACACCAATTGATCCCCGGAAACAGCGCCAAAAACTTGACTCATTTTGAGTTGTGCTTCCAAGTGTAGAAGTGTCAAGTTGTATCAAGGATGAGTCCAGGATCGCATTCCATAGGGACCACTGAGTATCAAAATATTTATGAAAGTTTAGTGCAATCCTGTAGCTGTAAAACGAGGTTTGAAAATCTTTTTGGTCTTCTATAATTTTGAAAACAGTAAACAAAGTGGGAGATGCTTGAGTAAACTATCAAAATGAGATTGAAATTTTATCAATTTTCTAAAAATGTAAATATAATAATGCAACCAAAACTAAACAAATTAACTGAAACAATTTTACCAAACACTCGGGTTATGAGTTCAATGTCTGTTTGCTTCCACCATTTACTAATTCCCTAAGCCTTACTCCTCTTCTTGTTAATCCAATCAAGGCTATAAGATGAAATATTATTACTAAAGCTCGAGTAAATTTGCCACAACCAAACAGAAGAAAATATAAAGTCTCATTAAGCATTAACCGAATGTCATGTAAATTAGTTGATGAAAATCCTATATTAAATCAAGGTTTTGATGTGCCTAACGTCAACAACAAAACAAGAAATAAGAGCCACTGATTTATCAATGGTGCCTTCAATTTTTGGTTTTAACCAAATAAAAATTTATCAATAATATCATAGGGGAATTAATAAACCATGGAAAGCAAATGACATCGACCTAGAACCCGAGTTATAAAACCTAGCCACTCATGCTTGCAATCCGCAATTTTCGAGTCAAACAAATTCCACAATAAATCATTGCAATAATAAAATAGAAAAAAAAAAAACAACACCTTAAAAGAACAATAAACTAGATATATACTAAAACTAAAGAACTAATTAATCTAACCTAAAATCATTCCAATCATTAGACTAAATGTATACTAAACTTAAATAACAAATTAACTCAACCTTGAAAGCATTCAAAATAAGAAACTAAAAAGAACAAGAATTTAATTCATCCATGGACTACTCATATAATAAAGTGAAGAGAAAAAAAAATTCAATCTAATATTAAACTAGACAAAAAAAAATGTATTGTAACAACCATAAAAAAAATATTAAAGAGAGAGAGAGAGAGAGAGAGAGAGAGAGAGAGAGAGAGAGAATGAGGAGGAGGCAGTGAGGAGTTCAACGCAGCAGCTACGGCTACTGTTCTTCCTCTTGCAGCGATGCACATAGCAGAGCCACGCAGCCCCCCCCAGCTACTCTCTCACGGCCCCCTTGAAGACCTCTAAAAAAAACCCTACAAAACTAGTTTTTTTTCTTTTTTTTTTTTTCTAGCCCCTTTATTTGACTTTTCAAAGAAAATAAAAGAAAAAACACAAACTCACCCACACACCCAGTGCCCAGCACTCAAAAGAATGACCTGGCTGCATGGCTAGGTCAAATCAACTCATTTATTTATTTATTCTTCTTTCTTCTTTTTGATAACACCTAATCCATTCTGAACTTTAAAAACTAATTTTGACCTAGTAAACATTTGTATGTCTCAAATATCAAAGCATGAAAGTTGTAGAGCTCTTTTTCATCTTTCCCTATAATTTTGAATCGTCTCTATCGGAGCTTGGACGTGAAAGTTACACATGAATTACAAACTAGTGCCGGTTTTGGCTCTCGAAAATTTTCCTGCAATAAAAAATTACCAAAAATTAATAAATTGTTCAATAGAACTCAAAAATGATAAATAGGGCACATTTTTAAAATATTAGAATTAATTAGGCATTTAATTAAAAATATAAACCCTAATGACCGGATTAAGATGCCTAATTATACAGTTTTAGTGCGTAATCAATCAGCTCATAACCCATTAGTTTCAAGTTAGTGGACGAGAAGGTATATGTGCCATTTATCTTATTTAGTGCTGCATACAGAGTCTTGGTGACTCTCTCTCTGACGAAAATCCTAGTCAGGATGCCCCCATATGGTAGAATGATCCTCTTGCCCACAATCTTCACAAACATCCACTTCAGGATCAATCTCGATAAGTCCAACTTCTTCCTCTTAAAGAAGCACCACATCACAAAGCAGTATATGTATGAAACATGATTTTTAGACCCAGATTTTGGAAAAATATTATAGGAGATCAGGTCGTGGACAACTTTTTCCTCGAGTGTCAGAGACCTGTAGCTGGTGGTATGACTCAGATCAACCATAGGATTAGTCATAACCAAATTAACAAAATTACTCACAGTGAAATCCTGCTCGTTAATCCAAGTCGATACCAAGTCAAGGCAATCAAAATCTCCTCTCTAGACATTGAGGGTCTCGGCTAGATAACTGTCGTGAAACCATAGATCGATCTCAAAGACCTAGGAGTAGCATCCCTGATTATCCTGTCCTAGGTTGGCATAAAACAATCTAACAAGGATGGGATACATCCCTCTGGGCTAAAAACTAATGAACTCATGCCATCCTTGATACCTGAACATATCTAGCACATTATTAAAATGAATTGGCATGAATTCCATGTCGAGAACTTTACCTAGACTAGGCTCCTTGAGCCTGAAGACCTTCTCGTATTTAATTCTCCTCTCCAACGAGATGAACCATTGCTTGAGAGCATTTCCAAATTCAGCTCGTACTAGATCCCTAGACATGGCTAGAAGTGGTTTTCTGAGGAAAACTAGGCTTGGAATGACAAGAGGGAACAGCAGGTTAGGAGAAAAACTGAGGAGCTCTCAAGGAAAGTGAAAAAAATGAACCTATTTCTCGTGGCCAGCATATATATAGATCGCGGTTCGGTCGCCTGAACCATAATAATTACTTTAGAGGCTAAATCTATTCGGCTAGCTGAATACAAGGTCGTCTGGCTAAATCTTTGGTGACTTTTCACATTCAGACCCTCGGTAGCCCAAATGAAGTCAGTTCATTTAAGTTCAGTTGGTTGAACCACCCCGATGAAGAGCTTCGATTGCCCAAAGTTTAGTTCAGTCACTCGAACCATGTTTAGTGGCCCAAATAGGTTTTGAACTGAAATGTTCAAGGGCTTGAATGTGGTCAATGGCCTGGTCAACTTTCATGTTCGATCGACCGAGTGGTCATGGTTGGAAATGGTTCAGCCGACCAAACCTAGTTAACTATTTCTCCTTTTGACTTTTTTCTCATATAACATGACCCCTATGATTTAGATGCTTGACCTAAGGATTATGGAGTCCACCTATTCTAACCTTTTGACACTTAGGTCATTTTTAGGGTAAAGGAGAGATGGATTCGGGTTTTTCTTTGACTCTCCACACTTGCTTCCTTTTTACCCCTTTCCATTTGAATGGGCAATCAAACTTTGTGTGCCCCTTCTTTTTGCATAATGCACAGTAGGTATGAGTATAAGGACTGGAGGAGGTACTAGCATAATGTTTGGACTCTCTCATGAATTACCCCATGTACAGATTTTTCTTCTTTCTATTTCTAACTCCATTATATCCTATACCTTCCTTATCTAAGGTCATCTTTTGCAAACCTAACAACTTATTAAAGTTATCCTTGTCTCTGGTGAATGTATAGATGATCTTAGCATCATCTTCTATTTTCTTTTCTAAATCTCCAATTTTTAAGTTCTTTAGACCTTTGTAAACATCCTGTAATTTCACAAATTCTTTGGTTATGTTATTTACTTTACATTCAAGTTATGCAATAAGAAGATCTTTATTATTATCACTTGAAGTTTGAGATCTTAATGCATTCAACTCCTTCTCCAATTTTTCATTCTTGTTTACCAACTGTTTGATTTTTAAATCTTTTACCCTTTAAACAAGAACTTTTGACTCACATTCTTTCAAAGATGCCTTATACTTGTTTTTCAATGCAGTATATCTTTTGTTAACTTTAACAAGTGACTTATGAATCCTAACATATTCAACTTGAAATTCTTCATAAGTAGGCATGCTTTCACTACCAGAACTATCACTTGATTTAGTATCAGATGAATCTTTAGAATTATCACATGAATCATTACCAAGATTATTTGATAAGGTAGAAGGCGACGAATTTACCTCATCGTCGGTTAAAGTTATAGAGCACCGTTTTTCTCCTTCAAGATACTTTGAGTTTGAGTCACAAGGTGTGATCGCCTCTTCTTGCTTAATTTCTCCATATTTCTTTTCAAGTTCCTCCCATATCACTTTAGCACTATTAAATGTCATAACTTCACAAAGAATGTTAGAATCTAGAGCATGCAACAAGGTGTTCATGGCATCAAAATTTATTTGTATTAAGCTCCTATCATTATCATTCAACTCAATTTCAGACTTGGGAACATCAACACAATCAATGATTTTCATTGGTATACTATCTCCCTAGGCAATAACGTTCCAGAACCTCCAATTCAAGGCATTAACAAATATAGTCATTCTAAATTTCCATACAAAAAAATTTTCACCGCAAAACACTGGAAGGTTCGTAAATAATCGTCCCTCATACGAAGGGGATGCACTAACATGAGCCATCATAATCTTTTTACAAACTAATGATTAAGTCTAAGTAACAAGGCTCTAATACCAATTGTTGGCTTTGGTGAAATCCCAAGAGGGGGGTGAATTGGAGATTAAAAAATTTCCTCCTAGGTTCAACAAATCCAGTAGCAATATTACGCATCCAAGGGCAGTCTAAGTATGTATGAAAGTGCAGATATGATATATTAAACAATTTTAAGTACATGCACCACAATTTTAGTATTTCTAAACCAGATACAATACCGTGTCAATCATATGTGTAGTATCTTCAGTAAGGAAATTAAATCAAGCACAAAGTAGAATATAATGCTAGAAAAGTAAAAGTGACACCGAATATGATATCGAGGTTCGGCGAATACTGCCTACATCCTCGCCTTGGCTCACAAGCACAAGAATTCCACTAAGGCTCACTTCACGGGTGGAGCGATACCGTATACAACACTTTACTAGGATGGTGCACCTAACTTTCCTAACCGAGTCGAAGCCAATCTAGTAATTTTCACAGTGCAAGTCTCCCTCTTCTGAACACACATCGGGCATACCATTAATCAGCTCAAATTTTGATGTATAAACAAATTGTTTCTATACAAAAAGATATATACCACAATATAATCCAAAAAAATATGCACTCATAGATGATAGTAATTATACTCAGTGCAAATAAAGTGTGCTAACACTCAATCTGGTGTAAATATGCAATCAAGTCCTAGAGTGTATTTTCAAAACAATCTTTGAAACAAAGTATCAATATTAATCAATCACCACAAGTTTCAAAGAGTTCTAACTAGAGTATTCAAAATATCTTTAAAATTATTTTCTCAAAATATTTGCTCAAAAGATATTTGAAAAATCAGTAAGCTTGTGAAAAAGATTTTACACAATCAAAAAGACATAAGCTTCATGAGTCTTGCAACAATGATGCAAAGACTCACTAGCTATAAAGGTTTTCCCACACAAAGATTTACTAGTTAAACCGGGGGAAAAACCTTAGCTAAAACTCTCAAACAAAAATGATAAATAAACAAGAACAAAGATAGTTTAAGCAAGTGCAAACAATGTAGATTAACTTAAATGCACTCTCACCAAACTTGGTTTAGCAAAGGAATATAAAAGGGTGAGTATTTGGCTTTGTTATAGGAAGAATGAACTCTTAAAATTTTAGAGAATTTTTCTCTTAATGATTATGCTAATCACTCATTAATTGTGCAAATCAACCCATATATATAGAGAAGGCCAAAAATATAACCATTGGGGACACTCGGGTAATTATTAAAATTGTTTAAAATGTGTTTAAGAAATTAACCCTGTTTAATCCCAATTAACCGTGGTAAAACTTTGGCCAACTCAAAAGTTTCAGTCGACTGAGCCATAGGTTTGGTCACTCGAACAGACACATCATGAAAAGGTAATTTTGAAATTTATGTGCCTGATCAAGGGTTCGATTTGTTGACCAAGGCGATTTTCCAATATGTCCGAGGTTTGGTTGCCTGGTCTCAAGTTCGATTTACTGAACTTGAACATTCGGTCACTTGAGGGTATTTTGAACATGAAGTTCGAGTGCCCGGGTTGTTGGAAAAAGTTAGGGTTTGAGTTCGATCAACCATGGACACTCAGTTCATTTGAGCTCTATCGCCTAAAGTCAGGTAAACTTTTTGGCCAGTCAACAGTTCGGTCGATCGTGGCAATTTGACTTGCCTTGTTCGGTCGTCTGAAGCCCTTATGATTTTACCCCTAAATTCCTTTCTTTAATTTAAATTCACCCCTGGTGACATGTGAGTGTAGTGGGGTCCTATGCACTAAGTGTATAGGAACCTAAGGTAAATCTAAGGCAACCTGAGCATATAGTCCTATCATGCATGATGCAATTATTACAGACCATATTGAATTACAATCTAATGAAGAATATAAAAAATACAATTAAAAATTAAGAATAATATTCTTCAATCTTCCATTAAGTCACCATACGCCATCATGATATAAAGATCTTTTCAACTTCATGCATAGAGTGAACCTATATGCAAGCTCAGGGCAAACATTAGTACCAATGTATTTGTCATTATCAAAATGGGATATGACCAATTAGGTCAACATGCTAGGTATTTCTTTTTTTGAAGGGCCTAGTTGAACAAGAGAAAGTGAGAGATGGGCCTGTGTGTGCAGAGCCAAGTTGAAAACAAGAAAAAAGAAAGAAAGAAGGGAAGGTCAGGTCTTGATGTGACCCGGGCATGTAAAGAAAGAAGGATGTGCTGGGTTGGAAAAAAAAAAGGAGAAGCTTGGAAGACTTATTTTGAAAAGGTCAAGAATTGTAGGCAAAAGTTTTAGCCTATAGTTTTTTTAAAAAAGCAGGGTTTGCTTTTAAGGAAAAAAAAAAAAAAGGAAGGCTTGTTTTTTAGCTTTGGGGGAGGCAACACTGAACAAAGAAAAATGACAAATAGGGGCTAGCTGCAGAGAAAGAAAAATATAATAATCATTGGAGCACCACATGGGGTTCTTCGCAGCAAAGGGCAGCAGTTCTTGGTGTTTTCTTCACAGCAGGCTTCGGCTGGGACTGTGTGGTGGTTTCTCTTCCATTCCCATGAGAAAATAAAGTATGGTGAATTCTTTTACGAAAGATTTTATTTTCAGCATGAACTAATTTTCTTATTTCTAGGAAAATGATGTAATCTGGTTACAAACTATGCTTGCTTGTCTATGCTAATTTGAAGTAATTTTCTTCCATATTTGTCTGATTTATTCTGAATGTATTGCTTTTGATTAACTAGACATTAATTGGATGATTTTGAACCTTTAATTTTCTATCGAAAGATGGAATTATAGGATAGATCTTGGATATTTCGGCATAGGTAAATGTAGAGATTGAGAGACTTATATGAACCTATGTAGTATTAAAATTGGGGGTCTTGTTGCGTTCTTGCTTTATTAATTTGCATACTCTTGTATTGAATGATGAACAAGAATAGTTTCCAATTGACTATCGAAAGAGGCTTTTGGATAAATTTGGGATTTGCTAACAAACAGAGAAAATTAATTCCTATTAGTTAGATGAGTAAAGCATAGTGAGAGACTAGGTGAAATTGATTTCTTAGAAGTTTTCTTTCTCATTAATTTGATACTTGAGCAACCAGTTTTATTTTCCTTTGAATAGCTTTTTTAAAGTGATTTTATTTCAATTTGCACTTACAAAAAAAATCTTAATTTCTTTTCTAAATAAAGTCAAGATTAGTATAATTTTGGTACTTGTCAAAAGTAGGTCACTAATCCCTAAGGACGATACTCTTCTTATCACTTTACTACAAAACTATGACATTGTGCACTCGACCATCAAGACCCTAAGGTGCGACAAAGTCAAAGACATTGAAGATTCGAATCGCTGACTTCTTGCAAGATCTGACTAGGTCACGCACAAGAATTCCAGAGGAGCGGCTTGGTCAACAGTGACGATCTGCTGTGCGAGATTTGCTGCAAACTTTCCTAACTTGTAAAACAACCCTTGTAAACCCTAAAGCTTATAAGTATTCGCTACGAACACAAGCTCTGGGTTTCTCTTTGGCATTTCTTAGGTTAGTGACAGACTTAGGAAGTCATTGAGAGCCAAGTTAGAATAGGAGTAGAGTAGTTTCAGTTCATGTATAGAGTGTCCGTATGTGAAAATCGGTGGCGTTCATACAACAGCCGTGTATATTAGATGATCTTCTCTTGTACTTCTGGCATTAGTGACAGACATTTTGAATGATAAAGGGATGATCTTTTTACTTATGCTTTCATTTACTACTTTTCATTTACTTGTTGTGTGTTTGATGAAAGATTGCAGATAAGGATAAGAACTACTACGTATCAGTCAGATGGAAATAGTTAGCTATGAAATTGTGGAGGTGTTTGTTATCATTGAGACAGGGTATACTCTGGTTCCCGACCGTACTCCATACGGTTGGTGCCCCCTTGCTACCTTATGCCCTCGATCACCTGTCTTCCTCTTTGGCCCACTCGAGTTAGTACTTATATGGAAGTCTGGATTAGCATATTAGAAGCATGGCGTCTAGCATTTGATTCGGACCATAGTATTGCTTTGTAGGAGTAGGGTAACTTAGAAATTTACTTGCTTTCTAGTAGTTTAGATTTATTTGCTTTCAGTTACGTGCGTTCCAATAGTTATTAGATAATCACAATTGCAAAATACCATATTTCACATTTTTTTCATGACAAGGCTTTAGTAAACTAAATTGAAAGTGGTTTAATAACTATGCTTCAAGTCTCCGTGGATCGATACCCGACTTACCCCCTTTCAACTGAACTTGGGATAGTTAGGTTTTATAAATATTATTTTTTGTAGTTAAGGACCCAAGCCTTGGCGAACCTACTAGCAACCTCGGAGGCAATGGTATGAGAGGTTTGGTGCCTATATGACCCATATTGGCTACATGAGGTGTGATGTAAAGACCTGGAAATTTTTAACTATATAAAATAATAAGGAAGATAATAAAAGGAAAAAGGGAAAATAGAAGAAAGGGGAGAAGAAATTTTAAAGGGTAATAAACAGGTGTTCGTCGATGAGCTGGTTTTTCTTATTGATGAGAAATCTTCGGAGCCTTGTCATCGAGTATGCATGGCTCATCGACAAGGGTTTATCGAGAGAGAATCTCACAATTCTGAATTTCGTCAACAAGCTCGTAGTCTCATCTATGAGTGGTGTTATTGGGCTCGTCGACGAGTCCAGATGTCTCGTCAACGAGGCCACGTAGTAAGTTGCTTATAAATAGGGGAAAATCATATTTCAATGGAGGAATTTTATTCTCTTCAGTTTCTCTCTCTACCCACAGCTCCTCTGCCTTCTCTCTTCGATTTCGGGTCGGATTTAGCTCGGTTCAATGATAGAAAGCTACCATGAAACTCCTAGGAAGATTCTTTGCAGTATAGGCGAAGTCGATTTTTGATTTTCGAAATTTGGGAAACATCCCAAACCAGGGTAAGTGTGTTATTTTGGAATTTCCTTAACAAATATTGTTATTTGGAGCCTATGAAGTATTAAATGGGTATAATATTTTATTTTTTTTTAAGATTTGAAGTAAGTTGGAATTTTTGGAATACATGGTCTCGTTTTGTTGATTTTAGGCAGGAATCTCGAGGAGCAGGTAAGGGGAAATACTTTATAATAGTATTTTTATTAATTTTAAACTGACTAATTTTGGGTATAATTTCTACATATTCAGGTATAATTTTCTGAACCATTCTGGTATTGAAAATACAGTTTTTAAATATATAATATATTGGAAAAAATTGTGGCATAAAAATAGCTTTGAAAATTAAATGGTTGCGAGTACTGTGGAGTGATAATTTATGGTGATTGTGAATATTGTTTGGATGTGAATTCTGCTTAGTTAAATATACCGGTTGGTTACGGGTACAGATGTTGTGTATACTATGGTAGACCTGTGGATATGTTAAGTTATTGGTTTTGCTATTGATTTGTGGTGTGGTTCATTTAAATTACGATAAAACATTGGTAGTGGTATGAGGAGGTCATTATGTCGTACCTGATATAACCATCATATAGCATTCGCAATGGTATGAGGAGGTCATTATATGGACATTTATATTGGGGGTAAACATTGGTAGTGGTATGAGGAGTTTTTTTACCTATTTACCATGAACAGGGTGGTTTGTGTTGCGTCCTATGTGGACCAGTCTTGTGTGGACATGTATGTTGTGTGATTGTCCCGTGTGGACCAGTCCTGTGGGGACATGTATGTTGTGTGATTAATTAGTCAAGTGTGGACCAGTCCTATGTGGACATGTATGCTATGTGATTGATTAGTCCTATGTGGGCCAGTCCTGTGTGGACATGTATGTTGCGTGATTGATAGTCATGTGCGGACCAGTCCTGTGTGGACGTTGTATTCTGCATGGTTATGAACCCTATGTGGGTATGATTGAAGACTGTGTGCATTGATTATGGTATGTATATATGTGTGGAGTCTGTGGAACGATTATTGTTGGTTACGTGTGACTTTAATTAATTAAGTATTTATGAAAAAGTAGATTACTCCACCTGAGGGCTTGCTGAGGAAGGCGAGTATCCTAGTAATTATTTGTGGATACGAGAGTTGAGGAAAGCCACTTGTATGGGCAGGTGACCTTCCCTATTCTCGAAGACTTTACCTGGATACATAACCCGAAGTTTTACTAAGAAAGGCAAGTGCCCTCGTGTTACCACTAGAGCAAAGGGAACTACTTGTATCGGCGGGTAAACTTCCTTATTCTTGGGAATTATCAGTTAAAATAGTTATGTATGCAGACGCGTGATTAGATGACAGAGAAATTGACCATGGTGTGATTTGAATGCGTAATTTTGGTTGCTATTGGATTATGAATGTATTTGTATGGATATTTTAATTATATATTAAACACTTCAGCTACACACTGTTGTAAATTATATCTTCCTTACTGAGAGGTGTCTCACCCCGTCGATGATTTAATCTTTTCAGGTTATCTAGGTGATCAAGTTTAGATAACTCTAGGGTGGAGTAGTTTTGTGAGTTGAATATATCAGAAAGGATATTTACTTGGTTTATGTTTCATATATTTTTAATTCTAGTTTTGTAATATGAGTTTGTAATTATTATGGATCCGCATATGTAAATATAGAACTCTGGTATTATGTTTAAGGTTATTTAATTAGTTCCGCTGTTTGTGTGGTATCAGAGACACGTGTTGGTCTCATAACACTCCAGGCCCCACGTGGTGGGTCTGGGGCATTACAGTTGGTATTAGAGCATATAGGTCTTGTGGACTTAGGAGAATTAATAACACAGTATAGGTTTGAGTTGAATAAGGGTAGGAATTGGTAGATTAGGGTGTTGACTAGAGTTTGAGTTGTTTCGTAGCTTGGAGGTAGAAATCCCTTGATGGACTTCTGTGATTTTCTGAATTAGTCAACAGTTTCAGAAAACCATGGTAAATCCTCTGACGGTGATGTTTCCGAGCATAGAAACTGAAATTTGGAATTTGAATTTGAATGTTAAGATGATTATGGATGATTGGATATCAGATGTTTAATTGAGGATTTGGATATTAAATTGGTTTCGTGTTTTATGATTATATCAGATATATTATGATGTGGAGATTCTAAATTGCCTCTGTTGTATATTTATATTCATGGATGGATCCTAAAGGCAAAGGCATGGATGAAGAAGGAGGAAGCGAATTGGGAGCTTCCAGCAGGGAGGAGATTGACACCACTCGACTGTTACGAGGAATAGCTCGTCAGGTTAGGGAAAAAATGAGATGGAACTTTGGGGGCTCAAGCTACCCACCGATGCACCAAGCTTGCACAATTGGTCAATTCACCGGTCTGAAACCTTCATCTTTTGAGGGGAGTACTGATTCGATTAAAGCTGAGATATGGATGCAAGAAATGGAGAAGATACTGGTAGTATTGAACTGCATCAAGGAGCAGAAGGTTCTTTTCACTACCTTCAAATTAGCTGGAGAAGCTGAACGGTGGCGGCATGTAATGAAACTGTTGGAGGAACAGTGAGTGGTACCTATAGCGATGACTTGGGGTTGTTTCAAGCATGTATTCTACAATCGATACTTTCCCTCCACCACTAGGAATGCAAAGGCGGAGGAATTTTTCAATTTGACTCAGGGGAGCCTCACTGTTCAGTAGTATGCTGCTAAATTTCTAGAATTGTCTCATTTTGCACCTTTCGTTGTTCCTAACGAATAGCAAAAGGCTAGGTAATTTGAAAGGGGCCTGAATGAGAGGATTCACGAGCATATGACGTGTTTGAAGATTCATGATTTCGCGGAATTGGTGAAGAAAACTACTGTTGCAGAGTCGAGTCTGCAGAGGGGTACAGATGCATCAGAACGAAGGAAAAGGGTTGCATCTTTTCATTCCCAAAAAAATGTCAAACAAGGGTCGTGGAGGGGAGATAGAGATATTGCCAGTCAGGACTCAGAAAGGAATGATTGGGGATGACAGGGCAATTCGTCACACCCCCACTGCCCTAGGTGTAACCAACAGCATTGGGGAGAATGCCAAAGTAGGGGTGTCGTATGCTATAGATGCGGCAAACACAGTCACATAGCTTGGGAATGTCGAGAACTGCCGAATAATGCACTAGCTCCGAATCAGAACCAAAGGAACAACTTGGTGCTTCGTGGCGGTGGTGCTCCGGCACGTGTTTATATGTTGGGTGCACCTGAGGAGGGCAATACTAAAGGGCCAAGTAATATGTTTATGTTAGTGTGTGTTATTGTTGTTTGAATTTACATGATTTGATGTTGCATATGTTTGAATTGTTAAAATTAGTGAATGTGGTTAGCTACCTTATCAGATGTGAGAAATGGGTGATTAATGAATTTCGAGGATGAAATTATTTTAAGGAGGGGAGAATGTAACGACTCAGAATTTTTAACTATTTAAAATAATAAGGAAGATAATAAAAGGAAAAAGGGAAAATAGAAGAAAAGGAAAAAGAAATTTTAAAGGGTAATAAGCAAGTGCTCGTTGACGAGCTGGTTTTTATCATCGATGAGAAATCTTCAGAGCCTCATCGTCGAGTATGCATGTCTCGTCGACAAGGGTTTACCAAGAGAGAATCTCATAATTCTAAATTTCATCGATGAGCTCATGGTCTCGTCTACGAGTGGTGTTCTTGGGCTCGTTGATGAGGCCACGTGGCAAGTTGCTTATAAATAGGGAAAAATCATATTTTAGTGGAGGAATTTTATTCTCTTCAGTTTCTCTCTCTACCAACAGCTCCTCTGCCTTCTCTATTCAATTTTGGGCCAGATTTGGCTCGGTTCGATGATTGGAAGCTACCACGAGACTCTTGGAAAAATTCTCTGCAATATAGGTAGAGTGGATTTTCGATTTGAGAAGTTTGGGAAACATCCCAAAACCAGGGTAAGTGTGTTATTTTCGAATTTCTTTAACAAATATTGTTATTTGGAGCTTAGGAAGTATTAAATGGGTATTTGTTTTTTGAAGATTTGAAATAAGTTGGAATTTTTGGAATATAGGGTCTTATTTTGTTGATTTTGGAATATATTTGTTGTATCAGGGTACTTTTGACTTAGGCTATAATGCTTGGTTTTGTAAATATGACCTATGAAATGTTAAATGGTCACACTTGGGAATTATGAGAATTTTATGTGATAGGCATCTTGAATTTCTAGGAATATAATATGTTGAGAAAATATTATTCAAAAACCACATTTCTCTTGTCATATATTAAGTATGTCAGAATGGGATGGATTTGGAGTGTGATGGAATAAAGAATTGTATATTGAAAATGTAAATATAATTAGAATCTCATAAACCAAACAAATCAATAGATATGTAAGTGCAAATTTTGTGCCTTAAAATTAAGGTAGGAAAATTAGAACAAAATGTTCGAATATTGTATCAATCAAAATAACGGGCCCAAATTTTCTATACTTTTACAAGGAAGAATAAAAATTCCTTTCGCTCAATCTCCTTAAAAATGGATCTATCAAATCAAGAGCTTGAAAGGTATACTCCCAAACAAGGAGATGGTGGATCTTTAGGATGACAAATTTGATGGTCTAGGGAATGAGTTTGTGCTGATTTTCAATCTGCATCATAAAGTCTCCAATTTAAGATCTTAAGGAGTGTGTTTTCGATAGAGATAGTGATGGGTCTTTAAGACAATGAAATTTCTATCTATAGAAGATGAATTTATCTTGGTCTTCAATTTCTTAAGTATCTATAGATCTTGATGAGCATATTATCGAATGAGATAGTGGTGGATCATCCAAATGAAGAATTTGAAGATCTACAGAAGATTGATTTGAATTGATCTATGATCTTCTTAAAGTGTCAATTTGAGGATTTGGGAGTTTGTTTCTAAACGAGGCGTTGATCGATATTTTAGATGACAAAATTGAGCACAACCTATAGAAGATAAATTTATTTTTATCTTCAGTCTCCTTCAAGAGATCTATTGATTTGAGGGCTTGATGAAAGTATTCAACTGAAAAATTGCATAAGAAAGATTGAACTTTTGATGGTCTATCTCTAGCTGAAGAGGTTGTCGAGCAGAGGCAAGATTGTTGATGTGTGCCTACTCTTTAGACTTTTTTGTTCTTCCTTAGGTTGATGAGTGGCTTATAGTTGTAGTCCTTTCCTGAGGAAGCCAAAGACATTATTTATAAAAGGGACTAGAATTAGGTGAAACCTATAGATTCCTAATATATTGACACGTGTCCTTGAGTTACGACCATTATGGATTGTAGACTAACTTTATTTATCTCATTAGACTCCTATTTTATTTTGAATCAAATTATTTTTTAATGCCTACAAATATAATTTCGAATTCTTTAAAAAAATCCAATTTCGAAAATATTCTTACCATCCTTTTCTTAAATGGCAATGCTAATAATAATTAGTAAATAATAATTAGAATTAATATTATAAATATTATTATTATTATTATTGCGCTATTGTTGTCATCGTATCTGCTTTTATGATTCAGTATTTATTATCTTGATTCTGATGATCTGCATGCGGTCACATTATAAAACGTGCCTAATAATAATATTATTATTATATAGCCCGAATGACAAAATGCAGCACCGCAGAGAGAGAGAGAGAGAGAGAGAGAGAGAAGGAGCCAACCTTTACAAACGGCGGCCCGTCGGCAAAGCTTTGGACCAAAAACTGCTGGAGGCAAGTGGCACACTGTGGTTTCCCCCATTGGAGTTATGAACATTTTCTTTTTTCTGTTCTAAGCAAGTGTCCCTCTGATATTATTTTTTCTTTTAAAACTATAGATATTTTTTTTTTCTGGGTATTATTTTCCAACATTCTTGACATCTAAATTCCGGGGAAGACAATAGGTCAAAGTAATGAATCCACTTTTTTTTTTCTTTATTGTAAATATTATTATTTATCTTTAAATATTTCAAAAATGAAATATGATTGAAAGTTAATAAAATTGAAGGATAAAATTAATGAAATAAAAAATGAAAAATAATGTTGGAGGGTTATGTGCAAGTGAAAGAGTTGACTCAAAAAGAATTGTTAGGTGTGCATTACTAGACTAAAGTTAGATATGATTAATTAAATAGGAGGGAAAAAGGGTGAAGGGTTCACCCTAGAGTAACTAGGCTACTTAATGGCTTAGTTTTGCAAGATGCAATACATAACGAACATTTTATGAAAGTGCAAAAGACGTTGACCTACCTTGAGGTTTGACAAAAAGATACTCACGATTCTTAAGGTTTCAAAAATTCAAAAGACCTCCCAAGGTTTTAAGAATTCAGGTACCCCACCTGAGGTTAGCCCTAAAATATACAAATTTCTCCTTATATTTTGTAAAAAGATAAGTCTTTTGAAGGTATGTTTGTATCTTTTTAACAAATCTTAGGGAGGTTTGTGAATTTTTTTTTTAAATCTCAGGAGAGGTTAATGAAAATTTTGAAATCTCATGAGATGTCTTCGTTATTTTGTCAAATCTCAAGAAATGTGAGTATCTTTTGCCCTTTATAAAAATACATTATTATTTTCGATTAAAAGTAGATTTTTGAGGATAATTAAAAAACATAATTAGATTGGAACTTTTGTAATTAACGTAAGTCACCATGAATAATTAAGAGTAGTTGTGCAAGCCAAAAGGAGCTTTTGATATTTTATACTCAAAATCAATATTAAAATTTAGTTTACGCACTACAAAAAAATTATTTTCACCAACAATGGGATTAAGCCATGAAGGCCACAATTGTTAGCATAGGGTACCACAATTGTTTTAACGGCCTCACGTAAAGCTCCAACAATTGTTGCAATGTGCTATTGCTAATGTTAGTGGTTGCTATAGAAAATCATTTACCCCAAGTTGGTTTGTGAAAGGAAATTGAAATAGCAAAAGAATTGAAGGAGGAATGTGTTGGGGATGTGACTCATATTCAAAGCGGATCACATGTACCGAAGAAAGTTACGTGATGTGATGGACAAAGAGATAAAAATAAGGTGCAACCTTAGAGGGCAAACAGTTGATGACTTCCGTTGACGTAGATTACGTATTTTTCAAATTGGGGGCTTGTAGATTGAGCTTATTTGAAAGTTTTTCCTCAAGGAGATCGATATAGATGTAGTTTAGGTTTACTAGAACTATTCTGTACTTATAGGATTGTTATATAAACAATATTTGTAACCCAAAAGTGTGAGTTTTGACATTGATCATAGTAAAACCGAGGTTGCTGCTTCCGTGGACGTATGATATACTGAACCATGTAAATCTTGTGTGTTCTAGTCGTGTTTTTTATTCTTCTTATTATTGTTTGATTGCTTCTTGAGTATATTTCATCATTGAGTAATCACGTTAGTGGTTGTTGATTGTTTCATATTTGATTGTGTGCTTCCACTGCATGTGTGAAAGTTAAACGAACGTCGACAAGTGATATTAGAGTTATTGGTTCTATAATGGCTGGGGTCTTTTCGATTAAATTTGACTTGAACAAGTTTGATGGAACTGGTAATTTCGGACTTAGGCAATGAAGGGTGAAAGACTTGCTAGAGCAACAAGGGATGGCGAAGGTGTTATACGGAAAGAAGGCGGATGATATAAACGACACAAGTTGGAAGGAGCTTGAAGCAAAGGTTGTTTCCATGATCAAGTTATGTTTCACCGATGACGTGTTGTATCATGTCATGGATGAGGACTCATCGGCAGCTGTTTGGTTGAAATTGGAGTGCCGATACATGTCCAAGTTAATTTTGAAGTCAAAAGCTTTATTGGCTTAAAATGATAGGGGGTTTGGACTTGACTCAACAAATCAACAAATTTAATCAGATCATTAGTGATTTGGGGCAAGTTGATGTGAAGTTCGAGGAGGAGGATAAGTCGTTGATGCTGCTGAATTCCCTACCTACTTCACCCACATATTAGAATCCGATTGCAACGGTGACTTGGGGGAAAGAAACCCTAGAGTTGGAGGACATCACGAGTGCATTGCTTGTGTTCCATAAAAGGAAGAAGGCCAGTGATAAGGGTTCACATGATGAAGGGCTCGTGGCAAAGGGTAATTAGGATCGTAGTAAAGGCAAATATTGGAGTGGACTGAGTGGTAATAAAACTCAGTCTAGGAGAAAGAATGATGTTTGCTATTTTAAGTGCGGGAAACTAGGGCATATAAAATTGGAATGTTCGGAGTGGGAAAAGGGAAAGGAAAAAGCTTAAAAGGGTTCATCAAAATCTTTGAAGGTAGTTGAAGAAGGGGACTTGCGGAGTAGTGATGGTGAGATTCTTACTGTTTCATCAAGTTCAAAATGCCACACGAGTTCTTGGGTCTTAGATTCAGGATGTTCTTTTCACATGATGCCTAACAAAGCCTAGTTCACCACTTACAAATTGGTGAGTCGTGGTTCCGTTCTGGTGGGAAACGGTTCGGTTTACAAAGTTAACGGAATCAGGGATATCAAGATCAAGATGTATGACATTGTCGTAAGGACGTTATGTGGGGCAAGGCATGTTTTCAATCTATGGAAGAACGTGATATCATTGGGTTCTTTGGATTGTGACGGGTATAGTTACAAGTCCAAAGGTAAGACAATGATGGTGTGTGATGGCGTAATGATGGTGATGAAGGAACAAAGGATAGCCGAGAATCTCTATGCACGGCAGGGTAACACGGTTGTAGGTGGAGCTACATGATGAGTTTCTAAAATGCATGATTTTATACTTTCATTTACCTTTGTTTATCCTTGTTTTATTATGCAATTGCTCATGAGTTATCATTGTTTAGAGTTATGTAAGGTTTGTTCATATTTTCAGGAAAAACTGGTTAAAACCAAGGAATTAGGCATACGAGAAGCTAAAGGAGAATTTGGGGACACATAAAGCTCAAACCAGATGCTCAGTCAAACTTCTGAAGCTCCATATCATCAAAGGAAAAGAAGACTTTGCTCGACCAAGGGGTACGACTAGCAACCCAACGGGCGACCAAGTCCTCACTAGTAGAATCTAAGGTTCCGACTGAGGAAGAATTGTTGCAAGGGTTGACCAAGCCCTCGACCAAGTGACTCTCAAGGGTGACCACATCGAGATACTGAGGTAGGACTGAGATCAGAAATACTAAGAGCCTCAACGATGTGTTCGACCAGAGAGGCCATGAGGTGCGACTATGTCGAATTCTTAAGATTCCTTGAAGTTCGATATCCTGCAAGCCTCGAGCATCAACTCGACTAGCAAGACCCCATGGCACAACTAAGTCGAAAATGCTGAAGATTCAAATCCCTGCTTTCCTGGGAGAATCAACTAGGGAGTGCACAAGGAAGACATAGGAGCGACTTGGTCGATAGCGTTGATCTTCTACGCGAGATATGATGTGGATATGGTGCAGACTTTCCTCAAGCTGTGAAACAAACTTTGTATACCCTAGAGCCTATAAGTAATCGCTATAAACATGAGCTTCGGGTTCCCTTTTGGCCTCTCTTAGGTTAGTGAGAGATTTGAGACATCATGAGAGCCAAGTTAGGGTAGGAGTAGAGTAGATTTCAATTCCTGTTTCGGTGTGTGCATGAAGTGTCTGACGACATTTGACAATCGGTAGCATTTGTGTATTCCCCGTTTATATTATGTGATCATTCTCTTATTCCTTCTGGCATTGGTGACAGACATACTGAATACAAAGGATCAATATTTTACTTGCTTTCTCTTTACCGCTTTCTTTTACATGCTTTCCTTTACCGCTTATAATTTATTGCTTTGATGAATGATGAAAGGTTGCAGTAAGGAATAACACTACTATTGTTTTAGTCAGGATAAGTAGTTGGTTATGGATACGTGGAGGTGTTCATGATCATTGAGACAGGGTATACTCTTGTTCTCAATCGTGCTCCAGATGATTGGTGCACCTTTGCTACCCTGTGCCCTTGATTGACCCTCTCTCGCTTTGGGCTAAGACAGCTCAAGTTAGTACTCTTATGTATTCCTGGTTGAACGTAGTTAGAGACAAGAAGTCCAACATCAGATTCATAATCTCAACACTACTTTGTAGGAGTAGGATAATATAGTTTTTACTTGCTTTCTTTAGTTGGTTAGATTTCACCTATTACAAAATATCATCTTTTTATCTTTATTTTTACACAAGGCATCAATAAACTGATTGAGAAAAGGTTTACAACTACATGGTTTAGTCGCTGTGGATTGACACTCGACTTCCCCACTTTCTATTGAATTTGGGAATAGTTAGGTTTTATAAATATTATTTTTGGTAGTTAAGGACCCAAGCCTTGGCGAGCCTACCAAATTTTGACGCCATTGTTGAGGACTAGGGTACGGTTGTTAGCCAATTTCTCTTTTAGGATATTTTTTCTTTGCTTGTATATAATTTGGTTTTGTTTTTATTTTCTTGGTTACTTATTGAAGTCTGAATCTTTGTGCTTAAAAGAGTGTATGCTTGGTCTGCATTCTTTGGAACCTGAGATAATTCCCACAGATCCCGAGATTGAAAAATATTTTAGGTCCCTTAGGAAACCTATCTCTAATCCAAAAAAAGCCGAGCCGGAACTAAAAGTCATGGCCGAAAATAACCCACCGGTTCCCGCTGAACAAATCTTGAAACCCCAAACTTCTTGCCTACCTGTGGTTGGAGAGCAACCTCTTCGGCCTCTTAGGGACTACTTCGTGCCTAATGCATACACCTCGCTATCTTGCATCCAGTTCTTGGATGTTCAGGAAGCACAATTTGAGATAAAGACTTCGATCATCTTGATGCTTCCCACCTTTAATGGGAACTCCACTAAAAATCCTTATCAGCATCTGGATGAGTTCTTGGAGATCTACTTCACCATTTGTATACCTAGTTTTAGTGATAACGCCTTTTGCTTTAGGCTCTTTCCATTCTCTTTGAAGGATAGGGCCAAATATTGGTTGATGTTCTTAGAGCCGAACTCAGTGACCAAATGGGCCACCATGCAGCATGAATTCTTGAAAAAGTACTTCCTAATTAGGAAAACTAACCAGCTGCGAAGGGCAATCACAAGTTTCACACAAACGGATGGGGAATTTTTCTTTAAGACTTAGGAGTGTTTTAGGGACCTACTTCATCAATGTCCACATCATCAGGTCCCCAAGTGGCAATTAGTACAAACCTTTTACAAAGAGTTAGCTGAGAGAGATAGATCCATGGTTGATGCCTCGTGTGGAGGTACTTTCCTCACAAAGCACGAGAATGAGGCATGGGTTCTCTTCGAGAACCTAGCTAAGATTTCTCAGTAGCATATGACTATTGCTCGTAGACCCCCAAACCCATCCAGTTCGAAACCTAAGGGAGTTTACGAGTTAGCTGCAAACCATGACCTAGGCCCTACCCTGCACTCCATATCCAAAAGTTAGATCAATGCTTGTCTTTAGTACTGCAATCGCATACAATGGCAAGTGCAGAGGTTTGTGCAATCTGCTATGATCCTTCCCACACATGTTATAATTGCCCACATGCACTTTACCAACCTAAGCTTGTGCAAGAGGAAGTGAAAGCCACCCACAATTGGTATGATAGGTCGTCCAACAACCCCTATTCTAATACCTACAACCCTGGGTGGAAACAACATCCCAACTTCTCATGGAGGCCACAAGCTCCGGGTTTCCAATCCCAAAGACCTCCATAAGCCCCTAATGCTCCACCTCCTTATACATACCAAAATTTTCAAAATCATCCTCATTTAGCCCCTAGATTTTCAACCTTTCAACAGTCATTTCCCTCTTAGCCTAAGTATGACATATTTCAGTAGACAGTGTTGAAAGCCCTTAAAAGCATTGAGGCTGATCATCAAATAGATAGATAACTTTTTCATTTCCATTCCCAGTCCATCACAAAGTTAGAAGCCACCCTAGGGCAACTAGCTACCTCTTTGAGTTGGATAGATGAAGGAAAATTGCCAAGTCACCCTTTAGTGAACCCAAAGGGGCAATATGGGGTGGAATGTGGACTGGAGGTTGGTCCCTCATCATACCCTGAGCAAGCCCAAGCGGTGACCACTCTCCAAAGTGGAAGAATGACAAATAATGAAATCAATGAGCAATTAAGCGAGGGGGACAATGAGGAAGAAAATAGGGTAGTACCCAATGCTAATTCTTGATTACGCGCTTAAACTGCATAATTAGGTGGTTTAATTCATGCATTGGGGCTTATATTTGTAATTAAATACATAATTACTTTCAATATTTTAACATAGTTCCTATTTGTAATAATTGGATTTTATTGAGTAATTTATGAATTTTTGGTATTTTTTATCGCAGGACAATTATCGGGAGCTAAAATCACCACTGTTTCATAATTTTCGGATAATTTTTTCGTCCAAGCTTCAATCAAGACAATTCAAAATTTTGGAGAAATATGAAAATATTATCTACAACTTTCATGCTTTAAACTTTGAGCGATACAGGCTCTAATACGATCAAAATCTCCCTTGTTTGCTAGGAAACAAAGAGAAGAGATAAGGAAAATTAAAAAGAATAAAAAAATAATAATATGCCCATTGATTTGACCCGGACATGCAGTCGAGTCCTGGGCCTTCAAATGCGTACGCTGGGTAGGGCTAACCCCTCTCCCCTATATAATTTAATCTCCTTCCCTAGTAGCCAGGCGCCATAGCTCCACCCCTTCTCTCTCTTTTCCCTTCTTCCCTCTCCTCTCAACTCCCTCTCATTCTCTTCTCTCTTTCTCCCAACTTCGCCTCTCCTTTCTCTTCCTTATCCTTCTCCCTTCCTCTCTTTCTCCCTTACTCCCATTACTCTCCTTGCTACTGTAAGCCACAAACCCGAGAGGTCCTCCCTATTGGTGCTGTTGTGTGGCTGCTGCTTCTGCTGGAAACCATCGCCAAAAACCTCTCTGCCATAGCCAAGCCTTCCTATGCTGCTGCTGCCATAGCCGAGCCCTCTTTCCTAGCCCTGCTTCTATTGCTCTTCCCCTGGCCCTATTGCTGCTGCTAGAGATTCTTGTGTGCTGCTGCCAGCCCTATCTCATGATCGGCCATCCATGTACCTATGCTAAACCTGCTCCTAGTTGCTGCTGCAGCAACCACAACTCGAGAAGCCCCTCCAGCTGCTATTGTAGTTGTTGCCAAGGACGCGAACCACCCGAAGCCCTGTTGGCTTTCCTCGTCTTTGCTACTTCAACTCACTCATGGCCTGCATCTCTCAACTCTCTCTCCTATCTCTTTCTTTCTACTTTGTTTATTTTTTTTCTCTCTTATTGAAGTATTGTCATAATATATATATATATATATATTTATACATATCTTCTCTTTCCTTTATTCTTTCTTTTCCTTAAAAGAAGTTGTGTTAAATTATTAGTATTGGGGTTGTGTTTTTAATTAAAGTCTTGGAGTGTTAAATTCTTGATTGGTTATTATTAAAGTTCAAGTTTTTGTTATTATCTTTGGGATGAATTTAGGGTTGAGTTATGTTTCATTGTCAAGTGGTTTGCTCTTTTTAAATCTTAAGTTCGTTTTTTATGGACAGATTATTGGACTTAATTTAATCTTTGTTTAAGTTATTGACTGGGTTAATTTTTGTTTTAGTGTTTGATTGAGGTTTTTAGCGTTGAATGCTTTAGTTAAGTATTCCATTCTTAGATCTTTATTTAAAATTTTAAACGCATGGTCTTTTATCTATTCCATTCTTGTTTAATTTTCATTGCAAAATCTCAAACATTCCAGAAAACCCAAATCTGAACTGTGTTCAGTGCCCTACCTTTTGTTTCTTATTTTATAATTGGAATTATATAAAATTTGATATTAAACTGCTTTCCCTGAGGAGATGATCTGGCCTTTGGGTTAAATATTACACGACTAAACTCATATACTTGGGATAACTTTCGAGCTGCTCATTTTTAGAGTGAGTCAAGTTTTTGGCGTCGTTGTCAGGGAATGTTAGTCTTAGTTTCAAATTAGTGTTTTCCCCGTCAATTTAATTTTTCTCATGAAAAAAATATGGCTGCACCTGCATCATGCACGCTTATGGATTTTTTGCGGCTTACAGCTGCACCATCTTACACTATTTTACCTATTGACGAACTTAACTTCATGATGCAGCGTGGTAGGACGTCATTGATACCTTAATTCTATAGGACGAAATCTGAGTTTCCTTATTGGCACCTGATGGAGTTTAAGTTGACTTGCAATATTTTTTTCTCTCATGCTGGAGTTGATGAATTTACTAGACTTCGTTTATTTCTTGCCTCTTTGAAGGATAAGGCAAATATGTGGTTTAAGTCTTTGAGATCTCACTCAATCTCTAATTGGGTTGATATGGAGCGTGAATTTTTGCATAGGTTTTGTCTCTCACAGTGAACTCAATTTTTGCAAGAACAGATCATTTAATTTATGCAGAAGGGTGACGAAACTTTTCGGGCTTGCTGGGAGAGGTTCAAGGATCTGCTAAGTACTTGTCCACATCACGGGTTTGAATCATGGAGGTTAGATAACTTTTCTATACAACTCTTACTCCTGATTGCAAACACTTTGTCCAAACTGTTTACTTGATTGGTCACACCCAGTTTTGATTATGACAAATACTCTTGGTAATGGTTGTACTGAGAATTGCATGCAGGATCACCTTGTGTGCGCTTCGGGACTAAAAGACTTATTATGATGGCGTGCGGTGTTCGTACCGATGAATGAAGAATCTTGTGCTACATTTGTATTTATTTTTCAGTTTCTTCATTCTGGGATGTAATTTTATTATGGACTGTGCACTCATATGGCTTGTAATAATTTGCATCATGCATGATAGGTAGGTATGCTCAAATTGACCTTAGATTGACCATAGGACCTCCAAATAACATGAAAAACTTTTGTCATAAAATGCCTAACTTATACAAAGGTTTTTAAATGGTTTTAAAGTTAAAAGAAGGCAAAAACTAAAATTTTCAAAGGGGTCGGTCAACCGGCCAGTCGACCGAATGTTAGAAATGAACAATTTTCTTACTCAATTGGATGTCATATAAAATCATGTTCAAAATGAAAATTATGGAATTTTACCATAGCTTGAGTTTGATACCAAGAACGTCCAAACCAGAGTTACACAGAAAAAGTTATGGCCAAAACACTGAAATGTGTCCGTAAGAGAAAAACTCCCTTCATGTTTCTTCCATCTCATTGATGGACATTTTGCTAAAGTTAAAAGTCATTATCTTAAAATATTTTCAACATAAAAGTTGTGGAATTTTCTCTTACCTTTCTATTGGTATCAATAACATCCAATTTGGAGTTGTATAGGAAAAGTTATGGCCAAAACACTGAACAGTGTCTGTGCAGAAAAGTAGAGGCCGGTCGACCGAGCCTTCACTACGGTCGACCGAGCCTTCACTACGGTCGACCGAAACTCCTTTTTGTCAACATTTTAACTACTCGGTCGACCGAAACTTGTAGTTCAAAAGGGCTTGGTCGACTGAAACCCTCCTGGGTCAACAGTTGACCATCCGGTCGACCGAGAGCTTTCGAACTACAACTACCTGGTCGACCGGAAGGTACTCGGGAGAATTTCCAGCGATCTGGTCGACCGAACCAGGCAGTTCAAAATGCCCTGGTCGACCGAAACTCAAAAAATTGGGAAATCGCCCTCTCCGGTCGACCGAGCCTTTCAGTTCAAAAGTCCCCTGGTCGATCGAGCCATTTGAGTCCTGGTCGACAGAACCATTTCTGGTCGACCGGACCTCTCGGGTTGCCCTGATTTTTACCGCGGATAAACATATTTTAAACAGGGTTAATTATTTTAAAATGATTTAAAACTTTCTTAATAATGCCCAATAGGTCCCCAACGGTCAAAAATACCTCCTTGCCTATATATACCCATTCATTTATCATTATTAGCAAGGATTAGCAAACTTGATTAGGGCAAAACTCTCTCAACTCTTAAAACCCTATATTAGCCAAAAACTTCTTGCAAACACTCACATACTCTTCAATCTTTATTTCTCTAAGCATTGTGAGTATTTCTATAAGGCTATTGTGCGTAATCTTTCTAGCTAATACTCTCTTTTGGTATAAAGGTTGATTGATTTTATTTGAGAGTATAGCCTAAAGTTCTTCCACGGATTTCATTTGATAAATCTTGTGTGGGAAGACTTTGAGGGTTGTGGTTCTTGCATTGTTGTTGCAAGATACCTAAACCTAGATTTTGTGTGCAAAAATCCTTTTGTGAAAAGCTAATCTTTCAAACAACTCCATTGTGCTTTAGAAATTGAAATATCATATTGAGTTTGTTTGATCTATCTTGCTTAGCATATTTGAAACCCTAATATGATTTTGTGATATTCGAATATTGTGTTTCAAATCTTGCTTAGATACACACTCTAGATCTTGATTGATTATCATACTTAATTGAGTGTTTAGCACACATTAGAGCACTGAGCATATCTACATATCATTCGTGCTTGCTTTATTGATTGAGCTGTATTGGTGCACACATCTGCTTTTCTAGAAGCATATTTCCGTGTACAAATTTTATACACATTTGTTGTATTTCCAGGCACGGGCCTGAAGAGGGAGACTAGCCCTGGAATAGTCCCGGATTGGCTTAGACCCGGTTAGGAAAGCTAGGTGCGTCGTCCTGTTAAGGCGTGTAGGTTGAGGTCAGCCCCGCTAATTGACTTGGTTAAGGTTGAGGTCAGCCCTGTGTTAATTTGACCTGGTTGTAAACGGTGCCGCTCCACCCTTAAGTGAGCTATTAGTGGAATCCTCCTGCTTGCGAGCTAGAGGCGGGGACGTAGGCACAGTTGGCCGAACCCCGATAACATATCGTGCGTGTTCTTTACATTTCCGCAATTTACTTACTGCACGTGTATGTTATATTGTAAATGATTTGATTTACATTTGCATAGACAGACCCTAGGTTAAGTAAAACTGCTTATCTGGTTTAACCTAGGTGATAATTTTTAAATACCCAATTCACCCCCCCTCTTGGGATTGCACCAAAGCTAACAAAGACCATCTGCAATAGAGAACTCTTTAGCAAGAAACCGGATCAAGCACTATCATTCTTTGATTACCTAGCTGAAAGTGTCCAACAATGGAATACACGATACAATCAGGCACCCATGACAATACAACCTATTAGCGCAATAAGTCGTGGATATAAATATGAGTCAACATATTATCCAGACACTCTTCTGCCTCAATATCAGCCACAACAGAACCCTCAGAGTTGTGCACCATTAGGATTTCAATCTAATGCAGCACTTGCTCCACCGGAGCTGTCTCTTGAGGATGTTTTCCAGCAGTTTATGCAGATTCAAACCACCACTAACAATCAATGTACTTAGGACATAAATGAATTGCGGGACACTGCTAATGCGATAAGCACGCAGTTGGATATCTTAGAAAAAAGGGAATTTTTTGTAGAACCTCAGCCTAGTCCTTAAGATTACCAGTAGCAACAGCAACAAATACATAATGTTTCTCTTCAAATAGCGGAGGTCGTTATTACTTTGAGAATTGGGAAAGAAGTTTCCCAACTTGAGATGCTCATCAACAGACAACCAATTGTTCTTGCACCTAAGGTTACGACTGAGACATAGGAAGTCAAAGAAATATCAGATGAAGCGAGTCTAGAAGTGAAGAAGTCAATTAATGAGAAGACTGAGACTAATAAGGAGTACCAACCTATGGTTCCCTGTCCTCAGAGCTTGGCAGCCGTGGAACCGTCACTCCCCGACTAGAATAAATGTCAAGGAGTCCAATGTTGATGTAAATCCCCGCAGTGGTAAGATGATTAGTACATCCGATAAAGAGGGTGAGTAGAATGGTGGGGATCTAACTTTCAAGGAACCAAGTAAAACTTGTAATGCTAATGCTTCTGGTGAACCAAAGGTAACTGTTCTGACACTTGTGCCTAAAATACTGGTTCTTAAAAAAGTGAAATCCTTGGAAAATATACTGAATAAATATCCTTTCTTGTTAAAACAACAAAGCCAATTTGCACATGTATTGTCTGGTACTTTGAAGAGTATTAATTCATTTGAGGCTAACTTTCGTGCGGGTATTAAGACTGATTCATTATGGCGGCTCAAATTTAGAGATTCGCTAGTTCAATTTATAGACCTGCACCCACCAGATGAAATTCCTCTAGAGCCTCCTCCAGGCAACTATGATGTTTTTCTTTCCCTTCTTTTCATTTTGTTTTACCTTATTTTACTTTTAGTTAATTTTCAAGTACATTTTTCTATAGTTTCAGTTTTTCTTTTCTATTACTTCTCTATTGAGGTATGCTCTACTTCTCCTATGCACATCTTCTCTATCTCCCCTATGCTTTCACATTGAGGACAATGTTCCACTTTAATTGGGGGGGGGGGGGGTGTGACAATTTGCATGTGACACTGTGCACGTCTACTTGCTAGGTTTTATATTATAAAAAAAGAAAGAAAGAAAGAAAGAAAGAAAGAGTATTGAGGAATTACACTAACTTATGCCATGATTAACACTGACATATACCCTTCACATACTTGCATATAAGCTAAGAATTACACACTCGAGTCATTTATGTGTAGTTTTTCTTTATATGATTTTGTTACTCCATGAATAATTGATTGGTAGTACACTCATGTTAATTTGGTTACATAAACTCTTGTATTTACATGGTACCTCATAAGGCTGAAAATACACGTTCACGTAACTTGTAGCACTTAGGATTCCTTGTGAACACTGAGAGAGTGCTTGCGGCGACTATGACACCTTGTGAGGTATCGTTGAGCCATTTATCATTCTTTTGAGTTTTTGACGTCAACTCAGAGTTCATGCAACTCAACTTTCTATTTTTTTTTTTTTTTGGATATTCTTTGTACACTTGTCTCGATTTTTGACTTGCTAGCCTAGAGGTGACTCTAGTGGGGAGATAGAAACCTAGGTCTTGTAGCCTACTCAAGATGTGAAGGCTAAACCAACCCTAGAGATAGACTTAGTTCATGGACTACTGTACGAGCTTAATTCCTATTGGTGGTACGAAAACAACAAAAGAAGTGTAATGATTGTCCCAATTGACTAAAAAAAGATAGAAATTGAAGAATAAATAGAAGAAAGAATAAGAAAAATAGAAATGCACATAAAATGAAAGATTAATACCTGCTCCATAGAAATGCATAAAAAGTCATGGACACGACACATATTCTCCATATATGAAGACTCTTCAACCACTTAATGCTTCAGATGTATCCACGCCATGTTTGTGAATAAGTTGATCTAGGGTTGTCTTGGTTGGACATGGCGAGTAGGTGAGAAGATGCTAGGGTGAAGGACCCGACACCTCACAAATAGGCTAGATCCTTTTCAGACTAGTCCACTCCATACATTTAGAGTTTGTCCCTTGCAATATGTGGGATGTTTGATCGCGACACTCCTCCTCACATATGATGAGTGAACCTATCCTTTTTGAGTGTTTTTGAGAGTATAATAGTTAGGCCGAGTCAAAATAACTGTTTTGTAAGTGTCCACTAGTAGCCTAGGTGTAACGAGTCACACACATCACACATTCCTTGGGATTCCACCTATTTATACTCGAACTTATATGACTGCATTAACTCTGAATTATACCACTAGATAACTTCATGAGAGTATATTGTTCTTAATTGCTATATAATGATGAAACTTGCATGAGTGATGTGCTTAAGAGTTGTATGCATTGAATATGAACGAGCTGGTGTGAAATTTGGTTATATTCCTGTATGTGAAATGGTATGGTTATGTCGCAAGTGCATTCATGTTTTTTGGAGTTAGTATTTGTGGATATCACCCTGAAATTCATTCACATTATTTGCTAGAGACTAGCAAAACGTTAGTTGGGGGGTGTGATTACGCGCTTAAAATGCATAATTAGGTGGTTTAATTCATGCATTGTGGCTTATATTTTTAATTAAATACCTAATTACTCTCAATATTTTAACATGGTATCCTATTTTTAATAATTGGATTTTATTAAGTAATTTATAGATTTTTGGTTTTTTTTATTACAGAACAATTATCGAGAGCTAAAACCGGCACTGTTTCGTAATTTATGCATGATTTTTTCGTCTGAGCTTAGATCAAGACGAATCAAAATTTTAAATAAAGATGAGAAGATTATTTACAACTTTCACATTTTAATCTTTAAGCGACATGGGCTCTAAGATGGTCAAAATTGCCCTTGTTTGTTGGGAAACAAAGAGAAGAAATAAGGAAAATAAAAAATAAAAAAATAAAAATAATACGCCCATTGATTTGACCCGACCATGCAGCTGGGACTTGGGCCTTCAAAGGTGTACGCTGGGGAGGGCTAACCTCTCTCCCCTATATAATTTTCTCCCCTTCTTCCCCAGCAGCAGGGCGCCCTAGCTCCACCTTTCTCTCCTTTTTCCCTACTTCCCTCTCCTCTCAACTCTCTCTCCTTCTCTTCTCTTTTTCTCCCTTTCTCTCTAACTCTCTCGGCTCTCTCTTCCTCCCAACTTCCCCTCTCCTTTCTCTTCCTTCTCCTTCTCCCTTCCTCTCTTTCTCCTTTACTCCCATTACTCTCCTTGTTGCTGTAAGCAACAAACTCGAGAGGTCCTCCCTATTGATGCTATTGTGCAACTGTTGCTTCTACTAGAGACCACTGCCAAAAACCTCTCTGCCATAGCCGAGCCTTCCTGTGCTATTGCTGCCACATCCGAGCCCTCTTTCTTGGCCCTGCTTCTGCTGTTCTTCCCCCTGGTCCTGTTGCTGCTACTGGAGATTCTTGTGTGCTACTGCCAGCCCTCTCTCATGGCCAGCCATCCACATACCTCTGTTGCACCTGCTCCTAGTTGCTGCTGCAGCAACCACGACTTGAGAAACCCCTCCAGCTACTGTTGTAGCTACTGCCAAGGACCTAAGCCACCCGAAGTCCTGCTAGCTTTCCTCTTCTTTACTACTTCAACTCACTCATGACCTGCATCTCCCAACTCTCTCTCCCATCTCTTTCTTTCTACTTTGTTTATTTTATTTTCTCTCTTATTGAAGTATTGTCATAAATATATATATATATATATATATATATATATATATATATCTTTATTTTTGTGTTAAATTTTTAGTATTGGGGTTGTGTTTTTAATTAAAGTCTTGGAGTGTTAAATTCTTGATTGGTTATTATTAAAGTTCAAGCTTTTTTTTTTATTATCTTTGGGATGAATTCGGGGTTGAGTTATGTTTCATTGTCAAGTGGTTTGCTCTTTTTAAATGTTAAGTTTGTTTTTTATGGATGGATTATTGGACTTAATTTAATTTTGTTTAAGTTATTGACTGGGTTAATTTTTGTTTTAGTGTTTGATTGAGGTTTTTAGCGTTGAATGCTTTAGTTAAGTAATAAAATTCCATTCTTAGATCTTTATCTGAAATTTTAAATGCAAGGTTTTTTCTCCGGTTTGAACATTTAGCATAGGATTTAATTACTTCTTATTATTTTATGCGTGTTTAATTTTTAGTAAAGTTTAAGTTTCATTGCAAAATCTCAAACATTCTAGAAAACCCGAATCTGAACTGTGTTCAGTGCCCTACCTTTTTTTTCTTATTTTCTAATTGGATATATGTAAAATTTGAGATTAAACTGCATTCCCTAAGGAGACGATTTGGCTTTCGGGCTAAATATTACACGACTGAACTCCTATACTTGGGATAGTTTCTGAGCTGCTCATTTTTAGAGTGAGTCAATTCTTATACCTTAGCTTCCTTTAGTTTAGATCATAAGCTCCTTAACCCCACACCTGCCATTGGAAGGACAAAACCTCACTTCATCCCTTATTGGGCATTTCATGTCCCTCTAGTAGCACATCTTGCAACCCCTCTTACACCTTCCATATTTAGGAAAGAGGCCTCAACTAAGTCAATTTAGGACATGTTTAAGCAAGTAAGGGATGAAAAGCCTGTCCTAGATGGAACCAAGCAATCTCCTGCATTCAAATAGTTCCTTAAGGACTTAACAATGCAAAAGCAAGAGTCAAGGGTGCACATGGACATATTGGTTAAGCAGGCCAAGCACATGAGCTCAATGATATTAGGGCACCTCATACCTAAGCTAAAAGACATTGGTTCACCCATTTCATGTATAATTGGCAATCACACCATTGATGGGGCTCTCTTAGATTTAGGGGCAAGTGTGAACATCCTACCATACTCAACCTATCAAAAACTCAACCTTGGGAAGTTGCAGCCCACTTTGGTCACATTATGTCTTGCTGATCAACTTCTAAAGAAACCTCGGGGTGTGGTAGATGATGTAATAGTCAAGGTGGAAGATTTCAATTACCCGGTAGATTTCACTATCTTAGATATGGAACCTTACACGAATCCAATACCTGTCCTTTTGGGATGACCATTCTTAGCCATGGCTAACGCCTGCATTCAATGCAGGGCAAGGATTATGGATATCTTCTTGGGTCATAAGTAGCTTAGGCTAAATGTATTTAATACTTCCTAACATCCATTAAAAACCATCTAAGCTGTGGACGAGGACTTGCTTGATAAAATTGTTAGGGAAGTGGCTTCCTCAATTTTGTGGAGGGATCATTGGGATAGTGCACTTCACCCTGAGCATCCCTCCACCACTGAAGTAGGAGACCTTTCTGAGCAACCAGCTGCAAGTCATGATTTGGTCTCCCGTTCAGAGAAAAAGTTGGGGGCATACAACACCAGGTGTGTAGAGGAAAAGGGGAGGCCAATTTTAACTTTGAAACGAGATGAATTCGATATGAATTTAAGTGCGTCTGGTTGAAGATGGAAAACTTAGCACTTTCAGGAGGTAACCTGAGGCATCTGACTAAAGACGGTAAACTTAGCTCTTCCGGGAGGCAACCCGAGAATTTTTCTTTTCTTTTTGAGTTCATAGGTTGTAAATAGTAGACTAAATAAACTTAGAGTCTTTACAGTAGGTAAGGTTTAAGTTGGGAGTGTGATTAAAGGGGCGACCATCCCACACTAAGGCGACCAAGTCTAGCCTAGGCCTGTTATGATAATTGAAAATACCGAGAGGTTCGACCATGTCCACGACTAGCACTGCGATTGGACACGACCTGGTTAGGAAGGTCAAAATTCATTTGAAAACCTGCTTCACCCTTGACTCTTCATCTCCCACTCTTACCACCTCCCTTCGATCTTGTCGAATTCTCTTCCATTAGTCTCACCACACAGCACCATATTTCTCGTCGTTCCCCCTGCTTAACATCGATTGGGTTCCCTCGACAATGTCATCTCCACCAGTCTCAAGGCATGTTTCATCACTAGAATCTTCTCTGAACTCATCCCAAGCTTCGTCCCAACCTCCTACTTGATAAATACAGCTTCGGGTTTTACAAAGAAGAGGAGCTTTTTCATGGGAACAGTAGATTCCAACCCAAGCCGAGAACGCAATTCGGATTCCTCACAGGCGGCTTCAAGCTTTGCCTTGAAGGGGTTCTTTTTTAGGAGGTTGGCAGTACCTAAGTGGTGCTCGGGAAGAGATACGGGCACCAAGGGTGATCCATGCAAATAGACAACCTCCAACATCCTCTATCATCCGTCCACTTGCACATCCTTCGAAGGCTAACTTAGAGTTTCAAGGGGTGTTGTTTCCCCATCCAATTCCATTCCACAAGTTCAATCCCATGCTGCCATATAAGCCACGCAATCCACCTACCCCTCCCATTCCAGTCTTGCGTCATCTCATGGAGGAAATGACTCAATCTTACTACGCTGCTAGGGCAAAGAAATCTCATCTTACTCCGATTCAGGGTCCCTTTCCAACTCCGATTAGGATGAGTTTAGGGCTAACCACTTCAACTTATTTTTGTGCCCTCAACGTATGTAATGTGCTGCTGAGGCACACATGATTTTTTTTTTTGTTTTCTTTTGTTTTCCTTTTCCATCACCATGTTTTTGCTTGCTATTGTAGTACTCAGATCACATTGTACTGAATTTTGAATATCAATGAAATGACATGGTGTTTTTGGTCTGCTGGTCTCTATACTACAGTGTGGTCTTGCATGCATGTTTTTGGAATTATATGTGTTGATGCAAGTACACCTTTTGATCCTCATTGCACCCTGCAATGTGTTTCTTTTTCCTTGACTCTCAGGTTCTCTCTTTCAACACTACAGTGAGGACACTAAAGTTCTAAGTTGGGGGTAGGGGGCAGGTAACATTGCGTGGCACCTTTTAGCACAAAATGACATAAATTTAAATTTTTTAGTGAACAATTAGAATATGCCATGATTAACACTAATTTATACCCTTTACTTTCATATAACCTAGAAGTTACATGTTTAGGTCCATCACTAATGTGACCATGTTATGCTCCCTGACAATGTAGTGGGTCATCTATGTTTAGTTTCCCTTTATATGGACAATCTAGGGACCGTAACTCTACGTAAGTTGAGTAGTGGTTCGTTTGTGTTAATGTGGCTATATAAACTCCTGTATCTACATTGTAGAGACATAAAGAATTATAGCAATTAAATAATCAAGGAAAAGAGAGAAAAAGGATTTTTATAAAGGGGGCTCAGTAGGGACTCGACAATGAGCACAAAATATTTGTCTATGAGTGGCCTCTTGGGAACGTCGACGAGGACACATGTCTCATTAACGAAGAGAAACCGAGAGGGGTTATATTAGAGCCTGAAGTTCTTTGACGAGGTCGCATGTCTCGTCGATGAGGTTGCACTTTATTAATATCCTAAAATTGGGATTCAATGAGAAATTCACATGCAACCTCACTTTCTCTCTCTAAAATTTGCCCCTTTGATTTCTCTATAGGATTTTAGCTTTGATTCTCGCCAGTTCGACGATTAGAAGCCACCACGTTACTCCTGAGAAGATTCTCTATAATATTGCAATATCAGAATTTTGATTTGGAGTATTTGGGCATCATCCCAAAATTTGGGTAAGTTGGTTATTTTAAGATTTATAAGTTATTGGGTATTCCTAGACTGAGGGGAATGTGTTGGAAGGTGTTATACTGGTATATGTTGATTTGTTGGGAAACGTGAATTTGAGGGTGTTGAGTTAGGAACACACAAAAGAGTAGGTTTGGTAAGGTTTGTGGGCTTCTCAGTAAGGTAGGTAAGGGGATAAACTAAGTCAGCATTTTTCATGAAATTATTTATGAATATACAACATTTATTTTTAAAAATTATATATGTATAGTACAGGGTTTGAAAATACTCCTGTTGAACAGGAAAATGAATTTAATGCATTTTATCAGAAAATATGATTTCAGATCAGATTTTATGTTTAGAATATTATTCATATTTGTGTGGCATGAGTATAGATTTCCATGAAAATTATGTTATATCATAATAAAATGATTTGCCAAAATAAGCATGTTATGATAGTTTTCAAAAAAACCATGAAAGCAATACAGAAACTATGGTTTAAAATATTATGTTAAACAATACAAAAAAGTTGTGTTTAGTAATTTTTTATGTGGCCAACGTAGATGTAGTGATTTATATGCTATGACATGACCAGCGTAGATGCCATGACTTGTATCTATATGGCTGACATATATGTCGTGATTTACGATCAGCTTATATGCCATAATTATGTATGATATGTTAGAATTCATGAAAATATGATCATGTCAGATATTACTCAGAAATATGAAATAGTTATGTAGTAGAAATATGAAATGTACTATATGTTATCAGAATCAGGATGACTTAGTTTAGTATTTTAGAGCATGGTACCGTAGCTATATGTATAAGTTCAAGTTTATGTTAGCGCTACCACACATCTCTATTAGAGTGTGGGAGATGGCAGTCGATATGACTTTAGTGTAGTATAGATGTTCCCTTGGTAGATCCAAATAGGTGGAACAAGCCCATCATACTTACAAACTTATGTTGACTTAGCGTGGTTGGCCAGCCATTGCTAGGGGGGTAAGACATGACATCAGCTAGATATCCATCCTGGATATTATTTCAGTATTGTACAATTATAGAAGATGTTTTACACGATTACATAAATTAGTACAATGTTTATTATGATATTTACTATGATATGATAAATCATGTTTTGTTTAAAGTTTAAGCACGACATTACTCATGTTGCCACATACTGATGTTAGTTTATTTCCCTTTCTGAGAGGTGTCTCACCCCGGCATTACAAACATTTCAGGAAATCTAGATAGAAGGGCAGATAGAGCTCCGCATCAGTAGAGGTTGACCGAACTACCCTATCAGAAGGGTAAGTAGTTGTGCTAGGGTCAGATTGGTTTTTGGGTTATGACCTTAGGGTACTTTTTGGTCTTTTTGTGGATGTTTGCATATATATATATATATATATATATATATGTCATACTTATTAGAATTCTGGTATTGTGCATGTTGTTGTATGGCATGTATGTAATTTATGTTTTTCGCTGCTTAGGTATCATAGATGTATGACAGGTATATCCTCGGTACCCACGTGTCCGAGTTGATCATGACTATATTAGTTTAGTAGGATATCAAGGTTATTATGTATGTGGTTATGTTAAATATATATGTATATATATATATATATTTTTAAAATAGGCAGGTTGTTACATACATGGTATCTCATGAGGCTAAAAACACACGTTCATGTGACTCATAGCACTTAAGGATCCTTGAGAGCACCGAGAGGATACTCGTGGAAACTATGACACCTTGTGAGAAATTGTTAAGCCATTTTTCATTCTTTTGAGTTTTGACATCAACCTAGAGCTTTTGAAACTCAACTTTCCTTTTTCATGATATTCTTTGTATCTTATTCTTGCATTTGCTACCCTAGAGGTGACATCAAGTGGGGAGATAGAAACTTAGGTCTTGTTGCCTACTCAAGATGTGAAGGCTAAGCCATTACTAGAGGTGTTTTCATGGACTCCTATTTGAGCTTAATTTCCATTGGTGGTATGAAGATAACAAAAGAAGTGTGATGAGTGTCCTAACTAACTATGAAAAGAAAGAAATTGAAGAATGAGTAGAAGAAGAAAAAGAAATACTCTAGATTAATACCTACTCCACACAACTACAATAAAAGTCAAGCTAGAGACATGAAACATGTTTTACATATATGAAAATTCTTTAGCTATCCAATGCCTCAGATGTATGTATGCCTGGTCTTTGAATAAGTCGATCTAGGGTGGTCTTGGTTAGATATGGTAAGTAGGTGAGAAGATGTTAGGGTGAAAGACCTGACACCTTCAAATAGGGTGGACCTTTTTTCAGACTAGTCCACTCCATACATTTAGCGTTTTTTCGTTACAAAATGTGGGATGTTTAATCATGACACTCCTCCACAAATAAGATGAGTAAACACATATTTTGAGTGTTTTTGAGAGTTTACCAGTGAGGCTGAGTCAAGATGACTATTTTGTAGGTGTCCTTGGATGTCCTAAGTGTGACGAGTCATACACTTTACACATGCCTTGTAATTTCACATATTTATACTTGAATTTATATGTATATATTAACTTTTAATTGTAATTGTTGGTTGACTTTATGTGAGGATATTGTTCTTAATGACTATATAATGATGAGACTTGCATGAGTAACTTGCTTTGAAGTTGAGTGCATAGCAGAGTTGTGAAGAAATGAGCTCACATGTAATTAGGTGATATTCTTGTGTGTGAGATGGTATATTTGTGTTGTATGTGTATTTTTATTTTATGTTTATTGAAACTGGTGTTTGTGGGTATCGCTCTGGAAACCCTCACTAAACTAGAACTCATCCACTAGGATCAACCTAGGGGTTTAAAGCCTTGTTGCATATGGTAAATGCAACCGTGTTTCCCATGAAAGAGGATGTAGATAGGATTTAGTAGTTTTCTTAACTTTTGCTTTGCTCGAGGACTAGCAAAGTGTAAATTGGCATTGTGACAAGTCTCTAAAATGCATGATCTTAGACCTTCATTTACCTTTGTTTATAGGGTTTTACTATGTAATTGCTCAGAGTTATCATTGTCATAACTATGCAAGGTTTGCTCATATTTTCATGAAAAACATGTTAAAACCAAGAAATTAGGCATACGAGAAGCTAAAGGAGAATTTGGGAACATGCAAAGCTCAAATCAGATGCTCAACCAAACTCTTGAAGCTCCAAAACATCAAAGGCAAAGAAGACTTTGCTCGACTAAGGGGTACGACTAGCAACCCAAGGGGTCCTCACTAGAAAAATCCAAGGTTCAAACTGAGGAAGAATTGCTACAAGGGTCAACCAAGCCCTCAACCAAGTCACTCTCAAAGGCGACCATGTTTAGATACTGAGGCAGAACTAAGATTAGAAATACCAAGAGCCTCGATGATGTGCTCGACTAGAGAGCCTATGAGGTGTGACTATGTTGAGTTCTTGAGATTCCCTTAAGTTTGAGGTCTTACAAGCCTCGACCATAAACTCTACTAGCAAGAATCCATGGTGCGAATAAGTCGACAATGCTGAAGATTTAAATCCCTTCTTTCTCGGGAGAATCGACTAGGGTGAGCGCAAGGAAGACATTGGAGCAACTAAGTCGATAGTGACGATCTTCAATGTGAGATATGCTGCAGACTTTCCTAAACTATGAAACAAACTATGTATACCCTATAGCTTATAAGTAATCACTATGAACATGAGCTCGAGTTTCCCTTTTGGCCTCTCTTGGGTTAGTGAGAGACTTGAGATGTTATTAAGAGCCAAGTTGGAGTAGGAGTAGAGTAGATGTTAATTCCTGTTTAGGTGTGTGCATGAAGTGTCCGATGGCCTGTGACAACCAGCTGCGTTTGTGTAATCTCCATATGTATTACATTAACATTTTGTTATTCCTTCTGCCATTGGTGATAGACGTACTCAATACAAAGGATCGATCTTTTACTTGCTTTCTCTTTACTGCTTTCTTTTACATGCTTTCCTTTACTGCTTTTGATTTATTGCCTTGATGAATGATAAAAGGTTGCAGTAAGGAATAGCACTACTATTGTTTCATTCAGGATAAGTAGTTGACTATAGATACATGGAGGTGTTCGTGATCGTTGAGACATGGTATACTCTGGTTCCTGACCGTGCTCTGGGCGGTTGGTGCACCCTTGCTACCCTATGCCCTCAAATGACCCTCTCCCGCTCTGGCTTGAGATGGCTCAGGTTAGTACTCTTATGTATTCCTGGTTGAACATAGTTAGAGGCAAAAAGTCCAACACTTGTTTCATAATCTCAGCACTGCTTTGTAGGAGTAGGGTAATATAGTTTTTACTTGCTTTCCTATAGTTGATTAGATTTCACCCATTAAAAAATATCATCTTTTTATCTTTCTTTTTACACAGGCATTAATAAAGTGATTGAGAAAAGGTTTACAACTACACGGTTTAGTCCCTGTGGATCGACACCCAACTTCCCCACTTTCTACTAAACTTGGGAATAGTTAGGTTTTATAAATATTATTATTTTTGATAGTTAAGGACCCAAGCCTTGACGAGCCTACCAAATTTTGGCACCATTTTCGGGGACTAGGGTACGATTGTTAGCTAATTTCTCTCTTAGGTTATTATTGCTTTGTCTGTATATATTTTGGTTTTGTTTTTATGTTTTTGGTTACATATTGAATTCTGAATCTTTGTGCTTAAAAGTGTGTATGTTTGGTTTGCATTCCTTGGAACCTGAGATAATTCTCATAGATCCCGAGATTGAAAAATCTCGTAGGTCTCTTAGGAAACCTCTCTTTAATCTAGAGAAAGCCGAGTCGTCTGAACTGAAAGCAATGGCCGAAAATAACCCATCAGTTCCTGCTGAACAAATCCTTAAACCCCGAACTTTCTACCTACCTACGGTAGGAGAGCAACCTCTTCAGCCTTCTAAGGACTACTTTGTGGCTAATGCATACAGCTCGCTGTCTTGAATCCGATTCCCGGATGTTCAAGTAGCACAATTTGAGCAAAAGACTTTGATCATCTCGATGCTGCCCACCTTTAATGGGAACTCCAATGAAAATCCTTATCAGCATCTGGATGAGTTCTCGGAGATCTACAGTAGACTTTGGAGGTCCTGCCATGCATGTTTCTAGTGAGGTGGGATCTAGGTTTGGTGTGACGTCGAGCTGGTGCATCTTCTAGTATATAAGAAAGATGGGTTCAAGTTGTGTGATGCAATGGCAAATAAAGTGGTGATTTGTGGATACATAACTTTAAGTGGTAAAGCCACGAAACACCGTACTTAGGTAAATAAAGAGAAACGGGTGCTAGAAAGCTACAGTAGTAGCAATGAGCATGTTGTGCAGGTGGAGGTTGATACTCGGGGCAAGAATGCAAGGAGTTCTAACTTAGGAGACTTGCAGTATCATAGGCTAAACTGGAGTAGAAAGGATTTTTTGAAGATGGAGTTTCAAACTCACGGCAAAGATGACGTTGGTCATGATGCACATAGTTCGAGCTTGGGAGATTAGCAGGATCTCAATGGGCTCAGGTGCACTATCAGGCCACCACCCAGGTGTGATATAATGTCTTATGCAACCATTACTACCATGGATGATCATACTACCTTTTAAGAGGTAGTGCACAACTAGGAATGGTAGGTAGATAGGCGCCATGTGTTTGTCTAACAAGGCTTAATCTTGTTTTGATAATAACAAATCAAGGTTACTAAATGTGTTTTAAAGTTAAGTTTCAGGACTTAAGAGATTATACTTGAAGAAGTTTGTTGAAGCTTAGACTTAAATCTATGAGTCATGAGGAACATGCAGCATATTGAAGAATTGATAAAAGGCTCAGTTAATTATTGAAGCTATACAACATGAAGACTTAGGAACTTAGATGGTTTCTATTCTCAATATTGAAGTTGAAGCTCTTAGGATTCATTCTAGACTTAGAGATTTAATTTAGTACATGGAAAATATTTTTTATAAGATCTAAAATATGTTTTCCAAGTTAACAAAACAAGTTTTGGAATTAAAAATTGAAAAATACTAAGTGATTAGTGGTCAGGCGACTGATGATTTTGCATTAGACGATTGATATGCTACTACCAGTGTTAATGAAAAAAAATAATGGGATCAGGCAACTAAACCATCGGGGTCAGGCAACTGACATACTATTAACTGTTCTTATGTGCTATTTTAAATAAGCTCAGGAAACTGACCTTATGGATCAGGTGACTGAAGTCAATGTTATAAACTTCTAACAACACGTATTTTATTTCTAAATTTGAACTTTTTAGTTTCCAAACTTGAAGCAAACTTGGGGAAAATGGTAATTATTGTCTCTACTCTATATAAAGACTATCTTTTCCTAATTTAGGGCAACCAATACTCACATACAATTCAAAAAAAATATTGTACTCTTTAATAATTTTTTGAAAAGCTATTGTGAGTTCTTGCTGAAATACCTAACGAAATTCTGATTTGATTTTCTGAAATCTGCATCCTACAATTAGAATACTTGTGATATATTAATAAGCTTCAATTTTATATTGATTATTTGAAGTAAATTGTGCTTTAAATTTGTACAAATTTTACTTTTTTTAATTTATTTTTTGTATAAATTTTATTTTGCTATTGTGCAAACTTTGATGGTTTAGAATTGTTGAATCATTGCCTAGCAAGAGGGTGTTCTCATTAGAGAGGGGTCTCCACCTTCGAACGAAGAGAGGGGTGCTTCACCTGTTCAACGAAGTGGTAAAAGAAATCCTCAAAGCGAGTTGCTTGAGGCAAGGACGTAGGCTGCTGGCCAAACCTTGTAAAAAACTTGGTGTTATGCTATTCTTCCCTATCTCTTTAATTCTTGAAAATTATAATCTACGTGTATGAATTTAAATTCATTGGGGAACTTTCTAAACACTGAGTATTGATTGCGCTTATCTCAAGTTAATAAATTAGTTTCTTTGAATGGTTGTATAACTTGTCTTGCATAGCTATATCTTGTTGAGATTATCTAAGGTAAATACCATTGTGATTGTTTATATTGATTCAAAGTAAAATTGTCTCACTTATCTTATTTAGATTGCCGAATCCTCGAGGATATTTAATTGTGGCTGAAATTTCAATTCTGATATTAAACTAATTGAATGCTGAATTAATTAATGTTAAGTTTGGTTTGTAATTTCAACTTTCATATTTGTATCTAGGATTGTCAATTGGTATAGTATGGTCGCTATTTATTTTATTGTGATTGTATGGTTTTGGTGATTTAAATTAAAAGGGTTAAAATAAACTAAAGTTCTGCTATGTTTTTTTTTTTTTTTTAAATACCCAATTCACCCCCCCTCTTGGGACTACATCTTTAGTTTCACCATGGTGGAGGAGATTGAGGTATTGTATAAAAATCATACGGAAGATGGGGTTGGTGGAGCTCTTAGAGGGGGAGAGAGAGATAGGCTACAAGTCGACAAGTATTATGGGGTTGTATGTAAGTGACATGCCGAATGCTGGAAAGGTTTCGACTAAGGTAAATCAGTCAGGGACTTTGTTGAGAAAGAAAGTTGAAATAAAGGTGTTGAGTGCTGCCAAGAGTATTCTTGGGTTGGAGATTCACAAGAGTAAAGTTACAAGGAGATTGAGATTATCTCATGGCGACTTTGAAGCCATGGGGAGATTGGTGTCATCTCAAGATGGCTATGTGGGCAAAACTGCATGGAGATTGTGGTTATCCTAAGGTGGTTTTGGTGATAAGGTGTTGGTGAGGTTTAGCATGGTTGATGTTAAACCAGTCGTTGGTACACTATTGGTGAATCTAAGTAAATACTCTACCGCTCAGTACTCGAAGACGAATGGTGATGTTCGGGTTGTGTCAAAGGTTTCTTGTGCCAGTACAATTGTGTATGTCGGAGGGCAATAGAGGGTTTCATCAGTTGTAAGGTTTGTAGATGGAGACTACACAGGGGGCTTGGATGATAAGAGGCTTGCAACAGGGTATGTTGTGGGAAGGCCTAATTGTTGGAAGTTCAGACTACGATTTCAGGGTGCTCTAGTTACAATTGGATCAGAGTTCTTGGCAGATATTGAGGCTGCCAAGGTGGCATTGTGGTTTAGAGGATCATTCAAGTGGCTAAGTGTTCAGTTGGGTGAAGTTCGTATTACCACGGTCAAGTTCAAGTGTGGCACGGACTTGGTTTACAACTCTGGGTGTTAAAGGGGATGTGGGTCTCAATCCATAGGCTCAGATGGAGTAGCGGTTATGCTTTTAGATTTCCAAGGTGGCGAATATTAGCCAAGGTGGAGATTGTTGGGGATGTGGCTCATATTTAAAGCAGATCATATGTATAGGAGAAAGCTATGTGACACGAGGGACAAAGGGATAGAAGCATGGTGCAGCCTCAGACGGAAAACCATCGACGGTTTGGTGTGTAACCATCGACGATTTCAGGTAATAGTTGTAAAGAGTTTCTTCTACTCTAAACCATCAACGGTTTCCATCAACACAGATTACATATTTTCAAATCGGGGGCTTATAGATTGGGTTTATCTGGAGGTTTTTCCTCTGGGAGATTGATACAGATGTAGTTTGTGTTTATTAGAACTCTTAAGTATGCATAGGATTGTTATATAAACAATATCTTTAACCCAAAAGTGTGAGCTTTGACATTGATCATAGCAAGATCGAGGCTATTACCGAACCACATAAATCATGTGCATTACAGTTGTGCTTTTGATTCTTTTGATTATTTTTTGATTGCTTCTTGAGTATATTTCATTATCGAGTGATTGCATTAGTGGTTGTTGATTGTTTTGTGTTTAATTGTGTGCTTCCAATGCGCGTGTTCAAGTTGAACAGACGTCGATAAAATGAAATCAAAATATGAATGAAATTACTTTTAAAATGTAATTATTGCGTTTGATAGGTAACGTGGAATGGTTGCATGAATTTAGTTTTAATTTCTTTATAACATTTGATATTTTTCAATGACTTCAATAATGGAATGAAAAATAATTTTTTTTTTATATTAAAAATCGCTAATACACAATTATTTAATTTTTTATGATTACTTTTATTTTATAATGATTATTTTTTTTAGTTTTAATATTATTTTTTAGGGTTGTTATTATTATTTTTTATTTTTATACTAATTATTATCTTTAAAATAATAATAATTATTTTTCCAATTTATTATCATTGTTATTGTTCTTTTTGCTATTATTATTTTTTATTATTTTGTAAAAAGTATTGTCCTTAAAATTGTAACAATTATTATTATTATTATTATTATTATTATTATTATTATTATTATTATTATTATTATTATTATTATTATTATTTTTAAATTTTTTAAATCATTTTCCTCATTGTTATTACTATAAAATAGTAATAAATATTATTAATTTTTTATTATTGTTATTGTAATTATTATCATTTGTTTTTTTTATAATAATAATAATAATAATAATAATAATAATAATAATAATAATAATAATAATAATAATAGTATTATTATTGCTATTGTTGTTTTTGTTTGATTATTATTTTATATTATTTTATAATTTTTAGTAGTAGTAGTGTAATTATTATTTATTGTTATTACTACTATTTTTATTATTTTTAAATTAACTATTATCCTTAAAATAATAATAATTATTTTTTCCTTTTTATCATTAGTGTCATTGTTTTTATCATTTTACTATAACAAATATTATTTTTATCATATTTATTATTAAATATTATTATTTTTTATCATTTTTGTTATAATTTATTATCCTTAAAATAATTATTATTATTTTGCGTTTTTTATTATTAATAGTAGTATTAGTTGTTATATTGTTATTGTAATTATTATTAGTTGTTATATGTTTATAATAAATATAAAAATTGGCGTTATTATTTATTGTTTTTTTTTTAGAAAAATGTTAAGTTTCATATAATCCAAACAAGAAACTATGTGGACACAAATCCAAAACTTTACAACACCACTAATTTACCCTGTATCTTCTATTCTCTATAATAGTCGTGTTATTCTAATTATCTAGACTCTCATTACTTTAAAGACTACATCATTCCTAAATTTCCACACAAAATATATAGTGATTGCCCATATTGTGTTGACCTTTTGTCTCAAACAGCCACGCATCCCTTCAATCCAATTTAAAGTATGCTCCAAATTATAAGTTTGTCCAATGCTGCCAACCAATAAATAAAGAGTCCCTCGGCTAAGCTTGATAAAACCAAACTACGTTGCTTCAGTTCACTATATTGCCCCTTTGTCTTATGGCTTCCTAAATTGATATGAAACTGAAATCATTAGTTAATCCCCCTTCCCAACTTAATTTATCTATAGTACTACTGAGGTGGAAAAAGCTTACCTTCTAAATCCAATCTGTGGAGCAGGCCCCAAATCTACTTGGCCAGTTCCATGAGGACCCAAAAAATGAAATGTTGAGATGGTAAAGTATCTCTGTAATCAATTAAAGGGTAGTAAGGGTGCTAGTTGTAAAAAGGAATCTAAATGGAGCTACCATTTCCCACCTTCCATTTGATTTTTTTATATATATCTTTTCTGCATTTCAAGATTTCTTTCCAGGAGCAGGAGTCATATGGCTTGATCTGCAGCTCGCAAAAACTTTTTTCCTTGATTTTATATGTATGTATCCATATCACAAAAGTTTTAGAGTTGCAAATAAATCAACACAACTTCATAACCGCAACTATTTTCCAATCTGAAAGAGATTTTAGACCAAGACATCCTTTCATGACAAGTTTACAAACATTACCCTAGCTGACTTTACATGCCTTGGAGTTCAAATCATTGCCCTTACATAAGAAGAATTTAAATTTCCTTTCAACCTCTTTGAGGATAAAACAAAGAAAATTAACCATTCTAGCCTTAGAGGAAAAAAAAAAAAATACTATGTAGGACCGATTTCAGTAGTTAAAGCCTACCAGCATAAATAAGAAGTTCGTAAACCCAATGGTGAATCCTACCCATAATCTTTTCAATTAGAGCCTGACAATTGGCCTTACTCAGCTTTTTTGTGTTAAGAGGAGACCAAGGTATCAAACTGGTAAAACTCCCTTTTTTACAACAAAAAATGCAGTCATCTACTCTACATCTATATGACTAACCCTTGAAAAGATAACCACAAATTTAGCTTCATTATAATTAAGACCATACATCCTATAATAAAAAAAAATATGCAGTAGACTCTTAACACACATCTGACAGAATTAAGGTCCCCTTTTGTAAGAATCAAAAGTTCATTATCAAAACATATATTTACAAGCTAAATCTTCTCACACTTAGTGTGGAAGGATAGAAAGTGATTAGCAGCGACATTTCTCAACATTCTATTGAATACTTCCATGACCATAACAAATAGGTAAAGGGATTAAAGGTTGCTTTGGCTTAGGCCTTTCTCTCTTTTAAAAAAACCCCTTGCAGTCCTATTAATGAGAACATAGTACAAAGGGTTGCAAATGTATTCCTTAGTACATTGAACAAGTTCCATGGGGGTTTCCAGGCATTTCAAAACCTATAAGACAACCCTTCAGCTAACAAAACCATATGCCTTTATAAGATCAACCTTGAGGGCCATTTTAGGCATCCCTATGTTCAGATGATATTTACTCAACAAATTTTGAGCCAAGAGAAAACTATCATTGATGCTCCTCCCTTTGATGAAAGCAGAAGCATTCAAACCCATGAAATAGCCAACACAAGTTTGCAATCTATTTGCCATAAGCTTGGTAATATATTTGTATATAAGATTACAACAAGAAATGGCCCTGAAATCCTTCATGTTAGTAGCATTCTTAACCCTATGAACCAAGATAATTAAAGTAGTGTTAATATGCTTCAAAATCTTCCTTTGAAAAAGGACAACGTTGCTTCAACAACATCCTCCCCAACAATAACCCAACACAACTTAAATAATTTTGTATTGAAACCATCAACTCTGGGGCTTTTTGATTCGCAAAAGGAAACATAACTTCTTTGATCTCTTTACTTGTTATCTTCTTAACTTCTTCTTATGCTCTTTCTGCCAAGTGAATCCAATGATCTCTTTCAAATATTTTTCGTAGGCTAAAACATTATCTATTGACCTCATAGGTCATACATGGTTTTGATAATGACAAATACTTAATTATTTGATGACTATCTAGTTTGTGTGCAGGTTTATATTAAGCAGATAAATTGATGGCACATGAAGTAGAGCCTAAAGACCCTGAAGATTATTTTATGTTGTAATTTATATTATTATTCAATTCAGATCTATAATAGCAATTATAGGAAAAAGGTATGTAAAAATCTCTGTATATTATGTATATAGGTTTGTTGTAGGCTCATATACCTTAGAAAGACCTTTGGTCCCTACACAAATGCACAAAATAGTCCCCATAATCACTTACATTATTAGGGGAAAGAATTGAAATAAATTGGACTAAATAGGAAAAATTGTGAGAGGCCGAGCGACCGAACCCGTTGTGTTCAAAACACCTCGGGCGCCCAAATCGTGGACTAGTCAGTCATGTTGACCTGAGTTTGGCAAACTAAACTAAAATACACATACCGTCCATAGTTGACCAAACCACTTGTCTGACCTTTCCCCACCAACTCGGCAACCCAAACTTCATGATCAAAATGGCCTCGGGTGACCGAACACAAGAATTCGGTTAACCGAATTATAGGCCAGGTGACCGAAACGCAGAAAAAATGGAAATCGCCTTGGTTCAGCAAATCGAGCCTTGATTCGGGCCCTCGAACTTTCAAAAGTAACTTTTTCTACTAAGTCTGTTCGGGCAACCGAACCGTAGTTCAGCCACCCAAAAACTCTCGATTTATTTATTTTTTACCGAGATTAAAAGTAGTTAAATAGGATTATTGACTTGCTTGAAAAATGAGCAGCTTGGAAGCTATCCCAAGTATAGAAGTTACGTTGTGTAATATTCAGCCCTAGGGCTAGATTGTCTTTTTAGGGAATGCATTTTAATATCAAGTTTTACGTTCTCCTAATAAAAAAATAAAAATTAATGAATGCACTTCAGATTCAGATTTTTTAAGATTGGTTGAGATTTCCTTTGATAAATTAAATGAATATGCGAATTAAAACCCTAATCCTAGAATGCACTGAACTAATTAGTAGGAACAAAAACCTTACATCTAATCAAGCAAACATCGAAACATGCATTAACTAAAGACGGTAACTGTTGACCTTATAGGTTGCACCCGATTTTGATAATGACAAATATTGATATTTGATGATTGACAAGTGCTTGTGCAAGTTCAATTTAATATTCAAAGGAAGGACACTTGAGGAAACAAGAAGACCGTGAAGATTTGTAATTTGTAATTGAAATTCATATTGGTCTGTAATAATATGGATTTGTAATTGTAACTTAGGCATATGGATGTATGCTTATCACATGCACATTATGCACACAAGATACAGTGCAAGTTCAACTAAGACCATAGCAAGACCCTAGGCTCCAACACTCACACACACACATTGCATAAAATATGAGTGTTGAATAATTGTGCTGATATTGATCATATCTAAGCATGCTAAGAGGGGTCGGGCGATCGAACCTTTGGAGTACAAAACTCCTCGGGCACCCAAACCTTAAAGGTCAAAATGTTGACCTACCCTCAGGTTATCGAACCTTAACTGTGCATATTTTCCTCAGGCGCCCGAACACCTCGAGTAGAACATCCCACCAACTCAGGCGACCGATCACATCAGTTCAAAAAGTGGCTTGAGTGACCGAATAGAAGAGTTCGGTTAACTGAACCCAGGACCAGGCACCCGAACCTATGAACAAATGTTTCTAACTTTTATTCAGGCTGCCAAACCAAGACATGGGGAACCGAATTAGCCTAGAACACTTTTATTGCTATGTCTGTTCAGGCAACCAAACCTTGGTTCAGCCACCAGAACTCCAGCCAATTAAAATAAATTAATCGCGGTAAAACAGGGTTATTTCGGGCTATCTGAATTTTAATCTTTTGAGACTTTTTAATAATGCCCATTATATCCCGAACGGTAATAATTTTTTACCTGGCTATAAATATGAGTCCATTTGCTCAATTAATAGAAAATTAAGAAAAGTGATTAGCAAAAAATTCTCTCTCGTGAAAATCCATTTTGTGCCCTAACACTTTCAAACTTGCATCCCTTTGATAAGATTCGAGAGTGTGAGAGTTCCATCTTTGTTTTTGAAATTGTTGCTCTATGCTAATACTCCCATTATTTTGTGTACTTGAAATTCATTTTATTGGGAGCATAGCTTAGGTTTATCCCACGGATTTCTCATTTATAAATCTTGTGTGGGATTAAACCAAGAAAGCTTAGGATATTTGCATTCCATTGCAAGTGTCCAAAAGCTTTGGTTTTGGTGTGCAAAGAATTTTTCAAACAAGCCAACAATCCTTTCAAACTAGCTTTGTGTTTATTTCATTGAAAAAAACCATTCTCAAATTAGTTTGATTATCGACCAAGTATACTTGGAATATATATGTTTTGTTGAAATATTCTATTTAGATTCAAAGCCACTGCTTGTGTTGATTATTATTGAGCATCATACTGGTCGTATTGTGTTGAATACTCTCGAGCTTTATATTGACTATACTATTGTGAGTATTAATAGAAAAAACCTTGCATCACTGAGCTTACACTATATCCATGCTATTGATGCGTATTTGATTGAGCGTATTATTTGGGTACAAATATGCTTTACATGAAAACACTATTTCATTGTACAATTTGTTTGTAAATTTGAGTATTTCCAGGCATGGCTTGAGGGGGTGGTAATCCAGTCCGGTAAGGATTGTATGTACTGGTTGAGGTCAACCCTTGAATTGACCTAGTTTGTATAGGTACCGCTCCACCCGTTTAAGTGAGCAAGTTACAGTGGTATTCCTTGTACTTGTTAGCCAAGGTGGGGACGTAGGCAATTGGCCGAACCTCGATAACATCTCTGTGTGCCACCCTTACTTTATTGCTTTCTAATGCATGTTTGTTTGATTAAATTGCTTTATCTGCTTTCTAATATACATTTACATTACTTGTACTAGATTGACCATAGGGTTGTGAATATACTGGTGTTAGGTGATTGACCTAGAGCTTAAAAATTAAAAATACCAATTCACCCCCCTCTTGGCAAAAGATCACATATGGCTCATAGCTTCGTGACTCCCTTCCCTGAGGGACCATCTTCCACAGGACCTTTTGTTTTCAATGGTGTTAATTACACCTTCTAGAAACAGACGATGCGCATCTACCTTCAGAATACTAATTGGAAGGTGTGGAGGATTGTCTCTAAGGTAAATTATGTCCCTGTGAAAACTGGGGGTACCGCTAGGGTTCCTACCACTAAAGAAGAATATGATGACGATGATATGAAAGCTGTTTTTTTAAATGCTATTGCCATGAATATTTTGTACTGTAGTCTTGATGTTAATGAATTTAACAGAATTATGGCATGCTCTACTGCTAAAGAAATATGTGATAAGTTAGAGGTCACATATAAGGGTACTAGAGATGTAAAAGACAGCATAATAGATATGTTGACTAGTGAGTATGAGGCCTTTAGCATGAATGTAGGTGAGTCCATTCAGAGCATGTGCACTAGATTCACACACATTATTAGCTTGGAGTGGTGTTATCCTCTCTCACGTTTTCTCTATACTGCTTATTGTTCCCAAAATTTCCTTAGCACTATTATAAATCATAAGCTTTGTAGAAGCATTAGTAACAAATGAAAAATATAAAAATATGCATGGCACTCAAATGATATGCATTAAATTCATGTCATGCTCATTCAAATCATTTTCAAGTTTGGGAAACATTGCATTTCAAAATCATTTTCAATGGGATACGAAATATGTTCCAAATCCTCCCATCAATTGATTTTATAAAAAATATTTTTTATTTCCAAATAGTAGAATCTATACCTTAAAAACATTGGAGGATTTGCAATAGTTTGACACTCACAAAATGGGGATACACCTACATGAGCCCTTGCAACCCTTATGCAAAAACGGTTAAGCTAATTGCAACTGAGCTCTGATACCAATTGACAGTTATGGTGTATTTTTGAAAGGGGGTTGAATTGGGTTTTAAAACTTTTGGCTAATTAATTTCGCCGATCCACCACAAATCATATCCCATTCAAATATTAAGGTGTGCATGTAAAAATGATTTATGTAAGGAATACAAACATACACTTATGGAGCATATCTCATTTCAACTAAATGTGTGTATGCAAATTAATTAAAACAATAAATGAACTAGTTCCTCCTTATGGGGTGGAGTCTGCCTAGCTCAATTCACAAGGTTGAGCGAAACTTGAACATAAAGCAATTTTTGTACAAGAAAGATACTTCTCAAAATAAGCAGATTTGTACACATTGAAATCTAAATGCACTCTCTTATAATTTTAAACATGAAGCTCAATAGAGTATACTTTTTTTTTCTCAAAAATATATTTCAAGTAAAAATATGAGAGTTATGGAAAATGATTTTCTTTTCTAAAAATGACCTTTTAAAATCAAAAGGCTTACCAAGCAAAGTATATGATTTTGAATATATACTCTAGCCTTTCACAAGAAGCTTTTCAAGCAAATATTTATCAATGACAATATGCTTGAAGCTTACTTGAATAACCCCCTTTGAATAACCCATATATTTTCTCCCAAAAATATATTCAAAGATAAGATGGGAAAAATACAAGCTCAAGCCAAACTTGAATAACCCATCAAAAATAATTTCTCAAAAATGATTTTCAAGATAAAGGAGTAGGAGAAATATAAACTTTGATTTTCAAAGCAAGGAGGCTTTCAAACAATATATTATAAGCATGAATAAAAGCTCAAGCCTCTTTAAATAACTCGCCAAAAAATATTTTCTTCAAAAAAAATTTCAAAATAAAAGAGTAGGAGAAAGTATAAAATTTTTCCCCAAAGAGATTTTGCAATAAAATGAATGTGGGGGAACTTTGATTTAAAAATATGCCCAAAATATTTAAGAGGATTTTCAAAGTAATCAAAGTTCCTAATTAAGCTTATGGGAGGGCTATATATTGACTTCCCCAAAAATCTGACCGTTAGGGACACAATGGGACTTTTTAGATCTATTTAATTAAAAATTAAACGTGTTTAGAATTCAAAATTTGCCCAAAATCGAGAGGTTCGGTCGACTGGCGAAGGCGCCGGTCAGTAGGCCTTTGTTAAAATTCAAATTCTCTAAGCTGATCGGTTGACCGTGGAAGGCACCATTTAGCTGACGGTAAGCGATTTCCAAACCTTCGTTGGTTCGGTCGGTTGGCCTTAAGAACCGGTCTGCCAGTTCATTAAGTTGGTCAACTAGGGTAGTTTAGTTCATTGAGGTTGGTCGGCTGGTCTTTAAAGAATCTGGGCCAAGTACTATTGGCCTAACATGGCTCTCAAATCATGTTTTGATGATAACAAATAAAGGTTATTTTAACAAGTTATGGTTTAAGTGATGATATTTTAGGAAACCTAGGATGACAAGTTCACAAGGTTCAAGAATTAAAAGTTCAAGATCACAACTGCCATAAAGCTTATACTTCAACAACAAGGTGATCAAAAGAAAGCTCAAGAGGTCCAAAACGCTCAGAACATATGGAAGCTTAAAGAATATTGAAGCTTAAGACAAAGAGAACTTGAAGCAAAAATATATGTGAAGACTTCAAGTTTAGAGAGTTTTAAAATTTTTAGGAAGCCTTATGTAAGTACTTCACTTGAATATCAATTTGAATGCTTTGAAGCTCATTAGGGTTTATTATTGACTTAGAGACCTTATTTTGGAAACCCCAGAAAGTACTCTTTAAAAGTATCAAAGTAAGTCGGCTAAGGTTTTTGGAAACAAACTTGAAAAATAGTATTTATAACTGTTTAGATGACTACCTTGTGTCTGGTCAGGCGATTGACATAATTGCTTAATTGAATTTTAATAGGTAGTGAAGGATCATGTGAGTGACCCTTGAACCCTCAAGTGACTAACCCTATTTTTAACCTGAAAAATACAATGTATTCAAAGGTCAGGCAACTGACCCCGATGGGTTTAGGCGACTGACCTTCCTAATGGCTAGCTTTTAAATTTCCAAATTGAGTTGGTTGTATCCCACACTTAATAAAAAAACTTGGGAAACACTCCAAGTAACTTAGGCAACATGAATTTATTACTTTTTGAGCCTATAAATACATGGTTTCTTAAATCAAATTAGATACCAAGAATTGAAAATCTATTTTCAAGATATATTGCTTATACTCTCTCAAAGACCTCTTACACACATCTACTTGCTGAGTTTTTTTGAGAAATACTGAGCTATTGATAACTGATCTTTGAGCCCAACTTTTCAGTTTTGATTCAAATCAAAAGAAGAATCTCGTTGATATACTCTTTGAGCTTCAATTTCATTCTTCTTTGATATTTACTTTGAAGTATTGATTAGGTGTGCTTAATCTTGTACTAACTTGCTTTATCTGAGAGTATTTCAATTCTTTCTTGTTTCTTTGTTTTCTTGATGGTTCAGGATTGCTGGATTATTGTAACAAGCATGGGGTATTCCTTGGAGAGGGGGCTCCGCCCTAATTGAAGGGGGGATTGTAACAGTTTGCTCTGCCCATAAGGGAGCATTACAGATGAATCCTTAGGTGGTGTTGCCTAAGGTGAGGACGTAGGCTGGTAGTTGAACCTTATGAAAGCTCGGTCTCACTCTCTACCCTTACTCTTTAAATTTTTACATGTACATATAAATTGTGTGGTTGTGTATCTAAGTGCAAGAAGCTAAAATATTGAGATTGAGAAACTTTTAATTAAAGGGAGTACGTTGATTGATCTTTTGTGGAAACCTTAAAGGTAGTATGTTGATTAATTGTTTTCAGAAACCTTGGTTAAAAGGAAGTGCATTAAATCCATTAATATAGGGTTCTTTTTTTTTTTTTTTTGTCAAATTCTACTTTGAGTTATTCAAACACTGAATCGTGGAAGTGCTACTGCAACGCTTATACTGGTTAAGTAACTTGTGATTGGTTAATTGATTGGTTGATTGAGTGTTGATTGACATTGTTGAAAGTTCAAGTTAAATTTACTCATTCTTAAAGTTTTTTCAAAGAGAATTTTGGTATCTAATTGATATTGAAATTATCATACTTGCGTGGTTAAAAAACGTACAAAAAGCTATAAATTTGTAAAAAAGAGTTAAAAGAAACTTTTAAATACCCAATTCAGCCCCCCTCTTGGGACTACACCTTAGTTTTCAATTGGTATCAAAGCGGGGTTATAAAAAATCTTAATTATAAGCTATATAAAGATCTAAATGGCACACATAGGCATAGCTCCCTTTGGTTAGGGTAAATCCTCAACTAGACCTCCAATCTTTTGTGGTTTTAACTATACTTCTTGGAAACAAAAAGAATGAGAATCTACCTTCAAACTATGGACTGGAAAGCATTGAGGGTTGTCACACATGGTGATCTTGTCCCTACAAAAATTGTAGATGGAAAAGGAAAACTCAAAGAAGAAAAAGACACGATCAAAAATGATCGTAAGATGTTGCAATTGAACTCAAGTGCTATAAATGCTTTATGTTGTGCTCTTGACATAAACGAATTCAATCGAGTCATGGCATGCAGAACATCAAAAGAGATATGGGACAAACTAGAGGTAACATATGAATGTACCATTGATGTGAGAGATAATAGAATTGACATGCTTACTAGTGAATATGAAGCTTTTAAGATTAATCTGGATGAATCTATTACAAATAAGTACACTAGGTTCACACATCTCATAAACTCCCTTAATGCCTAAAGGAAAACCTACTTGACTTATGAGATGATTCGAAACATCCTTAGAGATCTTCCACCCATTTGGGAACCCAAAGCCATGGCTATAATGGAAGGAAGAAACCTTAAGAATGCCTCAATAGATGAACTGATAGGATCCCTTCTCACTTATAAGATGGCTATGAATGAAAGGAATGCTGGAAACAAAAACGAGAAATCTATAGCCCTTAAGGCTGCTAAAGAAAGCTCTAGTTAAGAAGAGGAAGATGTATGTGAGTTAGATGATGAAGAACTAGCATTCATTACTAAGAGACTTGGAAAATTCTTTAAGAGAAATAATAAGTTTGCTAGAAAGTTTAGAGGCTCAAAATCTGAAAAAGGAGAAATAAGTAAAAAGGAAAATAAGAATAAGAATGAACCCCTTACTTGTTACAATTGTAAAAAGATTGGACATATTAAACCTGACTGTCCACAGCTGAAGAAAGACAAAAAGAAGAAAAATAAGGCAATGAAAGCTACATGGGATGATACAAGCTCCATCGAATCAGAGAACGAATAAAGTGAACAAGAGATGGCCAACATATGCTTCATGGCTCATAATGATGAGATAAATTCCTACTATAGTTCATCCGAAGACTCAAGTGATGAATCATGTATCAATTCATGTGATATTATGTCATCATACAAAGAAATTCAAGCTAAATTATTTGCCCTACACTATAGGCTCATAAAAGTAATTAAAAGGAACATTGCCTTAAAAGAACAAAATGAATTAATTACTTAAAAATCAACTATATACATAAAAATCATTTGAAAAAGAAAAAGAATCACATATTGATGAGCTATGAAGAAAATAAATGATATATCTCAAGATTTAGTTAAATTACAAGTAAATGGTGAAAGCGAGAAAGACTTAGAAATAAAAGACCTTAAAGTAAAATTGAAGACAATGAGAAAATCATTTACAATTTTACTAAAGGAAAGGAGAACTTCAAAAAATTTCTTGGAAAACAAAAAATGTCATTAGATAGAGAAGGAATAGGATTTAATGGAATTGAGAACAAAAAGAAGAAGAATCTTATATGAGATACTTTGTTAAAGAATCAAAGCATTATGAAAGCACATCTTAAACTAATATTTATCGACACACCACATGCTTCTTATGTAAGAAAAAGGGACACATAAAATTTGATTGTCCATTTAAAAGAAAGAATGCGAGAGTCAAGAAAGTTTAGAGAATTAAAGAAAACAAATTTGAAATAAAGAAACCTAAGAAAATTAACGTATTGAACCCTTCTTGTAGGTTTGCCTTAAGACAACCTCATCTAAAGAAAAATGGTACTTGGACAGCGAGTGTTCTAGGCACATGACCGGGGATAAATCCAAGTTCATCTCATTAAGACTAAAAAATTTGGGATACATTACATTTGGAGACAACGCCAAAGGCAAAATCATTGGGATTGGTAAGATAGGTAAAGAACCTTCCCTTACCATTGATGATGTGTTATTGGTAGATGGTTTAAAAAATAACCTATTAAGCATAAGTTAGTTGAGTGACAAAGTATTTGATGTAATTTTAAAGCTAGACAAATATATTTTTGAAAATAGAGATAATAAAATATTTTATTCATCGCTGGAAGAATTGATAATGTATATTGCATAAATTTGAAAAATCAAAAACTCAAAACATCACATGATTAGCAACTATGAGTGAGACAAGCTTGTTATGGCAGAGAAGGCTAGGACATGTCAGTATGACTTACAATCAAAACTAGTTTAAAAGAACTTAGTTAGAGGACTACCTAGTACAAAGTTTGTTAAAGATAAAATTTGTGATGCTCGTCAATTAGGAAAACAAACTAAGAATAGCTTTAAGAAGAAGAAGAAACACATCTCCACTAGCAAGCTGTAACAACCTGAAAATTTTCGCTCAAATTGATCTAATACCACATGTACTGACCTGAACATTTCATACAATGAAAGACCTTAATAACCAATTATTAGAGTACTAAATCATCTCAGTATAATAATATCATCTATGACATCACAAATTACATCCATACTACTTAAAAATAATGAATACGTAAAAAATAATACAATTCTAGATAAGACCTTCTATCTCACCCATGCTTCTGCTGTGCTACTCTGATTACTCCTATCCTTCATGTGAATCTATAAAATGTTAAAGTTTTCATGGGGCGAGACACCTATCGGTAAGCAGGGATAAATTATTATCAGTGTGTAGTAGGTGAGTGGTCAAGTAAGCATGATAAAACGATTTATTAATGCACTTTTACTGTAATGTATTTTATACTATTCTCACACTTATATACATACATATGAAAATACATATTTCCATTTCAAAATGTATTTTAGTTCACCAAATACTTTATTCCCATAAATCTATATACATGCCGGTATAACTATAAATTGGTCTAAGGTCATACTGTTGTATGTATACATAACCTAGTATAGATTCACATTTCTGTATGAATAATCATAACTCTACACGACGCCATTGAACCGTATTTACTGCATAAAATTATCGTAACATAATTCTATAATAATTTGACATAGCATAATATTGCATAGATCTTTCATATCATAACACTATATAGAATTGTCGTATCATATTTCTATAATAATTTGCTATACACATCCTCATGCTGACCTGTATACGAGAAGGATACAACCTCATGCTGGCCCGTGTACAGGGAGGGACTCTGACATACTCTATACTCATCCTCATGCTGACCCGTATATAAGGAGAATAATCTCATGATGGCCCACATGCGAGGAGGGACTATACTTCGTACTCTATACTCTATACTCATCCTCATGCTGACCCATATATGAGGAGAATAATCTCATGATGGCCCGTATACAGGGAGGGACACTACTATACTCATCCTCATGTTGTCCCGTTTACGAGGAGGATACAACCTCATGTTGGCTCGTATACAGGGATAAACTATGGTATACTTATCTACATAACTCTATATGCAATCATCTTTCATACTGATCACGGCATAAAGCCGGCCATGTCATAACTTACTAAACAAAAAATTTTTGCTCTATTAACATAATATTTTTAAACATAGTTCCTGTATTGTTTTACAAATTTTCCTAAAAACTTATAATAACATGCTTATTATGGGAAATCGTAGTACTTCGATATAACATAATTTTCATAGAAAATCATACTCGTGCCACACAAGTAATATTCTAAACACAAAATTTTCCCTGATATCATATTCTTTAACAGTACATATTAAATATATTTTCCTATTCAACAACAATATTCCCAAATACCGTACTATAACTTATGTAATTTCTAAAAATAAATGCTATATCATATTTACTTACTCATGCCACACAACTTGAGTGATAATTTAGGTATAATGATCTGCCTAGAATACCTATAAACTTCTGCTGGAAATAATCATATTTAATATTTCCATAATCACATGCTCTATTTAAATTAGTTAAACTTCTGAAAATACCTAATATAATTTATTCCCCTTACTTGACAATTAGGCTTGTCTGCTAAATTCTAACTTACGCCCAAACGTCCATAATACCAAAAATGCTGATATTACACATACATACTTCCTTGTCAATCAACTATATTTCCAGAATAGTTCTCAAACTCATATTTCTTGAGTTATAAACTATTTATTATTTACCTAGGTTCCTAGAAACACCCACTAGATTCCCCAACCTACCTGTAGTAAAAGCTCCAAAACCCTGAAATCATAACATCCTAATTTTACTCCACAAAACTCTAGTATATTCTCATACAATACAAAATATGAACTCAAATAAGTCTAATAATACTAAAAATACCTAAATACTCTACATACCCTGATTTTGGGATAGTGCCCAAGTTGGCCTAACTAACAATCTACTATGGTAGACTTGAAGAGAATCTTCCTAGGAGTAACATGGCAGCTTCCAATCATCGAACCGGCAAAGAACGACGCCAGAATCGTAGAGAGAAGGAGGTGGAGATGAAAATTATAGAGAGAGAGAGAGAGAGAGAGAGAGAGAGAGAGAGAGAGAGAGAGAGAGGACTTTTTGCATGTAGGTTCTCGCTAAAACCTGGATTTGGCATATTTATAAAGTGCAGATTTGTCGACAAGACACGTCACCTCATCAACAAGTCCTTGAAGGGGGTTCATTGATGAAAACTTACCCCTCATTGACTAACTTCAGGCCCTAAAATCAACCCTCTCGGTAATATCTTGTCAACGAGACCCTACTGAAAATTATTTTTGTAATTCCCTTTATCTCCTTCTTTTACTTATTTAATTACTAAAATTCTTCGAGTATCTACATTCTCCGCTCTTTATAAAATTTCGTCCTCGAAATTTACTATATGTATTGAACACCATCCTTTGAGAAAAAATCAACTATTTATTTTATTACTTACCCTCACTTGTGGTGGAGGAATATCGTGGTTACATTCAAGGTCCTAGAACATTATAAATATACACAAAAGAAAATTTTCCCCAAAACCAAAACACTACCTACTAACAGGAAATTATTATATGTACTGACTATCCAGCGTAACTAACCATGTGGGAGGGATCTGGGACATATTTCCTCAGCATAGAAACATGAAATATGTCATGTATTATGGTTAAAATTAGTGGTAAAGCTAGTTGGTAGGCAACTGACCCCACTTTCTTAAGTATATTGAATGCGCCAATAAACCTAGGGCTTGGTTTACCCTTCCTCCCAAACCTCATAGTACCTTTCAGTGGCGCTGTTTTCAAAAATACATGGTCCCCCACTTTGAATTCCAACTTCTGATGGCGATTACCTGCATAGTTTTTCTGCCGATTCTAAGCTGTATTGATTCTTTCTTTGATAAGTCAGACTTTATCGTATGCCTGCTGCCCTATTTTTGGTCCCCAAAACTTGCCTCTTACCTATCTCATCCCAATATAGAGGAGAACGACATCTCTTACCATAATGCGCCTCGAAAGGTGCCATTTTGATGCTGGCCTGATAACTGTTATTGTATGCAAACTCTACCAGCAGTAGATACTGGGTCCAACTGCCCCTGAAATCCAACACACATGCCTGTAGCATATCCTCTAAGATCTGAATTGTCCTTTCTAACTGCCCGTCCATCTGAGGATGAAACGTCGGGTTGAATAAGAACAAAGACCCCATAGCTTCCTGCAAACTCTTCCAAAACCATGATGGAAACATGAGTCTCAGTCCGATACTATAAACATTGGCACACTATGTGATTGTATTATCACTTGAAAATATATTTTGGCCAATCTGTCCATGGAGTAGTTGACTTTGATAGGGATAAAGTGAGCGGTCTTCATCAGTCAATTTATGACCACCCAAATAGCGTTCTGTCTATGCCACACCAACCGTAAACCTCTCACTAAGTACACAGAAATGTGATTCCACTACCACTTTGGGATGCAAAGTGGATATAACTATCCCACCAGTCTCAGGTGCTCAGCCTTAACCTGTTGGTACATCAAACACTGTTGCACGAATTCTACAACATCCTTCTGCATGCCGCTCCACCAAAAAAACTTCTGAAAATCCCTATACATTTTAGTGCTGCCTAGATGTACCATGTATAGGGACCTGTAAGCCTCTTCTAAGATTGTCCTTCTAATATCAACTTTTGCAGACATACACAACCTGGCACAGAAACTTAGAGCTCCGTCATCTGAAATACTAAATTCCTCTCCCTGTCCATCATGCACTTTAACTATGAGCTCTGCTAATTTTGCATCGTGCATTTGTGCGGCCTTAATTTTCTCTAGAAAAGTTGGCTGAAGTATCATACTAACAATAAATTTTTGGTAATCTTCCTTTACTAGCTCTATCCCAAGTTTTTCCGATTCCATTTGGATTTGTTACTGCATCACCCCCACTGAGATAGAGGCACCCCCTAATTCTCGACTTAACACATAAGCTATTCCATTAGTTTGTCCTAGGTGGTAACCGATGGTATAGTCATAATCTTTGATCAACCCTAGCCACCTTCTCTGCCTTATAAAACCTTCACAACTTACCATCCACCTTTCGAGCCACATGCATATGAAGTTATTCTTTATATTGCTACTCCTACAAACATTTGTCCACTACTTACGAAAGCAATAATAGGCCTTGCCAAAACTTCTCATACTATATTACTAGATTGCTACAAAATATACAAGTACATCCAAGTACACACCACTAGGGTACGCAAGCACTCACTTGCAACTATGCTTCCTTAGTCTTGCCTTGTAATGCCAAGCTCGATCATCTAAAGGTTCGAACATCAAAATTTTTATTGTGGTGCATTCTTCATTGACCCATGGCATTCTCATGCGATATGGCTGGGTCTACCGCACCGATAACAGGTATTTGTTCCAACCCAACATTTCCCCCTATGCCTCTTTGTTACATTTAATACAAATAGGGGATAATGGATTACCCTGTTCAGCTTGGTTTCCTATATCCTATCTCTAACCTTCACTATTTCTATTCCTTAGACCCTAGCTAGAACCCACCTGAAACCTTGGAGGCATGGGCCTCTTCCTCTAACTCCACATCCCAGCTCCCCTCTGCCTGCTCTCCTTTGCTACAACAACCCTTTCTACAGTTCTGAGAAATCTTGTACTTTTAAGACTGCCACCTATTCATAGATTTCTTGCCACAATCCTCTCTTAAACTTATTTACCTTTTTTGTCTCATATAGGACAATGTAAGGGGCAAAGTGTAACAGCTCAATAAACGTTGCCGCATACTACTACACAGTAAATTTCCCCTTGGTCAAATTCAGGAATTCTTCCACCTTGGCCTCTCTTACGGTGGCAGGAAAGTAACGATCAAAGAAAACTTTTTTAAATCAACACTAGGTCATAACTTCTAGCACCAACCTCTATCCCTCTAGTAATCTCACAACTATCCACCACCTCTTAGCCTCTCCTAACAACCTATATGTAGCATAGAGGACCCTCTGCTCATCAGTGCAGCGTAGTACTGTCAAGATCTTTTCAATCTCCTACATCTAGTCCTCTACCAAAATTGGGTTTGCACTTCCTAAAAAGGCCAGAGGATTCATCCAGATGAACTGCTTTATAATGCAGCCTTGGTGCACTGATGGACAATCCTGCTCTCTAGAACTTTGTGGTATATCAACCATAACCTACAAAGAAACATTGTGCGGGACTACGTTAGAATCATGGTCATCTATACTAGAGGGCCTTGCATCATCACCACCAATATGAGCATTGTTGTTCCCTGGTTCCATCTTGAAAAATAGAACAAAACAATCTTAGAATCTCATTATCATAACACGATCAATACAACCATTTAACCAAAAAACATTAAAATGCACTATTTCCTCACACTCAAGTAATTAAACTTTCTCTTAGAAACTTTCCTCAAACAAGCCCTCATGCTTTTACTTTATGGTTCAGTCTTACAGCTCAAAACAAAACTATCAATGCTTTGCCATGGCTTTTCTGTAACCGTCGACTGTTACAAAAAAATCATAAAGCCATCGATGATTTTCTACTTCCAAGCTGCGAAACTGAAACCCAAAATTCCAGCTTGTCTTCCAATAATGACGTACTCTAAACTTACTTTACCTATTTTCAATCCTCATTATAACCTATTCCTATACTCTGGTAAAATCAATTACTTAAGTCTACAGAACCACTAAGCTCTGATACCAACTCTAATGACCCAAACATTGTTGCTCAAATTGCTCTGATACCATTTGTACTAACCAGGACATTTCATACAACAGAAGACCTTAATAACCAATTTCTAGAGTACTAAATCATCTTAGTATAATAATATCATCTATGACATCACAAATTACATCCCTACTGCTCAAAAATCATTAATACATAAATCAGACCTTCTATCTCACCCACGCTTCTGTTGTGCTACTCTGATTGCTCCTATCCTCCACGTGAATTTGTAAAATGTTGAAGTTTTCATAGGGCGAGACATCTCTCAGTAAGTGGGGATAAATTATTATCAGTGTGTGGCAGGTGAGTTGTCAAGTAAGTAGGATATAATGATTTATTAATGCACTTTTACTGTAATATCAGTTATACTGTTCTCACACTTATATACATATATCTAAATATACAAATTTCCATTTCAAAACGTATTTTAGTTCACCAAATACTTTGTTGGAATTGGTGTGATCCCAAGAGGAGGGGCGAATTGGGTTTTAAAATTTTTTTGGCTAATTTAAACAATTCACTGATTCACCACAGTATCATATCCCATTCAACATGTACACATGTATGTATAGCGAGTTTAACAATAAAAGCAAACATACACGTGTGCAGTATCTTATTTAAATCAAATGTGTGCATGAAAATAATTTCGACATTAAATAAACATTCATACACATGCTAAAATTAAAGTGTAAGAATTTAAATAAGATAAGGAGAGAACGACACCAGATTTGTTATCGAGGTTCGGCCAAACCAGCCTACATCCCCGCCTTGGGCTTACCCCCAAGGATTCCACTATACCTGCTCACTTAACCGGGCGGAGCAAAAGCCTTTTACATCCTCTCCTTACGGGGCGAGGAAAACCCTAGCTCAATTACTAGGCTGAGCCAAACTAGTCTCACTTGCGGGGCTGAGACTCCCCAGTTCAATTCCGGGCTGAGCCGAACCGGTCTCACTTGCGGGGCTGAGACTCCCCAGTTCAATTAACGGGCTGAACCAAACCATTACAATAAAATCATTTTGTACATAAAATATGCTTCTGAAATACAAGCAGAGATGTACAACATTAAAATCTAATATACATTCTCATATGATTTTGAAATGAAGCTCATGTAGAGTATGAGTTTTCTCTTAAAATATTTTTCAAGTAAAACTTGAGAGTTTGGAAAATGATTGACCTTTACAAAATAGAAGGAGAAGCCTCTCAAGCAAGTATATATTAAATTGATATATGCTCAAGGCTCCCTCTTGTATAACCCAAAGAAATTCTCCAACAAATGTATGTCAAAATAAGAGTAGGAGAATATTAGGGTTTTCTTCAAAATGATTGACCTTAGTAAAATTAATCCCAAGAAGGCATTCAAGCAAAATATATGAGCAAGAATATTAGCCCAAGCCTTCAAGACATTATTCACAATAAATTTCTCCAAAAATTATTTTTCCAAATAAAAGAATATGGGATAAATTTAATCTTTGAAAACATGAAAAATAGAAAGGCCTTCAAGCAATATCCATATAGAGAATGCTATATGCTCAAACCTCTTCAAATATAACCCTAAAAATATTTTCCCCAAAAATGGTTTTCAAAAGAAGAGACTAGGAGATATTTTAATCTTTGAAAATATATCACAAATGAAAGAAGAAGGCCATCAAGCAATATATATGTATATGATATATGCTCAAGCCTCTTCACATAAAACCCCTAAGAATATTTTCTCCCAAAATGATTTTCAAATAAAAGAAGAGTAGGAGAAAAATGAGAATTTAAAGAACAAATGGGATATAGAAGTGTGGGAGAATCAAAGAATGATAAACTAATTTAACAAAGGGATTCTCCAACATTTTCAAGGGTTTTGGGGTTGTATTTATAGGCAAAAACCCCTTGTGACCGTTATATAGCCATTGGGACCTTAAAATATATTATTGTTTTGAAAACTAGATGTTTTTTTGGCCGTTGGGACACTTTCCTGAGAAGGCCAATCAACCAGGCTCAAGGTACTATCAACCAAGGCTTGAAATTAGCGAGTTTCGGTCGATCGTAGTGAAGGTTCGGTCGACCGGCCTTGACTTTTCTATGCAGACACTGTTCAGTTTTTTGCCCATAACATTTTCCACACACCTTAAAATTGGATGTTCTTTATATAAATAGAAAGCTAAGAGAAATTCCCACAACTTTCATGTCGGACACATTTTAAGATAATAAACTTTGGTTTGAGAAAAGTGTCCATCAATGAAACGGCAGAAACATGAAGGGAGTTTTTCTCTTACGGACACGTTTCAGTGTTTTGGCCATAACATTTTCTGTGTAACTTCAATTTGGACGTTCTTGGTATCAAACTCAAGCTATGGGAAAATACCACAATTTTTATGTTGAACATGGTTTGATATGAGATACAATTGAGTGAGAAAATTTCTCATTTCTAACATTCGGTCGACTAGCCATTTGACCCCTTTGAAAAATTTAGTTGCCTTCTTTTAACTTTAAAACCATTTAAAAACCTTTGTATAAGTTAGGCATTTTATGAAAAGAGTTTTTCATGTTATTTGGAGGTCCTATGGTCAATCTAAGGTCAGGTAGAGCTTCAATTTTAAATCATGTAAGATGCATGCACATTCAACCCTAATTACTATTACAACCCAGAAAATAAATAAAGTCTTCGTGTCTTCTGCTCCTCAATGCTCCATGGAATATGCCGATTGGTGTTCTTCTTAGTGCTCTTTACGACTTTCATTTTGCATTCATCACTTGTGCTTACAGAAATACAAGCCTGTTCACACTCAGTTACACAAGTGGGATACTGTGGTTTGTCATTATCAAAACAGGGATCCAACTCAAAAAGTCAACATACTTTATTCTCATAAATCTATATACATGCATGTATAACTGTAACTTGGTCTAAGGTCATATTGCTGTATGTATACATAACCTAGTATAGATTCACATTTCTGTATAAATAATCGTAACTCTACACGATGTTGTTGAACCATATTACTGCATAAAATTATTGTAACATAATTCTATAATAATTTGCCATAGCTTAATACTGCATAAATTTGTCATATCCTAACACTTTATAAAATTGTTGTATCATATTTCTATAATAATTTGCTATATACATCCTCATGCTGACCAATATATGAGAAAGATACAACCTCATGCTGGCCGTGTACAGGGAGAGACTCTGACATACTCTATACTCATCCTTATGTGCTGATCCATACATGAGGAGAATAATCTCATGTTGGCCCGTATACGAGGAGGAACTATACTATGTACTCTATACTCTATACTCATCCTCATGCTGACCTGTATGTGAGGGGAATAATCCCAGGATGGCCCGTATACAGGGAGGGACACTGCTATTCTCATCCTCGTGCTGACCCGTCTATGAGGAGGATACAACCTCATGCTGACTTGTATATAGGGAGGGACTATGGTATACTTATCTACATAACTTTGTATACAATCATCTTTCATACTGATCATGACATAAATCCAACCATATCATAACTTACTAAACATAAAATTTCTACGCTAGTAACATAATATTTTTAAACCATAGTTCCAGTATGGTTTTACGGTTTTTCCTAAAAACTTATTATAACATGCTTATTTTGAGAAATCGTAGTATTTTGATATAACATAATTTTCATAGAAAATCATATTCATGCCACACAAGTATAAGTAATATTCTAAACATAAAATCTACCCTGATATCATATTCTCTAATAATACATATTAAATATGTTTTCCTGTTCAACAACAGTATTCCCAAACATCGAACTATAACTTTTGTAATTTCTGAAAATAAATGTTGTATCATATTTATTTACTCATGCCACACAACTTGAGTGATAATTTAGGTATAATGATCTACCTAGAATACCTACAAACTTCTGCTGGAAATAATCATATTTAATATTTCCATAATCACATGCTCTATTTAAAATAATTATATTTAATATTTCCATAATCACGTGCTCTATTTAAATTAGTTAAACTTCTGAAAATAGCTAACATAATTTATTCCCCTTACTTGATAATTAGACTCGTCTGTTAAATTCTAACTCACGCCCAAACGTCCATAATACCAAAAATCCTAATATTACACATACATATTTCCCTGTCAATCAGCTACATTTCCAGAATAGTTTTCAAACTCATATTTCCTAAATTATAAACTATTTATTATTTACCTGGCTTCTTAGAAACACCCATTAGATTCCCCAACTTGCCTACAATAAAAGCCCCAAACCCTTTAAATCATAACATCCTAATTTTAGTCCACAGAACTCTAGTATATTCTCACACAATACAAAATCTGAACTAAAATAAGTCTAATAATACTAAAAATACATAAATAATCTACTTACCCCGAATTTGGGATGATGCCCAAGTTGGCCTAATCAACAATCTATTCCAGTAGATTTGAAGAGAATCTTCCCAGGAATAACGTGGCGACTTATGGTCGTCGAATTGGCGAAGAACGAAATTGGAATCGTAGAACGAGGGAAGGGGAGACGAAACTTAGAGAGAGAAGGGATTTTTTGCATGCAGGTTCTCATTGAAGCCCGGATTTGGCATATTTATAAAGTGCATATTCGTTGACAAGGCACGTCACCTCGACAACGAGTCCTTGAAATCAACCCTCTCGGTAATGTCTCATTGACAAAACACATGTCCACGTTGCTGAAAATTCTTTTTGAAATTCCTTTTGTCTCCTTCCTTTAATTATTTAATTACTAAAATTCTTCAGGTCTCTACACAAGCCTTTTGAGCTTATTCACTTAGATTTATTTGGTCATTGTATGACTACTCCTGGTTTACCTGGGTTCTCTTCCTAAGCTCAAAAAATGAAGCATGTAATACCTTGATAAACTTATGTAGAAGACTTCAAAATGAAAAAGGCTATGGAGTCTTAAACATTATAATTGATCAAGGAAGAGAATTAAATAATAAAGATGTTGAAATTTTTTTCAATGAACATGGAATTAGACAGAATGTTTTAGCACCTAGAACTCTACAACAAAATGGAGTTGTCGAAAAAAAGAATAGAACCATTCAAGAAATGGCTAGGACAATGTTAAATGAAAACAAACTACCTAAGTACTTTTGGGCTAAGGCAGTTAATACCACATGTTATGCAATAAATAGTGTCCATTAGATCAAGCCTAAAAAAAACTCCCTATGAATTATGGAAAGGAAGAAGACCTAACATAGCTTACTTTCATCTTTTAGGATGTAAGTGCTTTGAACTTAACGAAAAGGATGACTAAGGGAAATTTCATGCTAAGTCAAATGAAGGTATCTTTCTAGGATATGCAGGAAATATTAAAGCTTTTAGAATTTATAATAAGAGAACACTAACAATTATTGAATCAATGCATGTAACCTATGATGAATCTAATCCGTTTACAAAAGAAATTGAGAATGAGGAGAAATATGATACTTCACAAAAACTAGAAGATATAGAAATCAAAGAAGAAAAAGAAGAGAAAAATGAAGAAACTCCAAATGATGATCCTACAGAAAATTCTAAGTTGCCAAAAGAATGGAAACATGTAAAAAATCATCTTAAAGATCAAATCATAGGAGAACCTTCTCGTGGAGTAACTACTAGATCATCATTGAAGAACTTTTGTAATCACTATGCATTTTTATCACAAGAAGAACCTAAAAGCATAGAAGAAGATTTAAGTGATGATTCTTGGATAATAGTTATGTAAGAAGAGTTGAATAAATTTGAAAGAAATAGACTATGGAAATTAGTTCCTAGACCTAATGACCACTCAATAATTGGAACTAAATGGGTATTTTTGAATAAAAAGGATGAAAACGACATAGTTGTAAGAAATAAAGCAAGACTTGTAGCTCAAGGATACAATCAAGAAGAAGGAATAGACTACGATAAGACTTTTGCTCCCGTAGCAAGAATGTAAGCTATTAGAATGTTATTAGCATATGCATCTCATAAAGAATTCAAACTATATCAAATTGATGTAAAAAGTGCTTTTCTAAATGGTTTCATAAATGAAGAAGTTTATATAGAACAACCTCCTAGTTTTGATGACATAAACAATCCTGATCATGTATTTAGATTAACAAAAGCATTGTACAGCTTAAAACAAGCCCCTAGAGCTTGGTATGAGAGTCTGGGCGGATTCTTACTAGAAAATGATTTTTCAAGAGGAAAGGTGGATAGCACATTATTTATAAACACCAAAAATAAAGACATGCTTATCATACAAATCTATGTTGATGATATTATATTTGGGTCTACTGATGATGTACTATGTAAGGAATTTGCAAAGTGTATGAAAGATGAGTTTGAGATAAGTATGATGGGAGAGTTAAATTACTTCCTAGGATTACAAATCGAGCAAGATAAAAATAGATCGTTTATAAATCAATCAAAATATGTAAGAGATATGCTTAAGAAGTTCAACATGGAAGGAAGTAAGCCCATAGGAACCCCCATGAGTACCTCCGTAAGTCTTGATAAAGATGGAAAAAGGTATACATGAAATACTATAGAGGTATGATAGGAAGTTTGTTGTACTTGATAGCTAGTAGACCGGACATAATGTTTAGCATATGCATGCATGCACAATTTCAATTTGCTCCTAAAGAATCTCATCAAATAGTTGTAAAACAAATCTTAAGATACTTGATAGGCACTATTAATTTAGGACTTTGATACCCTAAGGACACTGGCTTTGAAATGATTAGTTATTCAGATGCCGATTGCACGGTTTGTAAGATTGATAGAAAAAGTACAAGTAGGACTTCTCACCTTCTGGGATGGTATCTTGTCTCTTGGTTCTCCAAGAAATAAATTTTTGTAGCCTTATCAACTGCTGAAGCTGAATATGTAGCAGCAGGTAGTTGCTGTGCATAAACACTCTATATGAGCGATAATTAAAAGACTTTAATTTAGAGCACTCAGCCATACCAATAAAGTATGATAATAAAAGTGCAATAAACATTTCAAAAAAATATGATATCACACTCAAGAACTAAACATATTGATATAATACATCATTTTCTAAGAGATCACTTACAAAAAGAAGATATACTACTTGAATTCATAAATACAAACGATCAATGGGCAAGCATTTTTACAAAACCCTTTCCCGAAGAGAGACCTATATCAATTAGAAGAGAACTTGGTTTATTACACAGTAGGGAAGTTGTTTAGGAAGAGTTCATAGTGAGTGAAAATAAAAATATATTGAAGGTTGAGGGGTTAGGCGACTGAGCTTGGAAGCTCAATTAACCGAGCAATGTAAAATGGAGGGTCGGGCGCCTGAGCCTTCTGACCTCAGGTGATCGATGTGCCACTGCCTGTTGAAAATTGACTTTTATAAAATGTCCTGCGACTGAGCCTAATACTTTAGGCGCCTAAGCTTATGAGGCTATATATATTTTAGCGCAAAAACCCTAAAACCTTTTAGATCTCAGTCTACTGACCTCTATCCCATCACTCACCCGAGCCTCCTACTCTTGGTCTCCTTTGATTCTTAGCTCAAAATCCTTCAAATCAAAGCCTCACAACCAATCTCCTACATCTTTTCCCACGATTTCTAGGGTTTCACTTGGCTAGTTCGGTTGGTTCTCTAAAAAAAAAAACAAGATGCCTCGCACCAAAACTATAGCAAACTAAGGTGCTTCTTCGAGGAGAGATAAAGGTAACACTACAAAAAATAAGGTTATTAGTGAAGGATCAAAACCATCACTAATAATCGCAAAACCATCACTAATAGTATTAGTGACGATTTTGAATTAGTTGTCATAATTGTGATTACTAATAATTATTAGTGACAAATTCTAAAAGCGTCACTAATAATAGAGTAATAGTGATGGATTATAACTTTTACTAAAACCCTAATACCGTTACTATAAATTCTATATTGGCTCGACTCAAAATCGTCACTAATATTATAGTAATAGTGATGAACTTCAAAATCGTCACTAATAGTAGAGTATTAGTGACGAATTTCAAAACTGTCACTAATAGTAGAGTATTAGTGACGAATTTCAAAACTTGGGTTTTAGTGACAGTTTTGAAAATCGTCACTAATACTTTACTATTAGTGACAATTTTTAAATTTGTCACTACTACTTAAAAAATGGACAATTATTAGTGAAGATTTTAAAATCGTCACAAATACTTTAAAATTAATAATTTTTTTAATCATTAATTTCTGTAAAAATTAGTAATTACATTTTTGCGTACATAACATTAAACCACAATTACTAAAAAATTCATAAATTATTCAAAACTCAAATTCAAATTCAAATACAAATACATTATACAAATTCAATTAAAATACATAAATTCCATCTGTTCATATAAAAAAAAACAAAATAATTCAAATAAAATACATTATACAAATTCAACTTAAAATACAAAAATTCCATCTGTTCAAATAACAAAAAAAAATACAAAAAAATAATCAAAAGCTGCATCCGACTGCAGTGCATGGCATTGTGCTAATGTTATGATAGCCACAAACCCTGCTGTTAGAATTGGTGTATTCCCAAGAGGGGGGGGGGGGGGTGAATTGGAAATTTAAAATTTCTCTCCTAAGTTAAATGAAATACCCTTATAATAGAACCTAGGGTCTTTCCATGCAATTCCAAATGCGCCAATAATATAATGTGCGGAAATTTAAATCAAGCGCATCATTCACACCATAACATACATGCACAGTAAATATAAAGTACAGAAATATAAACAAGGCACACAATATGTTATCGGAGTTCGACCAACTTTGCCTACGTCCCCACCTCTAGCTCGCAAGCCCGAGGATTCCACTAAAGGCTCACTTAATGGGTGGAGCAGCATTGATTACAACCAGGTAAATTAGCACAGGGCTGACCTCAACCTTTATAACTAGGTCAATCAGCGGGGCCGACTTCAACCTACACCTTAACAAGATGGTGCACTTAGCTTTCCTAACCGGGTCTAAGCCAATCTTGGACTATTTCAAAGGGCTAATCTACCTCTTCAGGCCCGTGCTTGGAAATACAACAGTATGTTCACAATCAATGAAATTGGTACAGTGATTATGCTTTCTTGTAAAGCAGATATGTACCCAGTTTCGTGCAATCACATACACCACCAAATGATATAATGAGTAAGCTCAATGTGATTTGATATATCTACTCTCAAATATATTTGCATTCAATGTAATTAGTGCGTGAGAGTGCAAACTAGTATCATCTTTGTATTACAAGATGTATTCAATATAAATGCTTCAACAAAGATATCGATCAACCCTCATATATTTCAACCAATAGATTTTGTCAATCGTATAAAGCTTAAGTAGTGTATAGATTTGGTTTGCAAAAAGAAATCTAATCTTTGTTTTCAAAAAAAGATATAACTCAATGAATATTTCAACAAAGATTCTTATCACATAAACAAATATCTTTTCAAAGGTTTGTCAAGATAAATCACACAAAATATTTGGAAATGTTTTAAAAAGATTTTGCAATCAAAATCAAATACGAGCTTCTCAAGATGTTGCAATAAGGGTGTAATCTCATAAGATCTAACAAAGTCTTCTTAGGTTAGACTTATTAACAAAGTCCTCTAAGAATACTTAAGGTTCTCCTCTCAAACAAAAATCATATCAATCAAGCACAACACATAGGAGAGCAAACCTATAGAGCAATCAACACTCAAATCAAACTTATAGAAGATTTTTGGCAATAAGAGAAGGTAAGTATGAGTGCATAGAGCTTAGAAATGAGTATTATGGACTTTGAAAATTTCAGAGAATTTCTCCTAATCAAGATTGCTAATTTCATGCTAATTATTCCAAATAAGGGGTTATTAATAGACTTCCCCAGAAATATAACCGTTAAAAACATAAGTGGAATAATTAGAAAAGTTTTAATAATTTTTAATTGAATTAACCCCACTTAATAGAGTTAACCACCGTAAAAAATTTGGACCAACCCGAGAGCACCGGTCGACTAGGACAAGTTCGGTTGACCCAAGTTCTTGGGGTTCGCTCGATCGAGCAAGAAATGAGTTGTGGTCTCGGTCGACTGGACTTATATGTTCAAAGGTGATTTTCCAATTTTTTGCATGGTTTGGTCGACCAGGGTCAATTTGAACAGAGCCTGTCGGTCGACCAAGTTGGTGGTATTCAAAAACTGCTTGGTCGACCAGGAGGTCAATAAAGTTTACCCTTGGGGTGTTCGGTTGACTGGGGCTAAATGAACTGTAATAGTTCGGTTGACCGGGTTGTGGTCAACAAGTTGACCTGGTCCTTTGTCAGTCGATTGGGGGCAAAATGAACATGAAGTGCTGGTCGACCGAGTGTGCACACTTTGTGCATTTCAGTCCTATTTTAGCTAATAATCACCCTATTTCAAATGACCAATCATATGTATGCATGAGTGGGTGTCCTAGAGTCATTTCTATTTCTTTCTAATGTCATTTTCATTTTGAGCTTACCTCACATACCATGCAGGTGATGCATACAAATATTACAAGCCAGACCCTATTTACTATTATAGACCGAAATTAAACACAATCATAAATAAGGTCTTCAAGGCTTCAACTTCAACTCCTTGTGCCATCACATTGATATGCCAACTGTATACCTGCACATATCCTCAAACATACCTCAAATACAACAAGTATTTGTCATTATCAAAATCGGGCATGACCTATAAGGTCAAGACCTACAAATTGAGAATTATAAAAAAAAAAAAAATTAGTATATGATTTTTGAACCTATATGTATACGTACTATAAGTATCAATGAATTGATAGAAAAATAATTGGACATTTGGGCATAGTTAAAAAAGATGATACAATTTTAAATAACTAAGTATTATCAGTTTAGAAAAATCTTGGTAGCATTTTGTCTGTAAATAAGACATTTTCCATAGAGATATGCTCTAAACCTAGGTATTTACAATAAATAGTTCACAATAATCCAACCAAGAATGAATTTTATGAGTGCACAAAAGTTTCACGTAATAAGCATTAAATAATGTAATGTATTCATGCATCCCACAAACAATCTATATCATAATATAGTTCTATGAAAAAATAGAATGTGTTGTTCATGGTTTACATGACTTCCTTATAACTCAAAAACAACTATAATAATCAAATAATGCAAATGAGTCCATGATTAATAGAATTTTGACTTAGCATATGCAAAAGTAAATTAAGAGATGAAGTTCAAAATTCATTTGAACTTCACTCATCCTTTCAAAAATGTTTTAACATTCAGCACACTATAATCATTCTCACAAATATGGTATATGACTTTGATTATTTTGGGAAAAATTTAAAAAATTTTCGGCAACACGCCGTCTGTAAATAAAACATTTCCCAAACCTGTAAGTCACAAAAGCATGCAATTAACAAAATTTTTGCATCATACAAATGCTCAAAATTATATGCATGAAGTCCATAGGATTACATTTTCCAAAATTATAGAAGTTTAGAAATATTTTGGCAGCATTTCGTCTGTAAATAGGACACTTTCCATAGAGATATGCTCCAAACCTTGTTGTTTACAATAACAGTTCATAATGATCCTACCAGTAATGAATTTTATGAGTGCACAAGAGTTTCATATTAGCAGACAATGAAAAACACACAAAGCATACAACTAAGGATGTTGCATAACCTAACTGAGAGGAAGAGTGTCCCTAAACAACTCTCAAACCAAACAGAAAATCAAATTTGAGAGCCAACGAAGGAAAGATAAAGGGAAAAAAAAAACATAAAATAGAGTGACCAATAATCAACTCAGATGAATCAGATTTATAGGAGATCAATACTATGACACCATGTTGTAAAGTTAGAGATGTATAAGAGGAAATAAAAGAAGATAAGAGAAAAAATAGGTGGCAATTTCTTGGAGCATACATACAACTCCAAGTTCACCCTCTTATATATTAATAATAATAAGACATGAAAGACAAAAATGCCCCCACTCACACAACATAATCACAAAAATAACAACTCTTCTAGCAGAGATTTCTAGTGATAGATGGGAAGAGGATAGCCATTAGGAGGTCAGTGTGGTTCTCATGAATTTGCCAAGATTGACGTTCACCATTTGAAGGATGAAGAAAATTCAACAATATCGGTCTTGGCTTATAGGATGAAGTTTAATATTTGTTTAACTTTCACTCATCCTTTCAAAAATATTTTAACATTCATTTTATCATAATTATCTTTGTACATGGTTTTATTTTGGAAAAATTTTCAAAAAATTTCGGCAGCATGCCGTCTCTATATTAGACATTTTCCCATAAAACTTGTACCTAAAACTTGGTTGTTTTCAGCAAATAAATCATTTTACGCACGCAACAATCTAAATCCACTACCAATATGCAATTCACAACATACTGCATCAGTCATGCAGTTGGCGTTCAACACAAGCATGTATTCTTGTAGTTCAATCTACAATTCATATAACATAATACCATCAATGAAAAAGATTTAGTCATTCGGTGCATTATATATAGTAATCAGCAATGTTGTTCACATAAATTAAAATTGTAAATCAATACAAACTATTGACTATTTAGGAGAAACTATTGAAATTATTAAGTGACTTAATTTTTTTTAGCGTTAATTATGATACTAGCATTAGATTTTTTGAAACCTTTTAACCAATTTTGTACATCTCCTTATAGAGTCACTATAATATAATCTAATAATTTTTCTTTGATCCATATGCTTTTGTTAGTGATTAACAATATTGAAAACAATTATGCCAATTTTTTTTTGGTTCTTTAGTATTTCCTAAGTTGGGCCTTGGTTAAATCCAAGTAAATATTAATAGTCACATTAAACTTTTGTAAGTCATACCTATTTTGTTGAAGTATTCTTCATCTTTTTCATTAATTCATCTTTTATTTTTTGATTTTCTTATAATCACCTTCAAAATAAGGCTTACATTCAAGATCCATTTCCAAGAATCTAGTTCTTCAACATGTCATTTTTCATAGACTTTATCAAAATTTTTTTTTTATTACTGTTGCGAGTAAAATCGGTGATGACCAATGAGACTTCTCCCAGATCTTCGATGACTTGAAAAGGATAAAAGAAAAAAGTCTTGGAGGACCCGGGGTGTACACCGGGGGATCACTCCGATGCCTAAGTAAGGGGACTGCTCTAAAGAGGCTGAATGCAACAGTAAGAATGGGTGCCTAATGGCTTACCTTGGCCTCGCCTCCCTTCTTATAGGGGCTGGAGTTGACTCTTGGGTTGATTCTTCTTTATTGCGTAGGGGCATGAATCGCTCCTGGGTCATAAAGTGTCTGTGCGCATCACTCTAACTATTTAAGCCGTTGGCGTGGATCTCTCCTCCTCTTTATTGGCTTGGAGTTGATTGCTCTAGCCAGAAGGTTTGACTTGGGGGGTGAGGGCTAGGTGTTGACTCGCCCTTATTTGCTGATTTATTTTGGGCATATCAGTTGTCCCCCCCTCCCCCCCAAGTTTCAAATTTCTAGATGGAATTTTAAAAAGTTGTTGTCTCCTCGCATTTTCTCCCTCATCTTCGAAATATATATATATATATATTATGCTCCCCATTTTTTTATTTATTTTTATTTTTATTTTTATTTTTTACCGAGCTATGGCTCCGAGCCAAGCTACAACATGGAGGTTCCATTGCCGAGCCGAGTTCTGTTGAGCTATTTTGTAAAGCTATTTTTATGGAGCTATTGCTTTGAGGCTTTTTTCCATGAAGACATCTATCGAGCTGCTCTATGGAGCCATTTTTTTCCGAATTGTTGGTCCGAGGCGTTTTTTCGAGCCGCCCTCCTGAGTAATTTTTTTCGAGCTGCTACGTAGGGCAATTTTTACCGAGCATATTATGCTGAGCTACCCCCTGAGGCAATTTGTCCCAAGCTGCTACTCTGTGGCTGTTCACTTGGTTGGTTTTTTCTGAGCTGGTCCTACCGAGCTGCTCTACGGAGCACTTTTACTTAGCAGGTTTTGCTAAGCTGCTCTCTAGAGCTATTTTTACCGAGTAGGTTCTGCCGAGCTACCCTCTGAAGCAATTTTTTTGAGTAGGTCGTACCGAGCTGCTCTTTGGAGCACTTTTTCCGAGCAGGTTCTGCTGAGCTGCACTATGGAGCTATTTTTCTGAGTAGGTCCTACTGAGTTGCTCTTTTGAGCACTTTTGCCAAGCAGGTTCTGTCAAGCTACTCTATGGAGCTATTTTTACCGAGCATGTTCTGCTGAGCCACTCTATGAAGTAATTTTACCGAGCAAGTCTTGCCAAGCTACTCTGTGGAGCACTTTTGCCGAGCAGGTCCTGTCGAGCTGCTATATGGAGTAATTTTTCCGAGCAGGTTCTGTCAAGTGGCTCCCTGGAGCTATTTTTACCAAGGAAGTTCTGTTGAGCTGTTTTTTGGAGCATTCTTTGGCGAGTTGCCCTTTAGGGCATTCTTTGCTGAGTTATCCTCTTGGGCACTTTTTGCCGAGCTGCTCTATGGGCATTCGATGGGCTTGATGGCCTCATGTGCCGTGCTCGTCAGTTGGGCATGTTTTTCCTAATGAGTCATGCTCATTTGTTGGGTTTTTGATGGCCTCACGAGTCATGCTCGTTAGTTGGGCCTGTTTCGCCTAATGAGTCATGCTCATTTGTTGGACTGTAAAGGGCCTCACAAATCGTGCTCGTTCATTGGGCCTAAGGAGTCGTGATCATTTGTTAGGCTGTAAGGGGCCTCATGAGTCATGCTTATCAGTTGGGTCTGTTTCACCTAATGAATCAGACTCATTTATGGAGGGTGTCAGTCTAACAGCCTTAATTGGGTCTCACCTACCTAATGAGATGTTCTCATTTATGAGGGAAGGGTCAGTCTGATGCTTTTTTCGAAGCAACGTTGTGGTCTTATTGCGACGTTGTCCTTCCTATAAAAGTGTAATGAATGCATGTTTAAATCAGTAGTACCTTGGGAAGTCGTGAATTCTTGGTATTGGCGTCACTTCAGCGTGCGTATAGGGATTTTTTGTATGTACTGGGATTTTTCGTATCTTTTCCCTCGAGACGCAATCCCTTTTCTACAGTTGAGCCCTCTCGAGTTTCCAACTCTCTTGGGGATCCATGCAAGTTTTTCTCTATAAAGGCAGGGGGCCCTTCATTTGCTTCTCATCTCACTTAAAGGGGTTCCTTCTTTTCACTAGGTACGCTCTCCCTCGGCCCCTCTCCTTGTTGTTGTTCTTCGACTTTGTGTTGAATTGTATGTATGTTTTGTTGTTCTTCACGTTCTTCACTGTTCTTGTTAGATCTTTACTTGTTTAATCTGATTTTGTATAGTAGCTTTCCTCTTTTCAAGCCAAGTTTATCTGTTTGATCTTTTTTGGCATCTTGTCTTCCTCGTTTTTGTGGGAGGCTTGCATGTTTGATCTGTTCATATGAGTTCTTTGTGTCATTCATTCCATATTTGGATTTTGTGATGGAGTCTTCCTTGCATCTGGTGAGGGCTTTGACCACAGTAAGGAGCCCTTGATGTGACCTGACTTCCTCCGACATACAAAATGTTCAATACTTTTTTGCCATTCCATCAAACATTACTATTAGGCTGTTCACCAACTCGGAATCAACCCTTGATCTGAGCTCTAACGAGCTCTTCTTGTACACTGACTACTTGGACCTAGGTCTTAGACCTTTTTTTCCCCCTTTATTTCTGATGTACTACGTTTTTACTGAATAGCCCCATCACAACTTGTCCCAAACTCCTACCTTTCTCTTGCTTGTTTTGCTGTCCTCCTGCTCAGACTAGGTCATCAACCTATGATGCCTCTCTTTTGGAGCTACTTCCAGATGTTGACGAACTCTGTAGAGAAGGAGTTGTATTATTTCAACTCTTTGTCAGGTTATAAAATTTTTACTCTGGGCAGCTCTTCCTTACACAATTAGAAGTTTCGATACTTCTTTGCCTCTAGAGAGTTGATTTATACGGGCTCTCGCGTGTGGTCTGCTCCTCTTGATGGTGACGTTCTTCTCCCTTTTATTTATGTACTTTGTATGCAAGAGTTGTGTGTAGGGTACCCGCTTGCTTACTTGTTTCCTTTTTTTTCTAGTTCTAGTGCGTCATATTCTTTCGAGGCTCTCTCTCAGTGAGCAGTCCATCTTGAAAGAACTATGAGCCCTTGGTTAGCAAGGGATTGTCCCTCACGAGGAGCTACTCAAGGAGCAAGTCCTCGTGCAGTGGGGGAACCTCGTTTCCCCAAGTCTTGTCTTGCCTTTGATTTCTATATATGTATATATTCAACTATTTTCACTATTGTTGGTGTTTTTATCCTTAGTTATACTTTTGCAGCTATGCATTTTAACAAGTACAAATCTCTTATAGGGAAATCCAAGAAGCAAAGTGCAAGTAGGAGCAGGAAGAAGAGAAGGGAGCTTGAAGGATAATAATCTCAGAGGGACGCAACCGTGGTAGGCGACAGTGAGGCCCCTGTTGGGGAGAACATTGCGGCGGAGCCTCCCCTGATCCCTATGGCTTATAATGAAGCATTTTTTCACAAGTCGACCTCTTCTGCTTCTACACTATGACGGGCGATCCACATGGAAGACTTCAGGTAGGCTCAGTGTTCTCTTCCCAATGTCCTTTTGGTGAAGATTCGACACACCTCCTATCAGGTATCTATTTTGTGCTTTTTTACCGTGCTCTTCCTTTTCTCCCTGGAATTTTTGTTAACCTTTTCTCCCTTTGTTTGTTTTTAGCTTGCAACAATGGCCTTGGCACAAGAGGAGAAAGTTGTCGAGATGTACCGGCAGAGCTTGGATGCCCGGGAAAAATATGTGTTCACACGGAACGAACTCTATGATGCCGAGTCTTGTGAACGGGCCCTTCGGGCGGAAATCAAACAAATTTGTAGGGAGGAAATACCTGTTGCTGCCGCTACTGCTGCTACTGATGCTATGCGAGTTGTAGTAAGAGAGTACAAGGACACTTTGTGGTTTGTCATGGACACCCCCAAGACTTATCGAGTGGGGTTCAGGAGGTGCTGAAAGCAAGTGAAGACTAGGCATCTTGAACTTCCTTTGGATGGTGTGTGTTTGCATAGGTATGGATGTGAGAGTCCCAACTCCATGGAGGAGATGGACGAGGAGGATAAGGGTGAGGACAAGGAAGCGGGAGAGGGGAGCAAAGCAAGCTAATCTGCTGAAACTTCATTTGTAGTTTTGTTCAACTTTATTGTCATAGTACAATTGCTGTAATTGGAACTTTATCACTACGTTGCATGAAACGCTCAAGAATAATATTTTTTTAACATATCAAAGTTCCACGTACTATTAATCTTCTTTCCTCCTACGTCCTCCAATTTTTATGTCCCCGATTTTATCTTTGCTATAACTCAGTATGGACCCTCCCAGTTCAACTTTAGCTTGTGCGAGCCTGACTCTTGTGGACCGTTTCGCGTCTTCCTGAGGACCAAGTCTCTAGGCTGGAAGTTCTGCACTCTTACGCAAGTGTTACAGTATTTCGCCACCCATTGTTGGTATGCTATGATTTTTATACTGGCTTGATCCTGTCTCTCTTTCAGCAAGTTCCGCCCTGAGCTCTTCATTGTTGTCTTGCTCATTAAAGTATTACCTTCGCCAAGATGGGATCCCTACTTTTGCGGCGATTACTGCTTCTACACCAAAAGCGAGCATCAATGGGCTTTCCTCTATTGCCGCCCGTTGGGTAGTGTGGTATGCCCAAATGATGGAGGGGAGTTCCTCTGTCCACCTGCCTTGCATAGATTCGAGTCACATCCTCAAGCTGTACCGTATCGACCGGTTCATGTTTTCCACCTGTCCATTGCTCTAGGGGTGTGCCACTGATGCGAAAAGGAGTTTAATGGATAAGTCCAAACATAATTTTTTGAAGTGCTCATCGTCAAACTGTCTCCCATGGTCGGTGATTACGACCCATAAAATTATGAACTGGCAAGCCACCGATGTCCAGACGAATCGTGTGATGTTTCACTCGGTTATGCGGGCTAGGGCTTCGACCTCGACCCACTTAGTGAAGTAATCAATTGCAACCAACAAGAATTTCCTTTGACCAGTTATCGAATGCAGAGGTCCCAAGATATCTATTCCCCACTGCGCGAAGGGATAGGGACTGGTTAGAGAAGAGAGGGGATTGGATGGCATGTGTGGTATTCTTGTGCACCGTTGGCACCTGTCACATCATTTGACGAGCTCGACTGCATCCTTCTGCATTGTGGGCCAATAAAATCCTTACCATAAAGCTTTGTGAGCTAGGGCCCTATTGGCTAGATGGTTTCCTCATACACCTTCGTGGATTTCCCATAGTATATACTCTCCTTCCTTTTTACTCAGACAACGAAGGTATGGTAACGTTAAAGATCGTTGGTACAACTCCTGGTTTATCAGTGTGTACCTTGCTGCCTTCCTTCTCCCCTTTAAAGACTCCTTGCTGTCCTCTGGTAAGGATCTGTCATGGAGGTATTGCAATAGAGGCGCCCTCTAGTCTTCCTTGTTGATTTCAAAATCCAGCAAGTTAACACCGCATTCCTCGTATGAGGGTTTTTTGACCCGCTCTAGGTAAATAGCATCCCTCCATTCCGAGCTAGTTGTTGAGGCCAATTTCGTGAGTGTATCAGCTTTGGCATTCTCTGTTCTTGGTACACGTTCTATATCAAAATGAATGAATGCCTTTGCATATTCTTGGGTCTTAGCCAGATAATTCTTCATTTTATGATCCCTAGCCTCGAATTCTCCTTTCATTTGCTCCACTACCAACTGGGAATCACTTGAGGCCTTGATCTGTGCTACCCCTAGTGCTTCTACTAGGCGTAGACCTGCTAACAAGGCTTCGTACTTAGCGTCATTGTTTGTTGCTGAGAACTTTAGCTTTAGTGCATAAAGAGTCTCGGTACCATCCGGTGCCATGAGGATAAATCCTGCTCCTTCTTCGGTTGCGTTCGATGACCCGTCAACGTGTAGCGCTCATACATGTGACCTTCTAGTAACTTTGGGGGGTCTTTTGGCTACGAAATCGGTGAGCACTTGGGCCTTAATAGTAGGCCTCGACAAGTATTGTATGTCAAACTCACCTAATTCAATGGACCACTTCATCATCCATCCCGAACTCTCTGGGCACTGAAGAATCTGCCTCATTGGTAGGTTGGTCAACATAATTATCTTGTGGGCTTGAAAGTAGGGCCTTAATTTTCGTATGGCATAGATGATGGAGAAAACTGCCTTTTTAGCCATACTGTAATTCTTTTCGGCTCCACTCAGCACCTTGCTAGTGTAGTATATGGCTTGATGCTGCCTGCCTTCTTCCCAAACTAGGACTGAGTTGACCGCATTCGCCGTTGGAGCTATGTATAAGTAGAGATCTTCTCCTGTCTTTGCCTTCGTTAACATAAGTGGGCAACCAAGGTACTACTTGAGCTGTTCAAAGGCTTTGTTCTACTCCTCTCCCCATTCAAATCCTCCTTTCTTCCTTAGCGCTTTGAAGAAGGGTAGGCCTTTGTCCCCTGAGTAGGAGACAAACTTGCTGAGGGAGGCTATCCTTCCTGTCAATACTTGGATCTCCTTCTTCGTCCGTGGGGCCTCCATTTCTAGTAGTGCCCTTATTTTTTCCGGGTTGGCTTGTATACCTCTACGCATCACCATAAACCTAAGAAACTTACCTGCTGAAACACCAAACACACACTTCAATAGGTTTAGATTCATTTGGTACCTACGCAATAGTTCAAACGTCTCCCTCAAATCTTTGCGGTGCCTTTCTGCTTTTAAACTTTTTACCAACATGTCATCTACGTATTCCTCCATCATATTTCTGAGCTGATATGTAAATATCATATTCACCAATCTCTAATACGTGGCCCGTACGTTTTTTAATCCAAAAGGCGTCACTCTGTAATAGTATAGCCCCCTCTTAGTGATAAAGGATGTTTTCTCTTCATCAGCTGAATGCATTGGGATTTGATTGTATCCTGAGTAGGCATCCATAAAGCTAAGAAGTTCGTGCTTAGAGGTCGAATCGACCAGTTGATCGATTCGAGGGAGAGGGAAGCTGTCCTTCGAACATGCCTTATTTAGGTCTATAAAGTCAATGCAGGTGCACCATTTTCTATTCGGCTTCCTTACTAGAACCACATTTCTTAGCCACTCTGGGTAGCTCACCTCCCTGACGAAGTTGGCTTGCACCAGCTTTGTCACTTCCTCATCAATTACCTTGATCCGCTTCATTGTGAAGCTCCTTTTCTTCTGTTTCACAGGTCAGTGGTTGGGGTCAACCTGCAATCTGTGTTCTATGATGGCAGGGTTGATGCCTGGCATGTCTTCGGCTAACCAAGCGAACACGTCTACGAAATCGTTCAACAGTTCACTTAGTTTTGCTCTCAAGGTGTCAGGTACGTGACTCCTGATCTGAACGCATCGCTCTTGGTGGCCATTTAGAGGTACGCACATGATATCTCATCCATCGTGTTGATTTGGGGGTATTCCCCCTTACTTCTAAGTCTTCCATAGTTATGGTCTCTCTTGCTTCCATCTTCCCTTTTAGGGCCATTACGTAGTAGTTCAAAGCTGCTACATGATCTCCTTTGACCACCCCTGTCCCGTGCGGAGTAGGGAATTTCATCTTGAGGTGGTACGTCGATGTTATAGCCCGAACTACATTAAGCAAAGGGTGGCCCAATATGATATTGTATACTAAAGGCCGGTCGACCACCAGGAACTCTGTCAGCGAAGTAACTTGCTGCGAGGTTGTCCCCATTGTCACCGTAGTGTAATCGTTCCCATGGGATGAACTATGTCTCCACCGAATCTAACCAGAGGGGGTTGAGATTGGTTTGAGTCGTTCCTTACCGATCTTCACTCCTTCGAGTACTGACCAGAACATAATATTTTCCAAGCTCCCGATATCTATCAATAAGCGTCTAACCTTGTAATTTGCCATTAGTAGGGAGAGTACTAGTGCGTCGTCATGTGGTTGTTGTACTCCTTCTTCATCTCCGCTGTCAAATATGATATCATCATCTTTCCTATTCCTTTTGCTACTTAGTTCCCCTCTATGAGAGTACCTGTTTAGCATATCTTTTGCGAGCACCTTCGCTATCTCATCCACTAGCAGATCCTCCAAAGATCACAGCGATTTCCCCTATGACCTGTTCTTCCTTCTCGATCCCTTTGGGTCTCCTCTACTTGCGAGGTTCTCTTTGTGGATCTTCTTTCTTTATAAATCATCACAGGTATCCCCTTTTTATTAGGGCTTCAATCTCCTTCTTCAGCTGGATACTTTCCTATGTGTCGTGCCCATGATCCCTGTGGAATTGACAAAACCTGGACATGTTTTGTTTATGTAAAGGGTTCGCATAGGTTTTGGCCACAAGATATAGTCCTTCTTTCTTATCAGCATCAGTACCTCAGAACATCATACACATAGGGGTGTAAAGGTGGAGAACTTACTGGATTGCCCTCTCATCTTAAGGTTATTATGTAGCGTACTAGTCTTCTGTCTCTTTGTGGATCTAGAGGATTCTCCCATCTCCCGACTATTACCCTTCCTTTTCATCTCGAAGCGATTCCCCCTAGTGTCCATCATTTCTTCTAAGTTGATGTACTTCTGCGCTCGAGGCATCAATTCTCCCACATCAGCCGATGGCTTCTTCCCTAAAGAGTACATGAAGCTTTCGGGCTGAAGGAAAAGCTACCAAAGCCACCCCATGTCTAGGTTACAGATCTCCAAGGTCACAGTGTTGAAGCAATGCATGAATTTTTTCAGCATCTCCCTCTCTCCCTAGACCATGCTCATTAGGTGGGTTGTAGTTTTGACTATCCTCCGACTATCGAGGAAGTGGCCGGTGAACAGCTATTCCATCTATGAGAAGGAGCCAATTGATCCAGGTCGTAGGGTTCGGTACCAATCTCTAGCACTACCTTTAAGGGTTGCTGCAAAAGCTCGGCACATAATGGCATCAGGAGCGCCTTGCAGCTGCATCAACACCTTGAAGGTATCCAAGTGATCAATTGGATCGGAGAGACCCTCTTACCTTTGAAAAGTGGGCATTTTGAATATGCTCGGCAGTGTAACCTCCATCACTTCTCTGGTGAACGGCAGCTCCGAGGACCTTAGAGACGCTTTCCTATAGAAGAGGTTGGTCTTGGCTTCTTTCATCATTTTTTTATCTGATTTATTTTCTTGATCCTTTCCTCCAGCTCCGAGGATTGTTGTTGGTTGATATATACACTATTTGCATCTTCCACCTTCTTGGTAGGTAAGGTTTTATTCTCGCTCTCCTTTGGTTTATCTGCTTTCTTGGGTGGATTTGGATTCACCTGTTGTTGATGGGGGATATGCCCTTCTTGATTCTTTTGGTATAAGAGTAGGTTGAACATATCCTCCATTTGCTTTTGGAAGACAAGGAATTCTTCTCTGGTGACTCCTGAAGGTTTTGTAGGTGTGGAGCGAATGGACTTGGGTGACTCTTTTCCGGCAGGTCTAGAGCTAGAGTTGTGTGTGGTTGACATTTGTTTTAACATCAGAGGTCGAGAGCAAGATGAGTGCCTCTCTGAAGCAGTTCCCACAGACGGCGCCAACAGTTGTGGTTAAAATCGGTGATGAACAACGAGATTGCTCCCAGATCTCTGATAACTTGAAAAGGATGAAAGCAAAGGGAGGACCCGGGGTGTACTCCGGGGGATCACTCTAATGCCTTTGTAAAAGGAATGCTCTAGAGAGGCTGAATTTAAGAGTAAAAATGGGTGTCGAATCATTTACATTGGCCTCTTCCCTACCTCCCTTCTTATAGAGGCTGGAGTTAACTCTTAGGTTGATTTGTATTTATTGCATGGGGGCGTGAATCGCTCCTGGGTCATAAAGTGTCTGCACGCTTCACTCCGACTATTTAAGTCGCTGGCGTGGATCTCTCCTCCTTTTTATTGGCTTGGAGTTGATTGCTCTCGCCAGAAGGTTTGACTTGGGGGGTGAGGGCTAGGTGTTGACTCACTCTTATTGGATGATTTATTTTGGGCACATCAATTACTATAGCAATTTTAGTATCTAATTGTTCAAATCTTGCCTCTATTTTATTAACTAGTAATTCTAGCAGGTCTATATACTATATTTTTCTTGTTTCACCTACTAAACTCCAACTTTAAAATGAGAACATCACACTCACTAACTATGAAGAAATTTAAAAACAATTGCAATATTATTACCCTGTTTCTTCATTATATAAAATATGTGAATAATCCTTATTATCTCCCTCGCCAAAGTATGTGTTGATATATTTCAAATTGTTCATCCTTGCAAGACTCCACCAAGATCAAATCTACCAAAAATCATCCAAATGCAACTCAAAATGTTTCAATAAGACAATATAGTGACCTAACATCCATATCTTAGGACCTGTGTAATTATCAAATATGAACCAAATTGAATCAAAAAAATTAGTTAACCACAATTAACCAATGCATACACCATTTTAACGTGAATGGAAAGTCCACCTTGAGTTGCCTAGCAATAGCACGTAAAAGTAAGGTTTTGAGTTCTTCCAAATTTGCAAGAGAATCAACATGTAGATCTAAAAAAGAAGTATAAACCTAAAGAAAACGTAAAGAACAAAAACTACACATGGATTTTTCTTACTTCAGTCTCATATTTTAGAAATATCAAAAATAAAGGCATACCTTATATTATAAAGAACAAAGAATTACGGCTTGAAGCACACTACATACAATCAAAACCAAAAAAAATATATAATTGAATATGATTAACCATATTGTTATAGGCAAACCATTCACTTCACTATAGATTAAATTTTCCTTTTATATATATACAAATAATGATCGCAATATTTTCTATTCCCTAAAAGCCATGATTTTAAGTAGTGATTGTGGTCAAGTCATTGTGTGACGCAACCATCCATGAAATTTAAACACAAATGATATTACATAATCTAACGCATACTACTAAAAATTGAATCAATTTGAAGTAGAGAAGAAAATGACAACTATAGTAAAAAGATTTGGTACTATTTGCTAGTAGAAATAATTTTATTCTTATTTTTATTTGTAATTAAAAAAATATAAAAAATACCACTTTATTTTTCAATTTTCTTTAAATTTATTTATATAGAAAATTTGTAAAAAATATATTTTTTTACTATTTTCTAAATTTCTAATTGCTTTGCATTTGAGAGTGTAAAAATTGGATCTCAAACTTTGATTTGTGTGAATTATAACAAAATATAATGTAAAATTGTATTTAATTTCCAAATGGATACAAGTAAAAAATCCAAATTCCAAAATCTATGATATCAAATACTACCTTGTCTAATTTCTAAAAAATTGTAAAATAAGTTTTCTACTTTCTAATTATTTTGAGATATGTAATTGAAAAAATAATTATTTGCTAAGCTGAACACTATTTTCTTTCTTTGTTGTTTTAAAGTATTTTCCTTCTGGTTTTTTCCATAGGTTTCTTGGGAGGTCTTATTCTCCTTTTTGTAAATTCTTCTTCTATTAAAGAAATCTCTTGTTTTATTAAAAAAAAAAAAGAAAAAAGAAACTAGAGCCACATTGTAAGGGCTCAGACATGATATTTAGGAATTCTATTGGATGCTAAAAGGCCCACAAACATTGCTTATATGGCTCTCTTTTGAAACCTTGCCTGATGGTTTGGATTCCCATTGAATACAATTGCAAGACTGAAACTAACAAAATAAGGAAGGGAATTTTTTTGGTATTATGGCTTGAAGGCATTAAGTTAACCTTTCCCAAAAACTTAGACCAAAACAGATCAAAGTGATATGCTCAAATCAAATGCAAACAAATAAAAGGGCTGGCATCCAATACTTCCAAGACTGGGCAAGCACCAAACAGCTTTGTCTCCATATCATCTCCGTATTAGATTTGTTTGGCTGCACTTGGGAGCATGTCAAAGTTATTTGTATCAATGGCCCTAGACTTAAACACCAAAGTATTGGTTCTATTTTCACTTTTCCAAAAATATCAGTATGCATGTGTATAAATAGACCAAAAGAGCTGGCATGCAAAATCAAAGAGATATATTGCATATATGGTATCAAAAATAGAAATATTTTAAAAGATATTGCTGCATACCAACACCCATGGATAACAGCAAAATCTTTATGCTGGAATTAGTGTATTCCCAAGAGAGTGAGTGAATTGGAATTTTAAACTTCTTCCTATGTTAAACCAGATATCAGTAATACACAACCTAGGGTCTTTCTAAGCATATACCAATTACATAGATAAAAATAATATTCGAAAATCAAATCATACGCAGCATTCACAATATATCAAATATAACGAAAATGTGTAGGAATGTAAAGTACAGAAACTGAAAAGCGTGCACACGATATGTTATTGGGGTATGGCCAATACTGCCTACATCCCCACCTCAAGCTCATAAGCAAGAGGATTTCACTATGGCTCGCTTAACAGGTGGAGCGGCACCTAATACAACACCTTACTAGGATGGTGCACCTAGTTCTCTTAATCGGGTCTGAACCAGTTTGGGACTTTTCACAGGGCAAGTCTCCCTCCTCCTACTAGATGTCGAGAATACAACAGATAATAAAATTTTTTGTACAAACAAATATATTTCATACACTAAGCAGATACCACTACACACAATCAATTAATGCACTAACATATGATAGGATATTAAACTCAAGTGAGATTTCGTTAACCAATGTGTTAACTCTCAATAATATGTATGTCAATATGTATATGTGAGAGTGAGACCTTTGATTTCAAGATAATGTATTTTCAATATGAATATTCAAAGCATCTCTAGAACCCTAAGCAAACATCCCAAAAATATTTTTCAAATATCAAGCATAATGAATATTAGGGTTTAAGCTTGCTAAAAATGATTTTATCAAAACACAAAGCAAGCTTATGAAACTTGCAATAAGGATGCAAGTTCTTAAGGCAATGAAGAGTTTTTCCCAATCAAATATTTATAAATAAAACACAATGGGAAAAACTTTAAGCTACTCTCCAAAAAAATCAATGCACAACAAATGCAAGTATGGGAGAGAGATAAGCTTTTGAGTAGTATGAAATATTTTCGCAACAGAATAACACTCAACCTAGCTTCGAAATGCAATCAATATGCAAATGAAGAAGGTGAGGAAAATATGCTTGTTCTAAAGATATATAATCAAATGAGTATAAGAAATAGTTTTTGGCAATATACTTGTGAAAAGGGTAGGAGTATAAAAGATTTAACTCAATAAAATTTTTGGAGAAATTTTTTTAATTTATATGCTAATATCACCCACTAATTGTGACAAATGAGGGGGTATATATAGAGTTGGGCAAAAATATAACTGTTGCAGACATCAAGGGTATTTTGAAAATTATTTAATTATGTTTAATGCAAATTAACCCTAATTTACTGCGGTTAAAAATGTTCAACCCAAGAGATTTCGGTCGACTATATTTTAAGTTCGATTGACCCAATTGCCAAGTTCGGTTGCTGAGGAACTTTTGAACTATAGATATAGTCAATTGAATTAAGGGCGATTTTCGAACCCTTCAAGGTTCGGTCGACTATATTTAAGTTTGGCCTTCTGAACATATAGTTTGGTTGACCCAATCAAAAATGAACTAGAAATTCGATGGGCTAAACGATTGGGTGTCAGACACGAGTCAGTTTGGTTGACTGACAAAGATATGTTCAAAAACCACTTGGTCGGCTGAACCCTGATCAAACTATTGACCCCTGAGAGGTTTAGTCAACTGAGCTGAATATACACAGCTGGGTTCGGTCGACTAAAACCCTTTCAAATTTAATTTTAGGTCAGATTATTGCTAGAAGTTACCCCAAATACATATGGTATGGTTTGCAAGACAGAGGGGATTTGTGCAAGTGATTGTGTAGGGACCTAAGGTTAGTCTACGACCAAGGCTTTTTAATTTCCTGGCGTCGGTCGACCGCCTTAAGGTCAATCTATGTTCTTGACCATATAAGCCTATCATGCATGAGATGTAGTTATTACGGACCACAATATTATAGACCAAATAATGAAAAAAAAATGCATTTCCAATTAAAAACAAATGTCTTCTTCTTCTTCTTCTCTTGACTCTTTATGGAAATAGCTAGGACTATGTGCTTTGAGTCCTCTCTAGCTTCCACTTCACTTACATGTGTGTGTTATGAATGATTAACCTGTTCAAGTACCTAGGCACATACATTAGTAACATGTGATTTGTCGTTATCAAAACTAGGGATCAGACTCAGAAAGTCAACAATCTCCCCCTTTTTGATGATGACAAATGCATTAGAGCAAAATGGGGTTTAGCCCAAAAAGGCTTCCCTCAAGAATATGCATAATTCAATATAAAGACAATGAAGTACAAGCATATCAGTAAAGAAGACATTACAAATGATTATTGAAATTAGAATAGCTTCCCAAGAGGGGGGGGGTGAATTGGGTTTTAAAAATGTTATTGGTCTTAGTTCTTTTGAGTTGTAACAACAATCAAAACATAAACACAATCACAATCAACACAATAAGATCAATCACTCAATATTTGTAACAATAGCCCTGTATAAATGTGAAAATTTACTGAACTTGTTATAAGCCCTGTATCACAAATATTCTTCTTCCTATAATGTTTAGGTTTTAAATAAACTTTCAGATTAATAAGTCAAGTATGATCAACCAACGTAGTCCCTTTCGGTCTCCGCAATCAATGTTGATCAATCCAAAACAAATTACCTTCCGATCTATTTAACAACCAATCATTCAGAATTGAATTTTAAAGCAATCACATATATTATATCTTTTTCTGAAAAATAAAAACTAGGGTAGAGAGAGAAGAACACAGGGTTTTTACGAGATTCGGCTTCAACACAACCTACATCCTCTCCCTAGGCAAAACAACCAAAAGATTCACTATTACTGTTCTTTTACTGGGCGGAACAATACCAATTACAAACACTCCTTAGGTAAGGCTAGAGCTCGCCTTCTCCAAACAATATCCCCTTGTTTGGTCCAACAATTCAGCACTCGAACCGTCACTCAACCTGCTACAAAGATATAAAATAAGGCGTACAACAACTTGCTCCTGAAAGAGTTGATTAGTACAAATTGAAACACTATGTACTTCAGTAAGTTCATAACATGAAGTTCTGAATGAAGCTCTTAGAAACTTATTACGTCGATATTTTCCAATGGATGAAAGAATCAACAACTTGATGCACAAACTCAGTGAGAAACTCAATAAAACTTTCATAGAATTTCGTGAGTAATGAGAGCAATAGCACACTTTTAGAATTTCAATAGGCTTTGAGAGAGAATGAGAGCTGAATTGATTTCTTGGTGTGTAAAACAATCATCCTTGAGGGTATTTATAGAGATAGAAAACCTCCTTGCTTGTTCCCCAAATGTACTTAGAGTTGTTTCCAAGTTTTAAAATTATTTAAGCTTCAAATAATTTGAATTTCAAAAAATATATCCATTGGAAATTTTAAAAAACTACCGTGTGCCAGATGACTGTGAAGTCCTGGTAGTCGTCTGTCCATATATTATAACTACAAAAATCATAGGCAGAGAAGTGGCAGTTGTTTGTCACTTGATTGGCAGTTGCCTGTCACTAGAATAATTTAGTTTTGATACAACACAGTAGGGTGGCAGTCGTCTGTCCATATGGTGACAGTGGTCTATCCATGAACAAGTCAATTTTTTCAATCGACACAGAAGGTTGACAGTCGTCTGGCAGGACACTCACAGACGGCTCACTAGTCACTGGCAGTCGTCTGTCCATTACATGACAGTCATCGATCAATCTTCTGACTTGTATTAAAATACTTTAAAACATGCTAGTCGTCTGTATCTGAATAGACATTCATCTGTTAGGAAGATTTTCCTCATTTCAACATATTTTTGAATTCTTTATTCTTTTGCTCAATTAATCTTGGAATATGAGTTTGTTTATCTTTGAAAAACGTGTTCCAAGCTTTATACTAAGGTCTCTAATTCTCTTTTCCTGATGAGCTTCAAAATGAAAGATTCATATTTGAATATACTTAGAAGTACTTACAAAGACTTTGTCCTAAGCTTATTTTGACACTTTCTTTACTTGAAATCCTTTCAATGCTGCTTCTTCAATATTTCAAACTTCTATGACCTTTCATTGTGGATCTTTGGTGTTCTTACATGACTTTCCTTGTTCCTTGATCCTTGTAAGCTTTCATGTCAGGGTATATGTAATTTGAGCAAATCATTTTTTCTTGTAGTCATATCACTTGAAAATGCATTAAATAACTTTACTTTGTTATCATCAAAACTAAGAGTTTGTAAGCCTAACTAGGCCAATAATCTCCCCCTTTTTTATGATGACAAAGAATGAGCAAAGATATTAAAATTAAAATTAATGCTCCACCTGTCAATAAGCATAAATTTCAGTAGCAATTCCAACTTCTTTCTTTACCAAGTTTGAGTAAAAAATCTTATTCTGATCTAGGCAATACACCTTAACTTGGTGAAGAATGAACTTATCCCATCCTATATTTTTGAACATTTCAAGAATTTTAGGGAAGTTTTCTTTAAATAAAGTGGCATCTAAAAGCTTGCAGAATATTGGATCGATTTCCGAAATGTGATTTTGATATAATGCTTTTGCATGAGAAGAAACCAGCCATTTTTCTATGTCGTCGTTGTTTATGGGCTTTGAAGAAGATAAGGATGCTTTTTATTTTCTTCCTACAGTTTTGGTACGAACCATTTTGAACCAGTTGAAGTTCAGAAACCCTAGATGTGTATGGATTAGGGTTATGATGGATAATCGTTGGGGGAAGTTTATGAGAGAAAGAACTTTGAAGAGAGTGAAGAGGAGTTGATTTAGAGAAGGGGAGACGAATGGACAGATATCTGGGGGGTTTAAAAATAGTGTTTTTAAGTGAAATGAACACTACCTGCCACGAGACAGTCATCTGTTATGAAGTTGACAGTCGTTTGTCCACTATCTTTTTACACAGACAGTAGCCTACCAGTCGCCTACCAGCTATCTGACAGTCGTTTGCCATAAACAACATTTCTTATTTTTTTTTTAGTTAACTTCTCTTATATGTAACATGCCTAATTCCCATCTGATAAATACAAATTGATCTTCAGCTAATGGTTTTGTAAAAATATCAGCCAATTGATCGTTGGTATTAAAAAAATTCAAGTACTATTTCTTTCTTATCCACATTATCTCTTAAAAAAATGATGATGTATATCAATATGCTTAGTTCTTGAATGTGATACTGGATTCTTTGAAATATTTACCATGCTTTTATTATCACATTTTATGGGAATTGTTTGGTATTGAATTTTGAAGTCCCTTAGTTATTGTTTCATGTATAAAGTTTGAGCACAATAGCTCCCAGCTGCTATGTACTCGGCTTCAGCTGTAGATAATGCTATGAAATTTTGTTTCTTTAAAAACCAAGAAACTAGTGAGTGTCCTAGGAAGTGACAAGTCCCACTAGTGCCTTTTCGATCTTTTTTGTATCCCGCATAATCTGCATCTGAATAACTTATCATTTCAAAATCAATTCCTTTTGGATACCATAATTCTAATTCTAGTGTGCCTAGCAAATATCAAAGGATTCGTTTCACTGCTATTTGATGTGATTCCTTAGGAGCTAATTGGAACCTAGCACACATACACACACTAAACATGATATCCGGTATACTTGCTGTTAAGTAAAGTAGGCTTCTTATCATGCCTCGATAATGCTTGGTATCTACTTGTTTCCCTTTTTCATCCTTGTCAAGATTAGTTGAGGTGCTCATCGTAGTTCCTATAGGTTTACTTTCTTCCATATCAAACTTCTTTAACATGTCTTTAATATACCTAGTTTGATTTATGAAAGTTCCATTTTTAGCTTGTTTGATTTGTAATCCTAGAAAGTAATTTGACTCTCTCATCATGCTCATTTCAAACTCTCTTTGCAAGGTTTCATTGTTCTTAGGATTTTGTATAACACATTTTTCTTTCTTAAAGGTTATTTCAAACCCTTTGACACTTAATTGGCTTATGCTTAAAAGGTTGTGCTTTAATCCTTCTACCAATAACACATTATCAATGGTAAAAGAAGGTTCTTTACCTATTTTTCAATGCCAATAATTTTACCTTTGGCATTTTCACCGAAGGTGATGTATCCCCCATCCTATTGTCTTAGTGTGGTAAACTTGGTCTTGTCACTGGTCATGTGCCTTGAACATCCACTGTCCAAGTACCATTTATCCGTTGATGGTGTAGTCCTAAAGCATACCTACAATAAGGAATTCATTGTGTAAGTCTTTGGAACCCAAATTCTTTTAACTTTCTTTGTGTTGTTTTTAGTTCCATTATTGACTCTCCATTCTCCTTGAATTTTAACATATTTTCTTTTTAATGGGTAGTTGAACATTATATGCCCTTTAGTTTTGCACGTATAGCAAGTGGTGTGTTCATGTTTGTTGTTTAAGGAGGTGCTAGCATAGTGCTTGGCTTCCTTGACGAAGTATCCCATGTACAATTTTTTATTCTTTTTATTTGTTTTACCATTATAACTTATCCCTTCTTTATTTCCATGTAGCCTTTGCTATCCAATCATCTTTTCAAAATTTTCTTTACCTTTGGTAAAGTTATATATAATTTTCTTCTTATCCTCTACTGATTTCTTAAGTTCATTTACTTCTAAATCCTTTTTATTCAAATCATCTTCATGAGCGTTTCCTAATTCTTGAATTACTTTATTTACGTCCTCTTCTAACTTCTTAATACAAGAGTCTTTTTCTTTTTCAATGGTTTTGAATGATTCAAGTTGCTTCAATAGTTCTTATTTTGATCTTTCAAGGTTATATTTCTTTTGGAAATTTTAATGAATCTCTTATGTAAAGAAAACAACTCAGCTTGTAATTCCTTATAGGAAGGCATGCTGTCACATGACTTATCACACGACTCATTGTAAGATTCTGTAGAGGAATAGTAGGAGTTTACCTCTTCGTTATTAGCCATGAAGCATATATTTGCCATCTCTTGTCCACTTGATTCATTTTTTGTCTCGTTGGAGCTAGAATCATCCCACGTGGCTTTCATCGTTTCCTTCTTCTTTTTCTTGTCTTTCTTGAGCAATGGGCAGTCTGGCTTGATATGACTTGGTTTCTTGCAGCGATAGCATATAGGAGGTTCATTCTTACCTTTATTTTCTTTTCTACTTATCTCTCCTTTTTCAGATTTCTTTTTGTTAAATTTTCTAGGAAACCTCTTATTTTTCCTATACAACTTCCCTAGTCTCTTAGTGATGAATGCTAATTCATCTTGATTTAAGTCCCTTGATTCACTTTCTTCTTCACTCGAGCTATTACTAAAGGCTTTTAATGCTATGGATCTTTTATGTTTGGGTTCAGGATTCCTTTCCTTTAGAGCCATCTCATAAGTGAGTAGCAAACCATTGAGTTCATCTAGAGAGGTGTTCTTAAGGTTTCTACTTTCTGTAATGACTATAGCCTTTGGTTCCCATATGGAGGGAAGGCCTCCTATAATTTTTCTAATCATTTCATAGGTAGTATAGGTTTCTCCTAAGGCACTTAAGGAATTTATTATGTGGGTAAATCTGGTGTACATGCTCGATATTGTTTCATCTGAATTCATTTTGAATGCTTCATATTCGCTTGTCAACATGTCTATCCTATTATCCCTAACATCTATAGTTCCTTTATATGTCACTTCTAATTTGCCCATATTTCTTTAGTCGTTCTACTGGCCATGACTCTATTAAACTCGTTAGCATCTAAAGCAAAGTATAACACATTTGTAGCGCTTGAATTGAATTGAAGCATTTTATAATCTAAATCGGTCATATCCTTTTTCTCTTTTGGAATCTATTTTCCATCTACTATTTTAGTGGGAATAAGATCTCCATCCATAACTACTTCCCATGCTTTCCAATCCATGTGTTGGAGATAGATTTACACTATCTTTTTCCAAAACGTATAATTATGCCCACAAAAGATTGGTGGACGTGTTGAGGATTGACCTTCACCGAAGGGTGCTACTCCTATATTTGCCATTTGATCTTTTTATAGTTTCTTGTTAGGATTTACGATAACTAGGCTCGGATGCCAATTGAAATCGGAATAGCTTCCCCAAGGGGGGGGTGAATTGGGTTTTAAAAATTTTGTTCCCCGTAGTCTTAGTTCTTTTGAGTTGTAACAATTATTAAAACTTAAATACAATCACAATCAACACAATAAGATCAATCACTCAATCTTTGTAACAATAGCCTTGTATAAATGTGAAAATTTGTTGAACTTGTTATAAGCCTTGTATCACAATTATTCTTTTTCCTAATGTTCAGCTTTTAAATAAACTTTCAGATTAATGAGTTAAGGATGATCAACCAATGTAGTCCCTTCCGGTTTCTGCAATCAATGCTGATCAATCCAAAACAAATTACCTTCTAGTCTATTTAACAACCAATCATTCAGAATTGAATTTTAAAGCAATCACATAGATTATATCTTTTGCAAAAAAATAAAAAGTAGGGTAAAGAGAGAAGAACATAGGGTTTTTACGAGGTTCGGCTTCAGCACAGCCTATGTCCTCACCCTTAGCAAAACCACCAAAGGATTCACTATTACCCTTCCTTTACTGGGAGGAACAATACCAATTTCAAACACTCCTTGGGTAAGGCTAGAGACGGCCTTCTCCAAACAATATCCCTTTGTTTGGTCCAATGATTCAGCACTTGAACCGTCTCTCAAACTGTTACAAAGATATAAAATAAGGCATACAACAACTTGCTCCTCAAAGAGCTTATTAGTACAAATTGAAACACTATGTACTTCAGTAAGTTCATAACATGAAGTTCTGAATGAAGCACTTAGAAACTTATTACGTAGATATTTTCCAATGGATGAAAGAATCAACAACTTGATGCACAAACTCAGTGAGAAACTCAATAAAACTTTCATAGAATTTCGTGAGTAATGAGAGCAATAGCACACTTTTAGAATTTCAATAGGCTTTGAGAGAGAATGAGAGCTGAATTGATTTCTTGGTGTGTAAAACAATCATCCTTGAGGGTATTTATCGAGATAGAAAACCTCCTTGCTTGTTCCCCAAATGTACTTAGAGTTGTTTCCAAGTTTTAAAATTATTTAAGCTTCAAATAATTTGAATTTCAAAAAATATATCCATTGGAAATTTTAAAATACTACCGCGAGCCAGACGACCCTGAAGTCCTAATAGTCGTCTGCCTATATATTATAACTATAAAAATCATAGGCAGAGAGGTGGCAGTCGTATGTCACTTGATTGGCAGTCGTCTGTCACCAGAATAATTTAGTTTTAATACAACACAGCAGAGTGGCAGTCGTTTCTCCATATGGTGATAGTCGTCCATCCACGAACAAGTCAATTTTTTCAATATACACAGAAGGTTCACAGTCGTCTGGCAGAACACTCACAGATGGCTCACCAGTCACTCGCTTTCGTCTGTTCATTACATGACAGTCATCTGTCAGTCTTCTGACTTGTATTAAAACACTTCAAAACATGCTAGTCGTCTGTCTCTAAACAGACAACCGTCTGTCAGGAAGATTTTCCTCATTTCAACATATTTTTGAATTCTCTCTTCTTTTGCTCAATTAATCTTGGAATATGAGTTTGTTTAACTTTGAAAAACGTGTTCCAAGCTTTATACTAAGGTCTCTAAGTCTCTTTGACTAATGAGCTTAAAAGTGAAAGATTCATATTTGAATATACTTAGAAGTACTTACAAAGACTTTGTCCTAAGCTTATTTTGACACTTTCTTTGCTTGAAGTCCTTTCAATGCTGCTTCTTCATTATTTCAGTCTTCCGTGAGATTTCATTGTGGATCTTTGGTGTTCTTACATGACTTTCCTTGTTCCTTGATCCTTGTAAGCTTTCATATCATGGTATATGTAATTTAAGCAAATCATTTTTGCTTGTAGTCATATCACTTGAAAATGCATTAAATAACTTTATTTTGTTATCATCAAACTAAGAGTTTGTAAGCCTAACTAGGCCAACAATTATGCATTTAGTTTCAACATTGAAGCATAGTCACACATGCATTTTGCTCAACAAAACTCTCCTTTTTTTGGCATCAGCAAAAAAATGGTTAGGCTAAGTAAAAGAAAGTTTGAGATTTTAAAAACAGATTTAGCTTCGAAGAACTCCCCTCTTTTATAAAAAATCTTCCACCCCTTTTTAACATTTAAGCGCAAAAAGATACTCCCCCTTTATCATATAGTATATGGGCATATAAATGTTGTTTAACAAAGATATTGCATTTAACCACAACTATAAGAAAACAAGATATGTTGCATGTAAAATCATTTTTTTCCTTAAAAAAAATATTTACAAATATATATATATGTATCCCCCTTATGATATTATCGGGAAGTACAAATTAATTTAATGCAAGCAAGCACAAATTTTCTTGCTGAAAAAAGAAACTTTAATTTAATGCAAGCAAACACAAATTTTCTTGTTTGTCATTTAAGAACACAAAATATAACTAGAAAAACACAACCACAGTGATCCTAAAGATTTAACAATCAGATGCAAGATCATATGGAAAAATTAAAGACTATCTAGCAAGTATTATATTTTTCACTAAGGTATTCAATAAACATAATAATCAAGCACATGCCACAATACATTTCAATGCACATCTAAGCTTAAGAATATTGGTGAGCACAAACAAGATAGAAAGTTTATTTCAATTGCTCCCCCTATCGATTTGAAATCTAGCTTAGATGAAGTAAACCACCTATATTAATTAGAGATTTATTTCATCATGCCTAGTAGTATAAGCAACTATTTTGGCATTCCTTAAACCAACTATATTGAATATCTATCAACTATATTTATCCTTATCAGTATAGTTGTCCCTATAGACCATATATGCATCGAAGAATGTATATCATGGCATGTTATATAGTTCATAACCCATGAAACATTCCATATCAAATCCTAAATCTTTAAGCACAAGATATAATGGTCAGGTTTTTTTAAAGAGCCTCGATATTCAAAAAGCATAGTGATGCATGTGAGTCCTTTAAGTTCATTCTATAGGGAAGGTGATTATATTTTTAAATGCCTGATGATTATGTGAGGATGAAATTCAAAATTTTCAATTTTCACTCATCCTTTTAAAAAGATTTAACATTAATTTTATCATGATCATCTATGTCTAGGGTTTTATTTTAGAAAAATTCTTGTCGAAATTTTGGCAGCATGCCGTTTGTAAATCGGACATTTTACCGTAAAATGTATACCTAATAGATGGTTGTTCTCAATAAAATATACATATGAATCATGCAACAACCAAAAATTCACTACCAGCATGCACTTCTCATCACTACATCCGTCATGCAGGAGGCATTCTAGACTATGTGTGCAATCAAGTAGCAATTATCAATTCATAAATAATAATCTATCCATCAAAGAATATGAACACTAAAGAGCAGTGGATGGATTTGAGTTCAGTGCAGTTCTTATGAAGGCAAATAGACATAAATGTTATAAAATAATGAGAGCATTTTAATTTATTTTATGTGTAAAGAATTGAGAAAATTATAATGATTAAATAATTAGGAAGGTAATAGATGGAATAGATAAATAAAGAATAAGGGGACAAAGGGGAATTTTGAAAGGAGAACAACAGACCTCATTGACTAATTTCTTATCTTCATTAACGAGTGTTCTTTTAGAGATCGTCGGCGAAGTTCAGTTCCTCATTGATAAAGAGATCTTGAGTGAGTGAATTTCAAATTTTAAGTTTCATCAATGAACGCACCCTCTCGTTGACAAAGTCCCTTCCCTGGTTCCTCAATGAAGCCAGTATTCTCGTCAACAAAGGCACGTGGCAACAACGTGTATAAGAATGGATGAGGAAGCTTCTCTGCGAAGAAAGTAGTTTTCCTTTCTTCTTTCTCTCTCTAAAACGCCTCTTTGCCTTCTCTCTTCAAATCTGGCGCAGATTTAGCCCGAATCGACAAACAGAGACCGCTACGATGTTCTAGAGATGATTCTCTACACATCTAGCAGAGCAAATTTCTAAATTGGGCTTTTCGGGAAACACTCCAAAGTTGAGGTAAGGGTTAAGATTCTTAGCTTCGGGGTTTTAAATATTTATTTGAGGTTTATAGGTTGAGGAAATGTAGAAATAGTAGGTTATTTGGGGTTTATTTGATTAAACTAGGGTTTTTGATTCAGGGTTCAAGTGAGCGCCACAGGTATCATTTGGGGTTCCTGTTGGTGTAGTTCAAGAAAGTAGGTAAGGGAGAATATATATTAAATCATGTTTTATGAATTAAACGAATAAATGGATTATGTTATGTATATATGTATATGTTTCCGTATGGGTTTAAAATGCCAATCGTTTGAATTATAATTTTTTAGCCTAGGGTTGTTTTATTAGATATTTATTTGTGAAAATGGACTGATGAAAGTGAAATCTTTTTCAGGATAATTATTTAGGAAATTAAAGTTATACTTTTAGAATATGAATGATAAATGCGGGTTGGCTTATTTTACAGGAAATATTTGAAATATATTGTTAAATTGTGTGGCATAAGTAAAATGGAAATTTGGTGTTAATTATATTATATGTATGAAATACAGGTTATACAAGACATGCATTGTGAATTAAAATGCTATTTGAATTATGCTACATGTGATTGTTAATGTAACCATGGAAACAAATGAATAGATGAAAGGAGCTGTAGACTAGCCGATGAACAGATGAAAGGAGCTATAGTAGTAGAATAGCACACATCTATGTGGACTAACTAAGGAATAGCTGAAAGGAGCTATAGTAGTAGAATAGCGCTTATCTATGTGGTCAAATTGATGTACAGATGAATGGAGTTGTAGTACAAATGCAGGAAATGAAATGGAAATGAGAATGAAATTGAAATGAAAATGAAATGAAATATGAATGAAATGTGAACAATGTAAAATGGGAAAGTGTTGGCCTAACAAGACTTAGAATTCTTATTTTGATGATAACAAATCAAGATAAGTTTGATATGGTTTTCAAGTTAAACTATTTCAGGAAGCAGGTAAAGCTCAAGTATTTCAAAGCCAAACTCAAAGGTTAATAAAGCTCATGATGGACATACTTTATAAAAACTTGAAGAATGAAAGTTGAATGAAAGCTCAAAGATGATATATTATCAAGGAAAGATTTCAAAGCAAGGATTTACATGAAGATTGGAAGTTTAGAGTTTTAAGGATGTCTTTATGTAAGTACTTTATCTAAACCTCAATATAAATTGAATTGAAGCTCTTACAAATAAAAAGAATCTAAGAAACAAATTCTTGAAAGACCTTAAAATATGTTTTAAATCAAAATGATAAAGGTCTCAAGTAAGGAATGGAGTTTTCAAAGCAAAAAATTCATTTTCTGAGAGCTAGGCGACTGCCAAAACAAGGTAGTAGACTGCCAAAATTTAAATGAATTAAAATTGGGAGGTAGTAGGGTCCCAGGCGATTTCCTGAGACCTGTCAGGTGCCTGGGTGGTCAAGTCAAGTGACTTCCTGTGTCTTAGTAGGCGACTTCCAGTCTTCTCGTAGTTTACTTTTCACTATGGCAGGTGACTGACAAATCGTGGTAGGCGACTGCCACTCGAGCAGAATTTTAAAAGCTCAACGAGAAAATTTTTTAAATAGTTTTCTTGGGCTCTACTCTAATTTAAAACTTGATATTTACTCCAAGTAAACTTGGGGGCCAAGGAATTATCTTTTAAACATCTATAAATAGCCCAAACTATAATGATTTTACACACGAAGAAATTTTCTAGCAATCAAGAACTCTCAAAGCTCTAAACCTCTCTCGTGCTCATCTTGCTTTCACTAGTGAATTGCTGTTGATCCCAACTCTGAATTTGAGTCTTCAAAGTTTGAATCTTTCAATACACAAAAGATAAATTCAGTGATCTAAATTCAATTGAGCTTCAATCTCTTTATATTGATTTACATTGAAGTATATTTATGCTGAATATTGTACTAACCAACTTTGTTTTGAGAGTGTCTCTTGTACACAAATTTCTCTCTACTTGTTTCTAGACAATTCAAGGTTATTGGATTGTCATGACAAGCGAGGGGATATCATTTGGAGAGGCGGGCTTTAGCCTAATCAAAGGAGTGTTATAAACGGTGTTGTTCTACCCGGTAAAGGAACTGACTTAGTGAATCCTTTGGTGGTTTTCCAAAGGCAAGGACGTAGGTTGGGTATAAGTTGAACTTCATAAAACTCTGTGTTCCTCTCTCTCTTCCCTACTTTTATTTTTCAACATACTTTACAAACTGCGTGGATGCTTTAAAATTTCTGAATTCTAAGTGTTTTGTAATTAGATAGACTGGAAGATAATTTGTTTTAGTTTGATCAGCATTGATTGCGGAAACCGAAAGGGACTACGTTGGTTGATCTTCCTAAACTTATTAAAATGGAGGTTTATTTAAAAGATGAACCTTGGAAAGGAGTGTGATTGTGAATTTAAACACAGGGCTTATCCAAATTCAACAAGCATTGCATATTACTACAGGGCTATTGTCACAAGAATCAACCGTTTGGGTATTTTGTATCAATTGTGGTTGATTATGATTGATTATTTTACAAGTACTTTGTGATTGTGTTTGGGTTGTGTTTATTGTTACTTTGTGATCGTGTTTTGGTTGTGTTTATTGTTGGACTGCAAAAGTTTTAACAAGAACATAATTTTTTTTAACCCAATTCACCCCCCTCCTGGGAACAATATCCTATTTTCAATTGGTCAGAGCCTAGTTATAGTAAATCTTAAAAGGAAGCTATAAAATGATTGAATGGCACATATAGGAGTAGCTCCCTTCAGAGAGGGTCAATCCTCAACCTGGCCACCAATCTTTTGTGGACATAACTATACTTTTTGGAAAAAAACAAATGCAAATCTGTCTTCAACATATGGATTGGAAAGCTTGGGAAGTTTTCATGGGTTGAGATCTAATTCCTACCAAAGTAGTGGATGGAAAACAAATTCCTAAAGATAAAAAAGACATAATTGATATAGATTACAAAATGCTACAAATAAATTCAAGTGCAATAAATGCCTTGTATTGTGCTCTAGACGCCAATGAATTCAATAGAGTCATGGCGTGTAAAACGGCCAAAGAAATTTGGGACAAGTTAGAAGTAACTTATGAAGGAATGGTAGATGTTTGAGACAATAGGATTCACATGCTAACCAGTGAGTATGAAGCTTTCAAGATGAGTATGGATGAAACAATCACTAGTATGTATACTAGATCTACTCACATAGTAAAATATCTAAGTGCCTTAGGAAATACCTACATAACCTATGAAATGATTCGTAAAATACTAAGAGGTCTTCCCTCCATATGGGAACCAAAGGCCATTGCAATAACTGAAGGTAGGAACCTTAAGACTTCCTCACTTGATGAACTTATAGGTTCACTACTCACTTATGAAATGACATTAAAAGAATGAAACCCTGAACCTAAGCATAAGAAGTCCATTGCCTTAAAAGTAGCTTGTGAAAGCTCGAGTGAAGATGAGAGTGAATCTAGTGATCTAGACCAAGATGAATTAGCATTCATCACTATAACACTTGGCAAGTTCTATAGGAGAAATAAAAAGTTCCCTAAAAAGTTTAGTAAAAGGAAATGTGAAAAAGGGGAAACAAGTAGGAAAGAAAGCAAAAGTAAAAATGATCATCCTACATGTTATCATTGTAAGAAACTAAGACACATCAAGCCGAATTGCCTTTTACTCAAGAATGTTGGCCTAACAAGGTTTTTCAATCGATTTTGGTGATAACAAACAAAGGACTATTTAACTTGGAAAGGTTGAGTTTTTGTGTTTCAGGAAATATGGATCAAGTATGGTTCAAGCAAAGATCAAGTATAATTCAAGTAAAGATCAAGTGTGATTCAAGTAAAGATCAAGTATGAATCAAGTGTGGGCCAACTAATCAATAATTCAAGGAGAATCTAAGGCATTTGCAGATAAAGTTAGCTCAAGCAAATTGACCAAGAAACTTCAAGAGCAGCAAATGAGAAAGAATTCAGGCATGACATATAAAGGCTTAGGAAATAATTTGTAAGTATTTCAAAAGCTAAAATATCGTTTGAAATATGTTTTGAAGCTCTTCTAAGAGATTATGAGGACTTAAAGACCTATTTAAGATTTCTGAAATAAGTCGTGTAAAAATCATAAGGGAGCAAATTAATTTTTTTAAAGAAAAATATTTTTTAAAATAGGTTCTTCGCAGATCAGATGACTGAACTTTTCAGTTCAGATGTCTGAAGTAGTAACTTCATATGACTTAACTTTATGTTTAGACATCTAAAGAATAACTTCATATGTCTAAAGATTAAGTCCAGACGTCTGAAGAATTTATCGATCAAAACAGAAGCAGGCAGTAGTGGTCAAACGTGTGAACTCGAGACTTCAGACATTTGAACCTGGCACCTCAGACGTCTAAACCTTCTCTTCAGATATCTGACCCTGTGTCCAGTTAAATTTTCAAAGGGTTTCAAGAACTTCAGACGTCTAAAAGTGAATCCTCAGACATATGAACACTGTTCAACGGGAAAAATTTTTTAAAGTTAATATTTAAAAATATAGTCATTTGAGTCCCAAATTTTCTAACAACTTGGGAAACTCTTTAAGGAAACTCTTGCAACAAGGAAACTTGTTTTGAAAGCCTACAAATACATGGTTTTTGTAAATCAAATATACACTAAGCATTGAAAATCTCTCAAGCTCTCTTGCTCTCAAAGTCTCACCTTGTTCAATCTCTTGCAATTTGACAGTGTTGTGACCCAAATATTTTTGCTCATCAATTCCGGAAGAAAGATTACTGATTTCTCATATGGAGAAAAGGAATTTGGTGAAATCCCTGTTAAAGCTTAAAAGGTGTATTTCTTTCTTGATATTTATCTTTTGAACTACATAGTTTCAATTTGTACTAATCTGCTCTTTGTGTGAGCATCTCTTGTACACTAGCTTTTTGATATCTCTCTTGTAGATTTTGGACGATTCCAGGTTGTTGGATTGTTGACCAATCAAGGGTATATTGTTTGGAGAATGCAGGCTCTAGCCTTGGTCAAGGAGTGATTGTAAATAGGCATTGTTCCACCCAGTAACGAAACTGCTATAGTGAAACCCTTCGGTGTTTTGCCAAGGGCGAGGACGTAGGCTATGTTGAAGCTGAACCTCGTTAAAACCTTGTGTTCTTTCTCTCTTCTTTACTTTCTATTTTTTGTACTTGCTGCTGTTGTGTGATTTAAAATGCAGGTTGCAGGTTTTAAAAGTTGGACATAAACAAAGACTCCTGATATTTAGAAAGTAAGTTTTGATTAACCGTTTGCGGAAACCCAAAAGGGCGTATGTTGGTTAATCTATGGAAATCTTGATCAAGAGAAGTGCATACGAAGAGGTTACTCAAAGAAGGTGGTAAACAATCACAGGGAAATTGACAAAAGTAGTAATATTCTCGGTTGAGTGGTTGAATTGTTTTGATTGGCTTGTTAATTTAAATTTTAGTATTCTCAAGTGTGATTATCAGTTATCAATTGTGTTTTTCTTAGTATCATAAGCAAAAGCTTAAAAAATATCAAAATCTAAAAGAATCCAATTCAACCCCCTGTTGGGAAGCTATTCCTAATTTCAAAGAAGGATAAAAAGAAGAAGAAGAAAGTCATGAAAGTTACATGGGATGATTCAAGCTCAAGCAAAACGGAGAACGAGTCAAGCGGACAAGAGATAGCGAATATATGCTTCATGGCAAATGATGAAGAGGTAAATTCTTACTACTCATCATCAGCAGAATCTAGTAAAGAATCTTGTGATGAATCTGGCGATAGCATGCCCTCCTATAAAGTACTACAAGATGAGTTATTTGTCTCACATGAAAGGTTTATCAAAGTTTCCAAAAGGAATGTAATCTTGAAAGAACAAAATGAAAAACTAATAAAACAACTTGAATTTTCTAAATCCATTGAGAAGGAGAAAGAATCTCATATTGAAAAGTTAGAAGAGAAAATAGAAGATATGACTAAAGAAATAGTCAAAATACAAGTAGATGATCAAAATAAAAAAGATTTAGAAAAAACTGAACTTAAGAAGTCAATAGACGATAAAAAGAAAATCATTTATAACTTTACCAAAGGTAAAGAAAATTTTGACAAGTTGATTGACCAACAGAGATTGCATGGACATAGAAAAGGAATTAGATATAATGTAAAAACAAATAAAAGAAGTAAGAAGTTAGTCATGGGATATTTTGTTAAAGAAGTAAAGTACTATGCTAGTACTTCCTCAACCAATATACATGAACATACTACTTGCTACATGTACAAGAATAAAGGACATGTGATGTTTAGATACCCACTCAAAAAGAAAAAGTTCAAAATGAATGGAAAGTAAACAATTGAACTAGAAATAATTCAAAGAAAGTAAATAAAATATCGGTTCCAAAAACTAACACCATGAATCCTTCAATGTTGGTGTGCTTTAGGACAACAGCACTAGGGGAAAAGTGGTACTTGGATAGCGGGTGTTCAAGAGACATGACCGGTGATAGGACCAAGTTCCCCACACTAAAACAAAAAGATGGGGGATACGTGACCTTCAGTGACAACACCAAAGGTAAAATTATTGGCATTGGTAAAATAGGTAAAGAACCCCCTCTTAGAATTGATGATGTGTTGTTGGTAGCAGGTTCAAAACATAATCTTTTGAGTATTAGTCAATTAAGTGACAAAGGTTTTGAAATAATTTTTAAGAAAGACAAATGCATTATTCAAAATCCTTAGAATGATGAAACCTTATTCACAGCTCATAGGGTAAATAACATATACTGTATAAATCTTGATAACCTAGTTAATCAAAATACGAAGCATTCAAGATGAATTCTGATGAAACAATATCAAGCATGTACACCAGATTTACTCACATAATAAACTCCTTAAGCACCTTAGGAAAAACCTATACTACCTATGAAATGATCAAAAAAAATTCTAAGAGGCCTTCCCTCTATTTGGGAATAAAAGGCTCAGCTATCACGGAAGGTAGAAACCTTAAGACTACCTCTTTGGATGAACTTATAGGCTCACTTCTCAGCTATGAAATGGCTTTGAAAGAAAGGAATCTTGAACCAAAGAATAAAAGATCCATAGCACTAAAAGCATCTAGTCACAGCACTAGTGAAGAAGAAAGTGAAACAAGTGACTTCGATCAAGATGAATTAACATTCATCACTAAGAGATTAGGAAAATTCTACAGAAGAAATAAAAGGTTTCCTAGAAAGTTTAATAAAAAGAAAACCGAAAAGGAGAGACAAGTAGGAAAACAAAATAAAGGAAAGAATGAACCACCAATTTGTTATCATTGCAAAAAACCGGGGCATATCAAATCGGATTTCCCATTGTTCAAGAAAGACAAGAGAAAAAAGAAGGAAGCAATGAAGGCTACTTGGGATGACTCAAGCTCCAGCGAAGCTGAAATCGAATCAAGTGAACAAGAGATGGGAAATATATGCTTCATGGCAAATGACGAAGAGGTAAATTCTTACTATTCTTCAACCGAATCTCAAAATGAATCTTGTGATGAGTCATGTGATAGTATGCCATCTTATAAGGAATTACAAGCTGAGTTATTCTCACTCCATAAAAGATTCATAAAAATTTCCAAGAGAAATATAACTTTGAAAGATCAAAATCAAAAACTAGTGAAGCAACTTGAATCATTGAAAGCTATTGAAGAAGAAAGAAATACTTGTATCAAGAAGTTGGAAGAAGAAATAAATATAGAAAAAAAAAGAGTTAGATAAAACTCATAAAGATAACTTGAATAAAAATGATCTAGAAATAAATGAACTCAAAAAGATAGTTGAGGATAAAGAAAAGATAATCTATAATTTTACTAAAGGTAAAGAAAACTTTGAAAAGATGATTGGACAACAAAGGCTTCATGGGAACAAAGAAGGAATAGGCTACAATGGTAAAGCAAATAAAAAGAATAAAAAGTTATACATGGGATATTATTTTAAGGAAGCTAAATACTATGCCAACACTTCATCAAATAACAAATATGAACACACCACTTGCTATTTGTGCAAGACTAAAGGTCATGTGATGTTTATTGCCCATTAAAAAGAAAATATGTTAACGTTCAAGGAGAATGGAAAGCAAATAGTGGAACTAACAACAAAACAAAGAAAGTCAAAAGAATTTGGGTTCCAAAACTAACACATAGTATTCCTCATTGTAGGTTTGCCTTAAGACAATAACGACAACGGACAAATGGTACTTGGACAACGGATGCTCAAGGCATATGACCGGTGACAAGACCAAGTTCACTACATTAAAACAAAAGAATGGGGTATACGTCACCTTCGGCGACAATGCCAAAGGTAAAATTGTTGGTATCGGAAAAATTGGTAAAGAACCTTCACTCACTAAAGAAAATGTGCTATTAGTGGAAGGACTAAAATATAATCTTTTAAGTATTAGTCAACTAAGTGACAAAGGGTTCGAAATAATATTTATGAAAGAAAAATGTGTTATCCAAAATCCTATAAACAAAGAAACTCTATTTATAGCTCATAGAATAAATAATTTCTATTGCATAAATCTTGAAAACTTAGCAAATCAAAACATAACTTGTTTGATACCTATGTATGAAGTAAGTTGGTTATGGCATAGAAAACTAGGACATGCAAGCATGGACCTACTATCCAAATTATTAAAGAAAAATCTTGTAAAAGGACTATCAAATACTAAATTCATAAAAGACAAGTAAAAACAAGCTTCAAAAAGAAAAAATACATATCCTCCAAAAGACCCCTAGAACTCTTGCACTTAGACTTATTTGGTCCAACTAGAACCTTAAGCTTAGGAGCAAAACAATATGCTTTTGTAATAGTAGACGATTATTCAAGATTTACTTGGGTAATATTTCTAGCCAACAAAGATGAAGCTTGTAACCGATTAATAACCTTATGCAAGAAATTACAAAATGAGAAAGGCTATAATGTAATAAGCTTTAGAAGTGACCAAGGAAAAGAGTTTAAAAACAAGGAAGTTGATAATTTTTGTAATGAACATGGAATAACTCACAATTTTTCAGCACCTAGAACTCCATAGCAAAATGGAGTTGTTGAAAGGAAAAATAGAACTCTACAAGAAATGGCAAGAACAATGCTTAATGAAAATAATCTACCTAAATATTTTTGGGCAAAAGCTGTAAATACAGCATGTTATATTGTAAATAGCGTATCAATAAGATAAAAAATGGATAAACACCTTATGAACTTTGGAAAGGTAGAAAACCTAATATTTCCTACTTTCATGTATTCAGATGTAAATGCTTTATACTTGATACTAAAGATGATTTAGGAAAGTTTGATGCAAAGTCGAATGAAGGTATCTTCCTAAGTCATTCTACAAATAGTAAAGCTTATAGGATTTATAATAAAAGAACTACTACTATTATGGAATCAATTCATATAACTTTTGATGAATCAAATAATCATGACATTAAAGATAAGAATGATGAAAAAGAAGACACTTCACAAAAAGAAGAAGATCTTGAAATAAAAGAAGAAAAGAATAATGATGGTCCAAATGAAAACTTTACAGAAAATCTAAGACTTCCTAAAGAATGGAAATATGATAAAAATCACCCAAAAAAACAAATTCTTGGTGAAACATCAAAAGGAATAACCACTAGAGCCTCACTAAAAAATATTTGCAACCATTATGCTTTTTTATCCCAATATGAACCCAAAAACATTGAAGTCAATAATAAGTTTAGGATTATAGCTATGCAGGAGGAACTAAATCAATTCGAAAGAAGTCAAGTATGGGAACTTATACCTAAATCCAAAGATAAATCAATCATAGGAACTAAATGGGTGTTTAGAAATTAGAAGAATGAAAATGGAGTAGTTGTAAGAAATAAAGCTAGGCTAGTAGCACAAGGATATAATCAAGAAAAAGGAATTTATTATGATGAAACCTTTGCCCCTGTGGCAAGGATGGAAGCAATTAGGATGCTTTTAGCTTATGCAGCCCATAAGCATTTTAAGTTATATCAAATGGATGTAAAGAGTACATTCTTAAATGGATATATAAATGAAGAAGTGTATGTCAAACAACCTCCAGGTTTTGAAAATTCTAAAAATCCAAACCATGTATTCAAATTGACAAAATCCCTTTTATGGTTTGAAACAAGCTCCAAGAGCTTGGTATGAGAGGTTAAGTAAATTTTTACTTAAAAATGAATTTACAAGAGGAATGGTTGATAGTACTTTATTCATTAAATCCAAAAACAAAGATATTCTAATAGTTCAAATATATATGGATGATATTATATTTGAAGCTACAAATGAAGATCTATGCAAAGAATTCACCACATGTATGCAAAAAGAGTTTGAGATGAGTATGATGGGGGAGCTAAATTATTTTCTAGAATTACAAATAAAACAAGTTGAAAATGGAACTTTCATAAATCAAACTAAGTACATCAAGGATATGCTCAAAAAGTTTGATATGGAACAAAGTAAACCTATAGGAACTCCTATGAGTACATCCACAAGTCTTGATAGAGATGAAAAGGAAAACAAGTAGACATAACAAACTATAGAGGAATTATTGGTAGCTTACTATATTTAACTACTAGTAGGCCTTATATTATGTTTTGTGTGTGTATGTGTGCTAGATTTCAATCAGAACCTAAGGAATCTCACTTAATAGTTGTCAAAAGAATTCTTAGGTACTTGGTAGGATCACTTGATCTAGGTTTATGGTATCCAAAAGACACTGATTTTAATATGATAAGTTACTCTAATGTTGATTATGCCAGATGTAAGATTGATATAAAAAGTACAAGTGGCACATGTCACTTTCTAGGACAATCCTTAGTATCATGGTTCTCAAAGAAACAAAATTCTATAGCCTTATCAACCACTGAAGCTGAATATGTGGCAGCGGGAAGTTGTTGTGCACAAATCTTATATATGAAACAACAATTAAAAGATTTCAATTTAGAGTATAAAACAATACCAATAAAATGTGATAACACAAGTGCTATAAATATATCAAAAAATCCAATTTCACACTCAAGAACTAAGCATATAGACATAAGACATCATTTTTTGAGAGATCATGTTCAAAAAGAGGATATAATTCTTGAATTTATAAATACAAGTGATCAATGGGCTGACATATTTACAAAAACTCTAAGTGAAGAAAGATTTATACATATTAGGAGAGAACTTGGACTAATCCATAACAGAGAAGTATATTAAAAATGAAATTTCAAAATTTTTTATGCACTTCAGACATCTGAACTTCACACCCCAGATGTCTGAGCACTATAGCAGACAAGTTCAGATGACTGAACCTGGGACTTCAGACGTTTGAGCGCCTACTAACTTTTCAAATTCTAGGCTTTAAAATCTTTAGACACCTGAAGATAATCTTCAGACATCTGAAGTCGCGAGGTTTAAATACTATTAGTGCACTAAACCCTAATTTCAGACTTCTGAAGTTGTTTGCTTCACTCATCCGAACACTTCCCTCTTCATCTTCTCTCATTCTCACTTTAATTCAAAGCCTCTACCCTACAAGGATTCACCCCACGAAACCTTGGGCATCCAAAATCTCGTATCTTCATGCCTCAAATCAAGCAGACTGCAAAAAGGGGTTCTTTATCGGGGAAGGATGCTCAAAATATTGACAAGTGGTTGGTTGCTCCTCGAACTCGAATTCGTTATCGTACTTCACTGAGTTCTATAGAACCAATCTTAGATAAAATTTTGGATGTATCATTCTTCACTACTGAGTTTCCAAATATTCTTTCATTATTTCATGATATTGGTTGGCTTGATTTCATCACTCAACAACCCAAAGGTTGTTTTCCTCAACTTGTCAAAATCTTCTATGCTAATATGACATATGAAAATGGGATTTTTTCTTCGAAAGTTAAAGGAAAGAAAATTTTGTTGAATTCTGAAATATTGTCTCCCATTTTCAAAATTACTCTAGGAGATTTTCACTGTCCCATGTTTGCTCAATCTTGGATCCTAGAACAAGGATTCACTCCTGAAGCTTTTCTTCCTATGATTATGGAAAATGAGACTATCTATTTTGCACATCCTCCGCTATACAAACAACTGAACTTGACAGGCCAGATTCTCCATAAACTTGTTTCAAACAATATCATACCAAAACAAGGCTCTTTTGATCATCTTTCTTATATTGAATGCTTTGTTCTTTGGTGTCTACTTAAAGGAAAGAAACTAGAGTTGGCTAGTTTAATCGTTAGGTGGATGTGGACCAAACTAGAATCTAATCGAGTTATTCTTCCTTATGGAGGAATTCTTACTCTTCTTTTTACTCATCTTAATGTTACCAATATCTCTGAATTTTTCATAAAAAGAACCTGATATAATCTCTTCAATGAGACTTCTCTCAAGAAAATGGGGTATGATAAGGGAAGTTCAGGATGGTACTTGAAAACAAGAAGGACTACATATGCACCATCAGCCTCTGCTTTAGCCTCAGCCTCAACCTCTGCACCAATATCAACAGCCGCACAATCTTCTTCTACACAGGACCTTGGCTCATCTTAAGACACACCTTCATGGTTATTATCCTTTCAAAAGGATTTCTCCAAATTTTCATCTAAAGTACGCACTGGACTTCAGAACATTAAATAAAAAGTCACATCACTTGACAAGCGGGTCACTCATATAGAACAATATTATGCAAAATCTTCTAAAGGAAGCGATCCCATGGACATTAGCTTTGCTCCACCATGTGGAGATGATGATGATGATGATAATGATGACTCTGCAGAAAAAGAAAGAGATTCTGAAGAAGAAGGCGATGAAGGGAATACTGAAGAAGAAGGAACCCAAGAAGAAGGAGGAAAGAAGAAGAGCAAGGAGATGGCTCTGAAGAAGAAGAAGATTAGGATGGTTAGAAGCTACCTATCTTAGATTACTATGAAACTTTTTTTGTCATAAAGTATCAAGACTTATGTACCTCAAATATCTGTAATCATGCTACAATGCAGTTTTTTTTTTTTTTTTCGTATTTTTGTTTTTGTATGGGAACATATGAAACTTCTATGTATTGCCTCTTTGTATCAATTACCTTTTGTTATAAGAATGACATTTTTTATGGTTCTTCATAATCTTGTTACTCTTTTTGACTAATGACAAAGGGGTAGAGAGTGCTTAGTAAAGATAAAATATATAGAGATCTTGATGAACCACATGCGAACAAATGAAAGAACTTGATGAATCACATATGAACAAATGAAAGAACTTGATGTGAACAATGGATGGATATATGACACATGTGAACTTAACATATATGGATATATATAGACACATGTGAACTTAAATTGACATGGACATATGATGAACTTTCCATTTCTATGGCTTGCAACATATATGGAACACATGATAAATTTTCTATGGCTTATAGCAAGGGGGAGTACTTCATTTTTATATGGCTTGCTTATTAATGTTCATAGTAAGGGGGAGTACTTTATTTTTCATAAAACCTTTACCTTTACTCCTTGTTTGACATCATCAAAAGGGGGGAGATTGTTGGCCTAACAAGGTTTTTCAATCAGTTTTGGTGATAACAAACAAAGGACTATTTAACTTGGAAAGGTTGAGTTTTTGTGTTTCAGGAAATATGGATCAAGTATGGTTTAAGCAAAGATTAAGTATAATTCAAGTAAAGATCAAGTGTGATTCAAGTAAAGATCAAGTATGAATAGTGTGGGCCAACTAATCAATAATTCAAGGAGAATCTAAGACATTTACAAATAAAGTTAGCTCAAGCAAATTGACAAAGAAACTTCAAGAGCAACAAATGAGAAAGAATTCAAGCATGACATATAAAGGCTTAGGAAATAATTTGTAAGTATTTCAAAAGCTAAAATATCATTTGAAATATGTTTTGAAGCTCTTCCAAGAGATTATAAGGACTTAAAGACCTATTTAAGATTTCTGAAATAAGTCTTGTAAAAATCATAAGAGAGCAAATTAGTTTCTTAAAAGAAAAATATTTTTTAAAACAGGTTCTTGGCAGATCTGATGACTAAACTTTTTAGCTCAGATGTCTGAAGATTAAGTGCATACATCTGAAGAATTTATGGATCAAAATAGAAGCAAGCAGTAGCAATTCAGACGTCTGAACTCGAGACTTCAGACATCTGAACCTGGCACCTCAGACGTCTGAACCTTCTCTTCAGATATCTGACCCTATGTCTAGTTAAATTTTCAAATGGTTTCAAGAACTTCAGACGTTTGAACTCGAATCCTCAAACATCTAAACACTATTCAATGGGAAAAATTTTTAAAAGTTAATATTTTAAAATATAGCCGTTTAAGTCCCAAATTTTCTAACAACTTGGGAAACTCTTTAAGGAAACTCTTGTAACAAGGAAACTTGTTTTGAAAGCCTATAAATACATGGATTTTGTAAGTCAAATATACACCAAGCATTGAAAATCTCTCAAGCTCTCTTGCTCTCAAAGTCTCACCTTGTTCAATCTCTTGCAATCTGAAAGTGCTGTGATCCAAATATTTTTGCTCATCAAATCCTAAAGAGACATTACTGATTTCTCATTTGGAGAAAAGGAATTTGGTGAAATCCCTGTTAAAGCTTCAAAAGTGTATTTCTTTCTTGATATTTATCTTTTGAACTACATAATTTCAATTTGTACTAATCTGCTCTTTGTGTGAGAATCTCTTGTACACCAGCTTTTTGATATCTCTCTTGTAGATTTTGGACGATTCCAGGCTGTTGGATCGTTGACCAATCAACGTTATATTGTTTGGAGAATGCAGGCTCTAGCCTTGGTCAATGAGTGATTGTAAACAGGCGTTGTTCCACCCGGTAACGAAACTACTATAGTCGAACCCTTTGGTGTTTTTCCAAGGACGAGGACGTAGGCTGTGTTGAAGTCGAATCTCATAAAAACCTTGTGTTCTTTCTCTCTTCTTTACTTTCTATTTTTTGTACTTGCTGCTGTTGTGTGATTTAAAGTGCAGGTTGCAAGTTTTAAAAGTTAGACATAAACAAAGACTTTTGATATTTAGAAAGTACGTATTGATTCGTGGGATAATTTGAAAAGATCATAAATTTACCAAAGGTAAAGAAAATTTGGAAAAGAAGATAAAATAAAAAAGGATTTAGAAATAACTGAACTTAAGAAGTCAATAGAGGATAAAAAGAAAATCATTTATAACTTTACCAAAGGTAAAGAAAATTTTGACAAGTTGATTGACCAACAGAGATTGCATGGACATAGAGAAGGAATTAGATATAATGTAAAAACAAATAAAAGAAGTAAGAAGTTATTCATGGGATATTTTGTTAAAGAAGTAAAGTACTATGCTAGTACTTCCTCAACCAATATACATGAACATACTACTGGATACATGTACAAGAATAAAGGACATGTGATGTTTAGATACCCACTCAAAAAGAAAAAGTTCAAAATGAATGGAAAGTAAACAATTGAACTAGAAATAATTCAAAGAAAGTAAAAAAATATCGGTTCCAAAAACTAACACCATGAATCCTTCAATGTTGGTGTGCTTTAGGACAACACCACTAGGGGAAAAGTGGTACTTGGATAGCGGGTGTTCAAGAGACATGACCGGTGATAGGACCAAGTTCCCCACACTAAAACAAAAAGATGGGGGATACGTGACCTTCAGTGACAACACCAAAGGTAAAATTATTGGCATTGGTAAAATAGGTAAAGAACCCTCTCTTAGAATTGATGATGTGTTGTTGGTAGCAGGTTCAAAACATAATCTTTTGAGTATTAGTCAATTAAGTGACAAAGGTTTTGAAATAATTTTTAAGAAAGACAAATGCATTATTCAAAATCCTTAGAATGATGAAACCTTATTCACAGCTCATAGGGTAAATAACATATACTATATAAATCTTGATAACCTAGTTAATCAAAATGTGACTTGTTTGGCTACCATGAATGAAACTAGTTGGCTTTGGCATGGGAAACTAGGACATGCAAGCATGGACCCATCATCTAAACTATCTGAGAAAAATTTAGTAGAAAGATTACCAAATACAAAATTTATAAAAGATAATATTTGTGATGCATGCCAAAAAGGAAAACAAGTCAAGCCAAGTTTCAAAAAGAAGAAGTACATATCAACTAGTAGACCCTTAGAACTCTTGCACCTAGACTTATTTCGTCCTACTAGAACACAAAGCTTTGGAGGCAAACAATATGCCTTTGTGATTGTAGATGATTATTCAAGATATACTTGGGTATTGTTCTTGGCAAATAAATATGAAGCTTGTAACATGTTAGTAACTCTATGTAAGAAACTACAGAATGAAAAAGGCTATAACGTAACTAACTTTAGGAGTGATCAAGGTAGTAAGTTCAAAAACAAAGATGTTGACAAATTTTGTGATGATCATGGTATAAATCATAACTTCTTAGCACCTAGGACTCCACAACAAAATGGGGTTGTTGAGAGGAAAAATAGAACTTTTCAAGAAATGGCAAGAACCATGTTAAATGAAAATAATTTACCCAAGTACTTTTGGGCTGAAGTTGTAAATACAACTTGTTATGTTATAAATAGGGTGTCTATTACATTAAGTCTAGATAAAACATCTTATGAACTATGGAAAGGTAGAAGACCCAACATAGCTTACTTCTATGTATTTGGATGTAAATGTGCTATTCTCAATAATAAAGATGATTTAAGTAAATTTGATGCAATATCAAATGAGGGCATTTTCTTAGGATATTCTACAATAGTAAAGCCTATGGAGTTTATAATAAAAGAACACTTACTATCATTGAATCCATGCATATAACTTTTGATGAATCAAATCACTCTGCAAAAGAATGTAAGAATGATGAAAGAGAGTATATCTCACAAAAAGAAGAAAAGCTTGAAATGAAAGAAGAAAACAATGATGAAACTTCAAATGAAAACCCCCCAGAAAACCAAGAACTACCAAAAGAGTGGAAATATGTTAAAACTCATCTAAAGACCAAATTCTTGGAGAACCATCAAAATGAGTAACCACTAGAGCGTCATTGAAAAATATATGCAACCACTATGCATTTTTATCTCTAGATGAACCCAAGAACATTGAAGAAGCCTTAAATAACGATTCTTGGATAATGGCTATGCAAGAAGAACTAAATCAATTTGAAAGAAGTCAAATATGGCAACTAGTACCTAAACCCAAAGAACATTCAATCATAGGAACAAAATGGGTCTTTAGAAATAAGAAGGATGAAAATGGGGTAGTTCTTAGAAACAAAGCTAGGCTAGTAGCACAAGGTTATAATCAAGAAGAAGGTATTGACTATGATGAAACCTTTGTGCCCATAGCAAGAATGGAAGCAATAAGGATGCTCCTAGCCTATACAGCCCATAAGGATTTTAAACTATAACAAATGGATGTAAAAAGTGTGTTCTTAAACGGATATATAAATGAAGAAGTTTATGTTAAACAACCTCCAGGTTTTGAAGACATGAAAAATCCCAATCATGTATTCAAGTTAAAAAAAGCTTTGTATGGTTTGAAACAAGCTCCTAGAGTTTGGTATGAAAGACTAAGCAAATTTTTAATCAAAAATGATTTTTCAAGAGGAAAGGTAGATAGCACTCTATTCATAAAAACTAAAAATGAAAATATGTTAATAGTATAAATCTATGTTGATGATATCATATTTGGTGCAACACATGAAGAATTATGTAAAGAATTTGCTGCATGTATGCAAAAAGAATTTGAAATGACTATGATGAGAGAGTTGCATTACTACTTTGGGTTACAAATTAAACAAGCTAAGAATGGAACATTCATAAATCAAACTAAATATATTAAGGATATTTGAAAAAGTTTGATATGGAAGAAAGAAAACCCATAGGAACCCCCATGAGCACCTAAACAAGCCTTGACAAAGATCAAAAAGGAAAATAAGTAGACACAAAACATTACCGAGGAATGAGTGGAAGCCTATTATATCTAACAGCAAGTAGACCTGACATCATGTTTAGTGTATGCATGTGTGCTAGGTTTCAATCAGCACCTAAGGAATCACATCAAATAGCAGTTAAACGAATACTTAGGTACTTGCTAGGTACACTTGATCTAGGCTTGTGGTATCCAAAGGGAACTGATTTTGAAATGATAAGCTATTCAGATACAGATTATGCTGGGTGTAAAATAGATAGAAAGAGCACTAGTGGGACTTGTCGCTTTCTAGGACACTTACTAGTCTCTTGGTTTTCAAAGAAACAAAATTTCGTGGCATTATCCATAGCTAAAGAACAATACATGGTAGCTGGGAGTTGTTGTGCTCAAACATTATATATGAAACAACAATTAAGAAATTTAAAAATTCAATATCAAGAAATCTGGTATCTCACTCAAGAACAAAACATATTGACATAAGACATCACTTTTTGAGAGATCCCGTACAAAACAAGGAAATAATTATATAATTTGTTAATACAAATGATCAAATAGCGGAGATATTCACAAACCACTCTCTGAGGATCGATTTATATTCATTAGACGAGAATTAGGAATGATGCATGTTCAAGATTTTTTTTTTGAAGATGTATTTTAAGAAAAATATGCTTGGCAGACGACTGCCATGCTACTAACTTGGTGCCTTTTGAGTTGCCAGGCACCTGCCTCTTCATGGCAGGTGATTGCCTCGCTAGGTAAGGGTTTAAAACCATATTATGCCTCATTTTAATAGCCCTCAGGCACCTGCCACTTCTCCACTCACTCTAAATCCTTTCATTCCTACTCTTATTCAAGCTTATTTCTCCTCCAAATCCGTCTAAAATCAGAATCCAAACTCAAAACCTACATCATCCTCACCAAGTTCTAGGGTTTCTTGGATTCAAATCTCAAGCAAACATGCCATGGACAAATTCGGTTGAAAACAAGGGTGCTTCCTCTTTCTCACGCATCAACAATGATAAATTCAAAAATTGGTTAGTTACTCCTCAAGCCAAACTTCTTTATCGAAATCAAATCGCTTCATTGGAACTAATTCTAGGCAAAGTGATCGATGTTGCATTTTTCAATTCTGACTTTCTTGAAGTCTTGGAGCTTTTCAAAGAAATTGGTTGGGAAAGATTTATCACCTATCAAGCCAAAGGGTATTATCCAAACTTGGTAAGGTTTTTTTATGTAAACATGGAAAAACAAGAAGATGGGATAAAAACGGACCTCTTAGGGCAGAGTATTCACCTCACTCCCATTTCTTTAGGAAAAATCCTTCATGTTATACCGAGAGATTTCGAAGTTCAAATTGTTGAAAAACAATAGATAATGGCACAATGGTTTACCCCAGAGGCATTCTTACCTTTTGTGATGAATAATGAACCTACTTATTTTGGAAATTCACCTATCTATAAACAACTAAACCTTCCAGCCATAATTTTGCATAAACTCATTACTTATAATATCCTACCTCGATCTGGTTCACATGATCATGTTTCCTTTCTAGATTGTTTCATCATATGGTGTATTTTGAAAGGGAAAATGCTGGATCTTCCTAGTATTATCATCAAATGGATTAACATGAAAGTTGACGCTTCTCGCATTTTTTTACCATATACTGGGATATTAAATATGGTGTTTGCCAATTATAACATCCTCACTCCATCTTTCAAATTCATTTGAAAAACCCATTATGACATATTTTTTTGACACAATTCTTAAGCGAATGAGTTATAAGAAAACCACTCAAGGCTAATTTCACAAAGGACATTGACACCTCACATTTGAGCCTCCTCCTCAGCCTTCTATGCCCGCTACTTCAGTTCAACCAGACTCAGATACTCCTTCCTGGTTTATGCCATTTTATACTCACTATCTAAACTTCAACGATAGGATGCAATCTGGTCTTGGTACAGTTCGGGAGAAGGTTGCCACTGTGGAAACTCCCTACTCCACCTTTGCTCAACGTGTTGGTAAAATTGAGAAGCATTTGGCTAGCTCTTCTAGAGGTACAATGCTAATGCATATTAGCTCAGTTCCATCTAGTGACGATGAATTTGTTGAAAATTCTGAGAAACAAGAAGATGAAGATGATGGGAGTGCATCCAAGGATGATTCAAAATGATGTTTTTTGATGCTTTTATGTATTAGTACTTAATATTTCTTTGTATTTCACCAGCCAACTTTTTTGATTGTATCATATTTTGGATGGCTTTAAGTACTTTGTAGTTCAAACTTAAATATGCTTTATGATGGATCATCCTCTTTCCCTTTTTGCTTGATGTCCAAAGGGGGAGAGTGTTTCAGAGAGCAAATTGAAAAATATATTTAACAATCTTGTGCTTGATACTTTATGCATATGTTTGACTACCTGATGCTTGAGAAACTTACTTTATGCTCAACTATGAGAATGCTTAAGAAATTTACTCTATGCTTGAAAACTCTACTACATTTTTCATTCATGATTATTGAAAAGGGGAGCCATGACTATTGTAAAAGGGGAGTACTTTAAAGAGTATTTTCTCATTTTTGCTCTAGATTTGTCATCATCATAAAAAGGGAGATTGTTGACCAAACAAGGCTTACAATTCTTATTTTGAAGATAACAAATCAAGATAAGTTTGATATGGTTTTCAAGTTAAACTATTTCAGGAAGTAGGTAAAGCTCAAGTATTTCAAAACCAAACTCAAAGGTTAATAAAGCTCATGATGGACATACTTTATAAAAACTTGAAGAATGAAAGTTGATTGAAATCTCAAATATGATATATGATCAAGGAAAGATTTCAAAGCAAGGATTTACATGAAGATCAGAAGTTCAGAGTTCTAAGGATGTCTCTATGTAAGTACTTCATGCAAATCTCAATATAAATTGAATTGAAGCTCTAACAAATAAAAATAAACTAAGAAACAAATTTTTGAAAGACCTTAAAATATGTAAAATATGTTTGAAATCAAAATGATAAAGGTGTCAAGTAAGGAAGGAATTTTTCAAAATAAAAAATTCATTTTCTGAGAGCAAGACGATTGCCAAAATAAGGTGGTAGATTGCCAAAATTTAAAAGAATTAAAATTGGGAGGCAGTAGGGTCCTAGGTGACTGCTTGAGACCTGTTAGGCACCTGGGTGGTCAAGCCAGGCGACTGCCTGTGTCTTAGCAGGTGACTACCAGTGTTCTAGTAGTTTAGTTTTCACTATGGCAAGCGACTACTAGACCTTGGCAGGCGATTGCCACTCGAGCAGAATTTTAAAAACTCAACGGGCAAATTTTATAAATGGTTTTCTTGGGTTCTACTCTTTTTGAAAACTTGATGTTTACTCCAAGAAAACTTGGGGGGCAAGGAATTATCTTTTAAACATCTATAAATAGCCCCAACTATAATGATTTTACACACCACGAAATTTTTTAGCAATCAAGAACTCTCAAAGCTCTAAATCTCTCTTGTGCTCATCTTGCTTTCACTACTAAATTGTTGCTAGTCTCAACTCCAAATTTGAGTCTTCAAAGTCTGAATCTTTCAATACACGGAAGATAAATTCAGTGATCTAAATTCAATTGAGCTTCAGTCTCTTTTTATTGATTTACGTTGAAGTATATTTGTGCTGAATATTGTACTAACCAGCTCTGTTTTGACAGTGTCTCTTGTACAAAAATTTCTCTCTACTTGTTTCTTTTTTCTAGAAGATTCAAGGTTGTTGGATTGTCATGCCAAGCGAGGGGATATTGTTTGGAGAGGCGGGCTCTAGCCTAATCAAAGGAGTGTTGTAAAAGGTGTTGTTCCGCTTGGAAAATGAACTGACTTAGTGAATCTTTTAGTGGTTTGCCAAAGGCGAGGGCATAGGCTGGTTATAAACCGGACCTTGTAAAACTCTGTGTTCCTCTCTTTCTTCCCTACTCTTTATTTTTTAGCATACTTTACAAACTGTGTGGATTCTTTAAAATTTCTGAATTCTAAGTGTTTTGTTATTAAATAGACTAGAAGATAATTTGTTTTCGTTTGATTAGCATTGGTTGCGAAAACTGAAAGGGACTACGTTGGTTGATCATCCTAAACTTATTAAACTGAAGGTTTATTTAAAAGTTGAGCCTTAGGAAGAAGTGTGATTGTGAATTTAAACACAGGGCTTATCCAAATTCAACAAGCATTGCATATTACTACAGGGCTATTGTCACAAGAATCAAGCGCTTGGTTATTTTGTATTGATTGTGGTTGATTAGGATTGATTATTTTACAAGTAATTTGTGATTGTGTTTGGGTTGTATTTATTATGGAAATAAAAAAGTTGTAACAAGAACATAATTTCTTTTAACCCAATTCACCCCCTTCTTAGGAACAATATCCTATTTTCAGAAAGAGCCACGTAAACTGAAATGCTATGAAATGTCACTGCTAAGAACATGAATAGATGAGAAATGCAGAATAAATGACAGATAGAGTAATGTATTATTATAGTATGAGTATTCACACTAGTATGTTATGTACTTATATGGGTGGGGCAAACTCTTCGCTTGAGGGCTTGTTGAGAAAGGCGGGTGCCCTGGTAGGTATCAGATGTAGTAGTAGGATGCATAACATATTAGGGTAGATGGAAATTACTTGTATAGGCAGGTAAATTTCCTTATTCTCAGGAGCCTATGCTGGTAAACCATTGTATGAACTGTGCGAGTATAAGATTACTTTTTCACCTGAGGGCTTACTGAGTAAGGTAAAGGCCTTGATTCAGTTGTGACCATTGTTTGCCTAAAGTATCAGAGCAGGGGGGTGCTACTTGTATGGGCTGGTAATCACCCCAATCCTTAGGTATTCAAGTGGGTAAAATACCTTGCATGTGTGTGATCAGACTCAAGAAAGTATTTTAGAAATTATGATAATGATATGCAAATGATGAATACATATACATATGTTATTTACAAACCTCATGTTGGCCACACACAAATTTAATATATTTTTTCTTCCCTTACTGAGATGTGTCTCACCCAAATACAAATTTATCTTTTTCAGGACCTCCACATGATCGAGCTTAGAGAGCTCGGGGTTATTATAACATTTTTGGATATAGAAAGGAAAAGGGTATATACTTTGATAATACTTTTGGGATGTATAAGTTTTATGTTTTATGTTTTATGTTTTAAGTCTTCTGAGTTGTGAATACTGGAAGTTGTGGATTATGTTTTTGAATATATATATGTCGAAACAGGTGGATGAATGGTTTATTTTGGAATGTAGATAGATGTAGAAAGCTCTGGTATTATATTGGTTGAGGATTGTAGTTATGTTTTTCTCTGCATAATTGTTAATAGAATAACAAGTAGAGGAAATGGATTACGTGGCATCTGGGTCCCATCAAGCGGGTTCAGGGTGCCACGAAGCATGGTTTATTCAGATCTAACGCACCCAACCATACTTTCAAGCTTGGGGTGTTACAATTTGATATCAGAGTAATAGCTTTTGGGTTCTACAAGCTTAGGAATTTATACCATAGTATAAGAATCAGTTAGGATGAAGATACTAGATGGATAGGTTAGGTGTTAAGAAGTATAAGATTTTGTTTTGTAGTTTAGATGCAGAAATACGTCGACAATTTCTTGTGATTTTTTTGAAGCAGTTGATGGCCTTAGAAAAGCCATGGTAAACCTTAGATGATTTCATTTTTGAGCTATGAGATTGGTCCTTATATGGAGAATTTGGACGTATATTGGATTTAAATTTAATGATTGTGTTGTTAGAGTTATGATATGGGATTCGTAACTCTTTCCTATCCTATTTTTAGGATGGATCCTAGGGATGAGGATGTAGAGGTTGGAGAAAGAGATGATACAGAGACTTTCAGTGAGGAGGACTTAGACATCTCCATGATGCTAGGGGTATAGCCCGATAGGTTAGGGCAGAAATGAGGAAGAATTCGAGAGAGCAGAAGTGTCCACCTACAGGTCAGGGCTACAACATCAAGGAGTTCATGAGAATAAACCCTCTGACCTTCGTAAAAGGACTTGATCCAGTGGATGCAGAGAATTGGGTACAGGAGATAGAGGAGATCATGATTGTACTCGACTGCACAGATGAGCAGAAGGTCCGTTATACCACATTTAAGATGACCAAAGATGTAAGACGCTGGTGGCTTTCTGTGAAGGTACTGGAGGAGCAGAGACTAGTAAAGATAGCACTAACCTAGGAGTGATTCAAAGAGCTGTTCTTTGATAGGTATTTTCCCTTATGTATTAGAGAGGAAAAGATTGAAACGTTTACTAACCTGACCCAAAGGAATATAACCGTTTGGGAATATGCAGCGAAATTTATGGGGCTATCTCGTTTCGCACCGCTCTTGATCCTGAATGAGGCAAGAAAGGCCAAAAAATTTTAAAAAATCTTGAGATGCAAAATTTATGAAATGGTGGTGGGATTCTAGTTCCAAAATTTCTTAGACTTGGTTGATAAGGCTTTGGTGCAAGAAAAGAGCATCCATGGCAGTACAAAGCCTACAGAGCAGAAGAAGAGGCTTGCACCATCCAGTATTTAGGCTGAGGTCAGTCAGGGATCGGGGAAGAAAGGGAAATATGCTATAGGCTCGAGACAGAAAACATGAGATGAGGGTTATCCTGGTTATCAGGGTAATCAGTCTTACTCCGTATGCTAGAAATGTAACAAGAGGCATAGGGGTGAATGCTGGTTTAGGACTCCTAATTGTTTCAAGTGCGGTAAACCGATTCATATCAAGAAGAATTGTCAGGATCCATTTCCTATTATACCTATACCAAACTAAGACTGGGGGAAACAACAGATACCACTTGACAGAGGTGGTCCAGCACAACTTATTGATTTAGCCTGAGCCAGATAATGTTAGAAATGTAGGTATGGATTTATGTTTAAGATAATGATGAATTTACTTAGTTATGGAGGCTGTAAAAATTTATTTGGTGATATTATTGAACTGTATGGGATATACTGAGTTAGTAAATTATAGAAATGTAAAAGGATGAATGATTAGCAAAATTTCGACCATGAAATTTTTTGAAGGAGGGGAGAATGTAAAGACCCAAAAAAATTATAATTATTAAATAATTAGGAAGATAATAGATGGAGTAAATAAATAAAGAATAAGGGAAAAGGGGGAATTTTGAAAGGAGAACAGCAGACCTTGTTGACGAATTCCTTGTCTTCGTCGACGAGTGTTCTTCTAGAGATCGTCGATGAAGTCCAGTTCCTTTTCGACGAAGAGATCCTGAGTGAGTGAATTTCATATTTTAAGTTTCATTGATGAACACATTCGCTCGTCGACAAAGTCCATCTATGGTTCATCGACAAAGCCTGTCTTCTCATCGACAAAGCCACGTGGCAGCAGCGTGTATAAGAAGGGATGAGGAAGCTTCTCTATGAAGAAAATAGTTTTTCTTTCTTCTTTCGCTCTCTAAAACACCTTTCTGCCTTCTCTCTTCAAATCCAACCCGGATTTAGCCTAAATCGATAAATAGAGACCACTACTGTGTTCTAGGGAAGATTTCCTACGACTCTAGTGGAGCAGATTTCTAAAGTGGGCTTTTCGAAAAATGCTCCAAAGTTGAGGTAAAGGATAAGATTCTTAGTTTTGTGGTTTTAAATGTTTTTTTGAGGTTTATAAGTTGAGGAAATGTAGAAATAGTAGGTTATTTGGGGTTTATTTGATTAAACTAGGTTTTTTGATTCAGGATTCGGGTGAGTGCCACAAGCATCATTTGGAGTTCTTGTTGGCCTAGTTCAAGAAAGTAGGTAAGGGGGAATACATATTAAATCAGGTTTTATGAATTAAACGGATAAATGGATTATGTTATGTATATATGTATATGTTTTTGTATGGGTTTAAAATGCCAATCATTTAAATTATAACTTCTGAGCCTAGGGTTGTTTTATTAGATATGTATTTGTGAAAATATACTGATGAAAGTGAAATATTTTTTAGGATAATTATGTAGGAAATTAAAGGTATACTTTTAGAATATGAATGATAAATAAAGTTTAGCTTATTTTACAAGAAATATTTCAAATATATTGCTAAATTGTGTGGCATGAGTAAAATGGAAATTCTGTGTTGAATTATGTTATATGTATGAAATGCAGGTTATACAAGAAATGCATTGAAAATGAAAATGATATATAAATTATGATGTATGTGTTTGTTAATGTAACCATAGAAACAAATGAACAGTTGAAAGGAGCTGTAGACTAACTGATGAACAGTTGAAAGGATCTGTAGTAGTAGAATACCACATATCTATGTGGACTAATTGATGAATAGATGTAAGGAGCAATAGTAGAAGAATAGCACATATCTATGTGGACTAACTGACGTATAATGGAAAGGAGTTGTAGTACGAATGCAGGAAATGAAATGGAAATGAGAATGAAATGAAATATGAATGAAATGGAAATGAAATGTGAAGTGTGAACAATGTAAAATGGGAAAAAGCCACGTAAAGTAAAATGCTATGAAATGTCAAAGCTGGGAACATGAAAAGATGAGAAATACAATATAAATGACAGACAGATTAATACATTATTGTAGTGTCAATATTCACGCTAGGATGATATGTACTTATATGGGCAGGGCAAACTCTTCGCCTGAGGGCTTGCTGAGAAATGCGAGTGCCCTCGTAGGTATCACATATAGCAGTTGGACGCATAACGTATTAGGGCAGAGGGAAATTACTTGTATGGGCAAGTAAATTTGTTTATTCTAGGGAGCCTTTGCTAGCAAACCATTGTACGAGCTGTGTGAGTACGAGATTACTTTTTCACCTGAGGGCTTACTGAGTAAGGTAAGTGCTTTGATATGCTTCAGTTGTGACCATTGGTTGCCCAAAGTATCAGAGCAAAGGGGTGCTACTTGTATGAGCAGGTAATCACCCCAATCCTTAGGTATTCTCATTGGTAAATTACCTTGCTTGTGTTTGATCACACGAAGGAAAGGATTTTAGAAATTATGATAATGATATGCAAATGATAAATACATATACATATGTTATTTACAAACCTTATGGCCAAACAATGATTTAATATATTGTTTCTTCCCTTACTAAGATGTGCCTCACTCGAATACAAATTTGTCTTTTTCAGGACCTCTATGTGATCGAGCTTAGAGAGCTCAAGGTTATTATAGCATTCTTGGATATAGGAAGGAAATGGGTATATACTTTGATGATACTTTTGGGATGTATAAGTTTTATGTTTTGTGTTTTATTTTTTAAGTCTTCTGAGTTGTGAATATTGGAAGTTGTTGATTATTTTTTTGAAGGTATGTATATATGTGGAAATAGGTGGATGAATGGTTTATTTTGGAATGTAGATAGATGTAGAAAACTATGGTATTATATTGGTTGAGGATTGTAGTTATGTTTTCCGCTGCGTAATTGTTAATGGAATAACAAGTACAGGAAATTGATTACGTGGCACCCGAGTCCCACTAGACAGGTTCGAAGTGCCATGAAGCACGGTTTATTTAGGTATAATGCACTGGAGCTGGTTTTTGGGTTCGAGGCATTACAATATGACCATAAAAAATATATGCTTACCCTAAGTTATGCACTTAATCATTTTATGTATTTTTCATCTCTAAATATTTTAACCAAGGTTCCTAAGATTTTCAATGGTGTAATTTTGGCGTTGATTGCATTAGGCTTATCAGACTAAAAAGTCACAGTGAATATTCATTAAGATGATAAGCCTATGTGTTAGCCTTGATGTATTCCCAAGAGGGGGGTGAATTGGGTATTTAAAAAATTAATCCTCTAGGTTCAACTAATCTAGCAAGCAGTATTTCACAAACCTAGGGTCTTTCTATGTATTCACAATCCCAATCAAATATTTGAATGATAAACATAAACATACAGGTGCAGAAAGTAAATTGTGGAAAATAAAACCAACACCAGATATGTTATCGGGGTTCGGCCCACTATGCCTACGTCCCCGCATCTAGCTCGTAAGCCTGAGGATTCTACTAATGCTCACTTAATGGGTGGAGCAGCACCGGTTACAATTAGGTCAATTAACGGGGCTAACCTCAACCAACACGCCTTACCAAGATGGTGCACCTAGATTTCCTAACCGAGTCTAAGCTAGTCTGAGACTATTCAACGGGCTAGTCTCTTTCTTTAGGCCCATGCTTGGAATACAATCAATATGAAATTTTTGTACAAATAAACGCTTCTTACACAAGCTGATATGTACCGATTCAGCACAATCACTAATCAATGCACCTCAAGAATGTATGAACTATAAGTTTGGTGCTCTATGTGTGCAATCAACACTTAGTATAGTGAATATCTCAAGTCAAGCACATAAGTGTTTATACAAGCTAATCTTTGAAACTAAGCAATGATAAACTTTCAATCTTAGTTTAGGGTTTCAAAGATTCAAACTAATAGAAATCTAGAGTATCTTCAAAATAATTTCCTCAATAACAATGCACAATGGGATATTCAAATCTGAGCTTGTAAAATATTTTTGCACACAAAAAATTATAAGCCTTAATGAGTCTTGCAATGACAATGCAAAGACCCACTTAGCTATATGATTTTTCTCACACAAAGCTTTATCAAATAAAATCGGGGGAAAAATCAAGCTAAACCCTCAATATGAAAATCACAAGCACAAGAACAAGTGAGGATTTTTAGCAAAATGGAATAATCAATAAAACACTCACATATTAAGATTTCTCAAAGGAATGAAGGTATTTGAGTGTTATGGACTTAGTACGAGAAAATAGGATTTGGAATTTTTCAGAGAATTTTGGCTTAATCCTATTTGCTAATCTTGCCTTAATTTTGCAAATGAAGAGATATATATAGACATAGGCAAAATTATGATTGTTGGGGACACCAAGGGTATTATTAAATTTGTTTTGAAAACTATTAAGAAAATTAACCTTGTCTACTTAATTTTTAACCCTGGTAAAAAATTATTTAACCCGCAAGATTCGGGTGCCCGGTCTAAGGTTCGGTTGCCCGAATAGACTCAGTCAGAAATTCAATTTTTAATGGTTCGGGTGCCCAAAGTCAGGGTTTGTTGGCTGAACAAAAGATAGAAACTTTCTGTCTACGGTTTGGGTGCTCGAAGCTGGGTTTGGTTAACCGAACCAGCAAGTTCAGTTGCCCAAAGCCTTTTTGAACGCGAAGGTTTGGGTGCTCGGGTTGGTGAAAAGCACTCTGACATGGGTTTGGTTGCCTGAGGGCGATATGTTCATTACAAGTTCGGTCGCCTGAAACTTGGTCAATCGGCTGACTTCTCAGTTGTTTGGGCGCTCAAGGTGTTTTGAACACCTGGGGTTCGGTCGCCCGACCTCTCACATATTTTCAATTAAGTCCAAATTTTGCTTTAATTAATTCCCCTGATATTATAAGTGATATTGGGGACTTTCTTACATGCAAGTGCTGAGACCTAGGGTCTCTCTAAGGCCTTTTTAAGTATGCCAAAAAACCCTGGCATCGGTCGACCGGTCCCTAAGGCCATCAAAGGTCTTGATCTTATAGTCCTACATGCATGATATGTTGTTTATCACAGACCTTGGAAGATTATTATTACAAACCCAACGATAAAAAAATACAACAATAAATATGCTGGGTCTTCACTTCTTTTTAGGTTGCTGCATGCCATTATATGAACTTGTCAATGAGAACCTGCACACAAACTTGGCAACCATTAAATACCAGAGGGTCAACACTATGTCTCCCTCTTTTTTTATGAATCTCAATATGTGTGAGGGGCACAAGGTTGGATGGATTCAACTTTAATTGCATGTGCAAAGGTTTTTTAGACTTTTGAATTTTCTTTAAATTAAATCCTAGTGCAATCTTTTTAGCCATTCAATTTCATTATAGGGATATAAAGCTCTAAGTGATTTGATTTAAAGTTTGAGAGCTTAAGAAGGGAATTTGAATAAATACACTTTAAAATTTAAATCACTATTGAGTTCAAAAGAGTATTAATGAAGAAGCAGGACGTCATGTAAAATTTTTTCGTGATAGCAAACACGTCCAACCCAACTTACCAAAAAGCATTTTGTAGCATACGAATTTCATGAACAATGCTCTTTGAATGACGAAAAGTATCCTCTAGACATGATCATAATTTTGAGCAAGGATACAAGCCAATGAATGGGAGAAACCTTACTGAATATGATCATGGTTTGGTAAGGATTTCCTATGGAGGAGATAGTGAACCAAGATTAGAGGATTTTTATATTTTAAGCTCAAAGGGAATATTTTCATTTACTTAGATGAGGGGCTTGATTCCCTTAGTGGATGCCTCTAATTTTGATCACGAGTAGGATGTCTTTTACTTTGCACTTGTAAAATAGGCATTCATGATCATTAGTGCTTAAGCCTAGAGTAATGACTACTACTTGTTTAAGGCTTTTATGTTCAAGGATGAGTTTAGGATTAAATGATATATAGTGTGAGATGGATCTCCTAAACCACAAGCTTGTGCTATGAACAATAGTGGCTTAACTTAAGGAGTTATATTTGAACATGAGTTAAGCATTTAAAATTAATTACCTGGCAAAGATGTCATGTCCAATTAGAAGTAGATACAAATACTAGGTTTCTACATTTTAAACCTGTTGGCTTTTTGAGTCTGATCTCTATTTTGATGCTGACAAACCACCAGTATCTTATATGTGCATTTAGTGTTTGAACAAGCTATCATTTCCAGAACGAACATAAGATACTACAAAATGGAAGCCAGCAGGGACATAAAGCTCATACACGCCTGGTGAATTCCATTGAAAATGAAGAGTAAGAGAAGAAGACATTTTGATTTTAATTTGTATTGCATTTATTTTATTTGGTCTAATGCATACATCTTGCATGATATGTTTTGAATGCTCAGATGACCATAGATTGACCATAGGGAACCAAATGACCTTAGGGACCCTTCGATCAACCTTCGGTCGACCAATGCCAAGTTTTTGGGCTTAGATAGACCTTAGGTTCCCACACCTACGTGCACAAAGCCCTAACATAGTAATCATATTATTAAGGAAACTTTAGTGCAACGAAAAATGACCTTAGGTAAAAATCAAATGGCTTTCGAGCGACCGAACCTGGCAGTTCAAACTGCCTTAAGCGACCGAACTACTATCCGGTCAAAAGTTTGACTTGGTTCGAGCGACCAAACCAAATTGAACTGAGCGTCCCTGGGCGACCAAACTCATGTCAGGTACCTTTTAACCAACCCGGGTGCCTAAACCCCACGAACAAATATGCCTCAGGTGACCGAATAAGCTAGTTCGGTTAATCGAACTTAGCTTTAGGCACCCGAACTGCAGACATAATTATTTTTGCCTTTATTCAACCGACCGAACCCAGATTCAAGTACTCGAACTTCAAAAAATGCCATTTCTCTTTGTGAGTGTTCGGGTAGCCGAACCTATGGCTCGAGCGACCGAAACTCTCGAGTTGCAATTTTTTAACTAGGGTAATTAGAGTTAAAAATTAATTAAACTTTTTTAATAAAACCCAGCATGTCCCCAACGGTCAAAAATTTCCCCAAGTCTATATATACTCCTTCATAAGCCAAGATTAGAAACTTCGATTAGCCAACTTTTCTCTCTAATTTTATCATAATAAAAGTTCCCCCAAAACATTTTTATTGCAAAAACTCTTTCATTAGGGCAAATATTTTACTCTCCAAATCTCTCTTTATTATTCTTTAGAAAATCTTTTCAAAGAGAGCATACATTTTGTTTAAGCATTTACTTCTTGCATTCATGCTTACATAGATAATGTTTATCTTGCAAAAATTATTTGAAAAATCAAAACCATGAGTTCTCTAATCATTTGTTCAAAAATATTTTTGGGAGGATATTTTATTAGGCCCTAAATCTTTGTTGTGCATATCATATACACTACTTTTCAAATATTGAAAATATCATGTTTAGAAAAACACCCTTTACTCTACTGAGCACATTTCATATCATTAGAGAGTGCATTTGTTTGAGCTTTACTGTGTACATTTCTGCTTGTAATTTTTAGAAGCATTTTCATGTACAAAAATGGTTTCATTGTAATGGTTGGGTTCATCCCGTTAATTGAACTGGGGAGTCTCAGCCCCGTAAGTGAGACTAGTTCGGCTCAGCCTAGTAATTGAGCTGGGGTTTTCCTCGCCCCGTAAGGAGAGGATGTAAACGGCTTCTGCTCTACTCGATTAAGTTAGTAGGTTTAGTGGAATCCTTGGGGGGTATGCCCAAGGCGGGGACATAAGTGTATTGGCCGAACCTCGTTAACAAATCTGTGTTTCATTCTCTCTCTTTCTTATTTAAATTCCTGCAATTAAATTTTAGTATGTGTATGCTTGTACATAATATGTTATAACCATCTTGCATGCACACAAAACTAATTTAAATCATATATGCAGCACACGTGTATGTATGCACACACTGATAGCTTAATCATTGTATGTACACGTTTTCAATATTGAATGGAATATGAACTATGGTGAATCGGGGTAATTGTTTAAATTAGCGAAAATGTTTTAAAATTCCAATTCACCCCCCCCCCCCCTCTTGGGAATACACCAAATTTATCAATTTGTATCAGAGTCAGGTTGCAATAAGCTTGACCGCTATTTGCATAAAGATTGCAACAACTCATTTTTCGGTGTATCCTTGTTTTAAGAGTTATTCCTTTGCAAATCCTCCATGGTTTTATTGCATAGATTTTACAATGTTAAATTTGAAAATATTTTTGTAAAATCAATTGATTGGAGGATCTAGAAAGAATTTGTCAAAGTTATCGTATTCCATCCAAAATGTTTTTAAAATGCAAAGTTTCCCAAAACTGAAAATAATATTGAATTTGCATGACATGTTTTTAATGCATATCATTTGATTGCTATGCATATCTTTATCTTATGACTTAGCTACTGACATTCTTGAAAATTTTATGTTTTTTCTTAGTGTTAAGGATTTTGGGAACCATTAGTGGTATTGAAAAATTGAGAGAGAAAATGACACCACTCCGAGCTTAAATGATTAGGAAAGAGCAAAACCTAAAAGGTATATCTATTCTCCTTCTAATATATTGAATAATTCATAGTATGATTAACATGATATATCTTGTGTTTAATTTGTTTGTTTCTATGAATCATATGATATTTGTGTTTATTTCATGTCATGATTTGTATGATATATCTTGCATTAAATCTTTGTATGAATCATCATAAATCTTTTATGATAATAGCATGATGTCTTATGAGGTACATCTCAAAGAAATTTTTATTTACACATAAGTTTTTAGGACAAAATATACAAAGGGGTTGTTATGCTTTGAATGCTTAAATAGTGTATATTGCTTAAAATTCTAAACCTTAATACACACTATTATCATACCGAGAACCTAAGAAAATCTAGCCAATGTGTGAGTTTTAATTATCTTATCCAATCTAAGCTTAACATATATATATACATATAATTATGATTGGTTAATATATGATAATATTGGCTATAGCATGCTTAAATAGAATCAATTCTTAATTCAAATGTCATAAGCATGTTTAAATAAAATCCCATTCAAATGGACAAATTGATTTTAAAATATCATTATATTCGTAATGCTATATATATATATATATATATGTGCTATAATTTGAAAAAATCTTAAATATAGCATGTTTTGTCCATCACACAGATTGAGGTTTAGGGAATCTATCATAGTATCATATATCATGCTACCCTAAACTTATCATGGAGCTTAAATGCTTAATCATATTCAAACACATAAATAAGCTCATCCTCATATTTGAAAATATTTGTTATGTCAAATACAATTAATTGAACATATAATTCTGTGACTACATAATAAGGGGAAGCAGCAGATTTTATAAAATTCATCCAATATATATTGTGCTTATACTTGTTGGATGGTTTGTTGTTGAGTTGAATGCAGATATCCATGTGTGCTAAATGAATATATTTTCTAATGGATGGATAATTTTTTAAAAAAAATTGATTTGCTTTGAGCTAAATGCCACTATCCATCACTTGCCTAATGATTATATCTTTATATGGATAGTTTATATTTTATTTGATATATTGATTGAACTACCTGATTGCATGCTTAGTCTAGAATGCCTCCTGCATGGCGGATGCAGTTGATGAGAATTACAAGCTGGTAATGGATATAAGTTTTCGCATGCTTAAATTGGATTATTATGAATTGTCTGCGTGAATTTATCAGGTTTCTGGTACATAAAAATTGGGAAAATGTTAAATTTACAGACGAAACGCTGCTGAAATTTCGGTAGATTTTTTCCCAAAAATGAAACCATGTATTAGGATAATAATATAATGCATGCTAAAATATTTTTGAAAGGATGAGTGAATCATAAACAAATATCAATTTTCATCCTTAGTTATAGGTGCATGCTGAACTGTCCGCTTGTACATGTTAAATTTTAAATGGTATATGCTTAATAGAAAAACATGCACGGTCTTCATGTCATTTCCTAGGTTGTTAGATAATTAAATAGGTTTGCACTGAACTGAAAACATGTACACATTTTATGGACCTTAGGAGAAACTTAGTTCATGGACACCATTTGGTCCTAACCTTGGGATGTGAACTTCATGAAGGACCCAAATGGTCAATCATCATGTTATAATATTTTAAGTCCATGTAACTATGAGCAATTGCATGACTTAGAGGGAGTGTTCATCACACACACTGATTATGTACTTTGAGTTGTGTTATTCTTATATTGAACCCCTATTGCATTACCTTTAAGTATAGCTTTGACTGGCTATCACGTTTTAAATTAAAATGCAATATGCCATGTTGTGTGCTAAATGCTTATTATTTGCTGCATACTGAAAATCCTTTTGAAATGATGAATTTTTTATGAATGCTCTTAAATGACTGCCATCCTTGAACTTAATGCAAGTATGTATGTATGCAAATATATAGGGGGAGTTTAAGCCCCACTTTTAAGAAATATGAAATTAATGCGTATAAGTAATATTTAGAAGGATGAACATGTGTCAAGTGTGCTTAAATGAAATCCATCATTGAACGTTAATGCACTTTTGTATGCTTGAGACTATACCGAGGAGGTTAAGCCCCATCCTTGAAAAAGGATTAGAATCACTTGACCCATGGACTCACATTATTTCTATTGTTTATATCGTCAATATTGAAAATGTACATTACAGCGAACTTAGGCAGTATTTGTTACTTACACGGCACCCAAACCAATTGAAAAATTCCTTCTTATGTCTTTCATCAACATTCCTTTCATTTTGAGCCAAAAGTTCAACTTTATATTAGCTATATGCAACAATAGTACATGTTAATGTCAACTAAGTATATATACATACGTAAATACAATGCAAAGTAAGCAATTTTGAACCACGTACTCGATATATGAACAGTTTCATCACAATTATTGAGCACGTAAAAATGGGCCTTTCGTAGGTCATCCATATCAATGAAATTGTAAACCCGTGCACCAAACGGCCTAACATTTCCTTGAAATATAGAGCTCCTTGGTTCTTCATCTTTGGCATTAATAGCATGAACGTCTGCATTTCGCTCCTCACAAGTGAACCTTCTTTCAATATCATGTAGATACATTGAGAAAAATGCAAGACATTCATTTTCAATGTATGCCTCAATGATTGAACCTTCCGGTCGTGCCTTATTGCGCACATACCCCTTCAAAGTGGATAAAAACCTGTGCATTTTACATAGCATTAGTGACTTGTACAAAAAAAAAAGGTGAGGAAATCACGTGAACATTATAAGACTTTATAACTTACCTCTCAATAGGATACATCCAACAATATTGGACCGGTCCTCTAATTATGGTCTCCATTGGTAAATGGATAGCTAGGTGAACCATCACATCGAAGAATGCTGGTGGAAATATTTTCTCTAGCTTGCATAGCATGATCACAATGTCCTCCGCTAACCATTCAAGTACGTTTACACTTAATTTCTTGGAGCACAACTATGGAAAGAAGATCCCCAATTCAATCAGCACCAAGCGAACATCTTCAATTAAGTGTCCATGAAGGAAAACGGGCAGAACCCGTTGCAAAAGGACGTGACAGTGGACGTGACAGTCATGACTTTTCATTCCTAACATCTTCCCTTCCTTCGTGCTTATGCATCGAGTTATGTTAGATGCATATCCATCAGGGAACTTCACTAATTTCAACCATTCGAAGAAATTATTCTTCTCATCTTTTGAAAATTTGTAATAGGCTGATGGCATGAGAAGTTTGTCCCCATCACGAATCAGATGCAACTCAGGCCATATTCCCATATTGTCTATATTCCAACGAGCATTTGTGTTGTCTTTTGTCTTCCCATTTATATCCAGCAATGTACAAATGACATTCTCACAAATATTTTTCTCGATGTGCATGACATCCAAGTTGTTGCGTAGTGGAAGATCTTTCCAGTATGACAACTTGAAGAAGATGCTTCTTTTTGTCTAATTTAACTCTCACATAGAACTTTTCCTTTTTCTACTGCTAGGTGATTTCCCAAATTTCATATCTCTGATCAACCAGAGCTGGTTTAATATCTCTTCCCCACTTAGTCAGTTTGGTTGTAACCTTCATTCAGGTTTTCTATTAAAGCTTCTAACACCACGAGTCCTCCAAGGATGTCCAGATCGTAGAAAACGACGATGACACATAAAACATAACTTGCGTCCATGCTTTAAGGATAAGGAACCAACATCCTTATTACACATTAGGCATGCTAAGTTTTGTGCTACGGCCTAATAGACTGTCGTAGGTGGGGAAATCACTAATTGTTCACAACAATACAGCATGCATTCAAAATGTTGTCCCGATTTTCACATCAAATGTCTCCACTCCTTTTTCCTATAGTTCTTTCAACTCATCAATTAATGGTCTCAACATCAATATCATTACCAGGTGCCCTAGGTCCAGGAATAAGCTGAGACATATAAATGAAGGGTTCTTTCATACATCGCCCTGGCGGCATATTGCAGGGCATCATCATAACTGACCACATGTTATACGGGTTGTTCATGTTATTAAAAGGATTGAACCCATCTGAAGCAAGGCCAAGTCTGATGTTGCGAGGATCACTAGAAAATCATGGATGCATTTTATCAAACTCTACCCAAGCTTCCTAGTCCACTAGATGGCTAAGGGTGTTTTCCTTTTGAAGATGTTTTCCTTTATGCCATCTCATATCTACACTAGCCTTTCTACACATGTACAATCATTGCAATTGTGGTATTAATGGACAATATCGCAAAATATTTTGGGGGATATTTTTACCCTTCTTTTGATTAGTTGTATACCTCGGTTCACTACATTCTAGACACTCATTCGCATTTTCATGCTCACCATAAAAGAGTGCACAATCATACCTACATGCATGTATTGTAGTGTAACTGAGACCCAATTCACGCATATATGTCTTTACTTCATAAAAGGACTTTTGAAGTGTTTCACCATTAGGCAGTGCTGCCTTAATGAGGCTTAAATGCATGTTAAGTGCTCTTTGAGATAACCCATGCATTGTCCTTGCATGAAGCAACTTTATCAGGAACTCTAATTTTGAGAACTTTGTATAGTTTGGATATAGGGGCACCCGTGCATCCCTCACGAGATTAGAAAATGGTTTACCGAGTCGATTTAACATACTAGGATTGTAAGGTATGGTACCTACTGAAGTAGATTCATCACCAGTACGTGACACACTAACGTCTTCCGTGTCCAGTGCAATCCCCCTTTGCAAGTCACCTAACATTTAGATTAACTCTTCCAAACGTGTATCACTACCTACTATATTTGCCCCCTCATCTTCATCATCATCATCATCCCTCTGAACTGCGTAATCTTCACCGTGGAACACTCATGTTGTGTACCTTTTCTCCATTCCAAAGTCTAATAAATGTGTATGAAATAAATCAATGTGTTAAAATGTTATGTTTTTTTCATTTCATGTAAGGACACCTTATTCTACTAGCACCATCTGCACAAGGATGCGCGAACTCTATGAAATCATGTACCCTTTTCACTTATTCTCGCAAAAACCTACCCTGAGCATTCATCTAACTCTTATCCATGTTCATTAATTCCCTATAACATGTTCAAGTAAATGGTGTTGATTACATTGTCAAAATGTTTATGATGCATGCATCGTGAATCTTATAATCAACCACCTTTCGTACAAAGGGTACAGATCCTATCCCATTCAGGAATGTTGCAATTACGTTGCGATCAATTGCTCAAATTCCTTCATCATAGTCATTATAAATTTCAGTAGCATCTCCCCATGGCTTTCCAAGTTCATGAGATGGGGGAAGTGCACATCACCTGTTAGTTTTCCATCACTAACAAATTGTCACCACACCCCACTATGCACATAGAGAACACAAGTAGAGATGCACTCGAAATATATAATGACAATGAACAAAGCGTGAACAATGACAAAAATATAAATACAACTTCCTAAATTGTCCACATTGGACAATTCAAGAATGGTTGAAATACAAACCTCACTAATTGTAAATGAAACAAATAATGACTGAAAATCAATTGAATTTTAAAAATTGATTTGTCCCACATGTATGATAAGGCATGAATGTATAGTAACCATTCTTGAACAAGTCAAAGCTTCAATGCACACATGAAATGACAATAATTAATTTTGCATAAGGAGATCGTGATACATAGGATTTCCTTTTATTGTGCATGGTTTCAATTGAAAATTTCAACATTGATTTACTTGAAAGGTTAAGTTTTGTGATTGCCAGATTGGAAGTCAGTAAGTTTATTGCTCATATCACATTCTTTAATGTCATGGATACTCTCTTCAATCTTTCCTAAAGATCCTTCACATATTCAATTTGTTTCATTTTTTGTTCAATTTTCAAGTCCCACATAAATTTAACAAAATACATGGCAACGATTATTATTATTTTTAATCCCATTAAGAAACGATGGGAAACCTCTTTCATTTGTCATGATTAAATACAGATAAAATAAAACAAACATTTTGAACCAAGAAATAAAATTATACATGAAGAAAACAAAATCTTAAAACCAAGAAAGAAAACTCTCCATGAAGAAAAAAAAAATGTTGATGCCAAAAACAAAATCTTTCATCAAAAATTTGATTATAAGGAATCATGTAAAATTTGAAAAATAAATTTGAATATTCACGTTTCATGTATACAAGCCTAAAGATTTGGGTTGTGACTCTGAAACCAACTAATAATTTTTTTTAGAATAATAGTAGTGATTTTCGGAACAATAATAATGATATCCCAAACAAATCATAAACACATGAACATAATTAAGTAAAAAATAATTAATTGTAATTAATAAAATTTTGATTTGGGGGAAAAAAATGCATGCAAATATGAAAGGAGCTAATAAATGTTTTTAAGGTCCCAGGGCATTTGACTTCACACTTAAAATGTTTTAAAAACCTGGGAAACTCTAAAAGCTGATTTGATGGAAAAATATTGATTAATTTGTGTCAAAGCTAATATGACTCTAAAAACTAATAAATGTTTATTGATAAATAAATATTTTGAACAAACATTTTGAGACCTTATAATTATATAGTTAGTTTTTTTATTTGGATTTATTAACACTATCAATTTTTTATATATAAATCTTTCAACTTTTAAAAATAATAACAAATTTATATATTCATATTTATGTCAATCGACTAATAATAGGTTAGATTGATCAATTAAAAAATTAGTTGGATATACAATATTTTTAAAAATATATTAATTAACTAACCAATTCCCCCCCCCCCCACCCTAAATTAGCTTAATAAATTTATGTTTTTTCACATTTTATCTTATCACTTTCAAATTGAAGGATAAAATTTTATTATTTTTTTACTGGAACTTAATAATTGCCTAATGGAAGTTTCATTTTTACCCATACAATTAAAATCAAAGAGATTATTTAATTGGACATGCTAATTGATTTAAGGCATTTCATGCAAAAATTGTGCAGTTAGTTTTAATCCCTAAAATATTCCATTTTTCACTTTATTATTATTATTATTTTTCAAAACTACATGAAGTTGGATAAGTTCATGAATTACCATGCTATCTCAAAATAGATTTATCACAAACATTATCCAAAGGTAGCATGAGACTTTCACTTAGAGGTCCTCAGACACTAGTAAAAAGAGAATCAAATAAAAATGGACTAATTTGCATTTGTTCAACTCAATCATGTTAGGCCTCCAATAACCTAAAAACATAATCTTCAATATGCCATGTTGCTAGTTGGAATGTACGGGGTCTTTACAAAACAAAAACCAAGCCTATGAATTTAAGGTTGGGAAAGTTATACAAAGTGGTTGGAAACTTTCATCCATAAAAGTAATCAGAACAGAGTGGGTTAGAACCCTGAAGTTTACAACATTAAAAAACTAAAGAAAGCATAAACTAGCCATCATACTACAAATTTAGATTGGATTGGAGAAATGAGATGTTGGCTCACATGTGTGCACACTTCAAATGAATAGCGGAAAAGAAGACAACTATAGCTTGATTTGCTGAGAATGACTAGTAGAATTGGAGATTAGAACAAGGATTGAGGATTAGAAACACTCCATTCAGATTTTAAAATAATGGGTTAAAAATAAGGAGTTCACAAGAACTGTAACTAAATCTTGAATTTTTTTTTATAAAATATTTGTCAGCATCTTGGAATGTTATTAAAAATGGCACTCCAATGTTTGAACTCTACAAGAAATTTGAAGATTCTAAAGAACAATTTGAAGTCCCATAAAAAAGGAACTTTTTTAATATCCATGGAAAAGCATTTGATGCAAAGCAAGAATTGATACAGGCTCAACTAGAACTGCATTCACTCAATGGTTGTCCTGAGGAGGTAAACATAAAGATGAGGAAAAATCTGGTAGCACGTAGTACAGAAGAAGAGTTACTGCAACAGAGGGCAAAAGCAAGTTGGCTAAAGCTATGGGAAAAGCAAAAGAGCAGTAAACATTTATTAGCTTTTAGAGTCAAAAGCAAGTTTAAAGGTGTAGTGGATTTGTGTCAAAGCTCAAAGCAATATTCCTTAATTCATGAAATATGGTAATGCAAGAATATATATAAGTGCATTACCATATTTCATAAATTAAGGAATATTCTTGCTTTGAGCTTTGACACAAATCCACTACACCTTTAAACTTGCTTTTGACTCTAAAAGCTAATAAATGTTTATATATATATATATATATATATATATATATATATATATATATATATATATATATAGGACCTGAAAACTTCAATATGTACATGAACAAACCTACAAATCGAGAAGGCAGAGATGCTATGGGTGATGAGGTGACTAAGCGACGAGGTGACGTGGCGACGGGTAGAGATGCTGTGGGCGGCGGTGACGAGTAGAGACGTTGTGGGCTACGGAGACGGGTGGAGACGCTATGGGCGGCAGCGACGGGTGGAGACGCTGTGGGCAGCAGTGACAGGCGGAGACGTCGTGGTCAATGGCTTGGGATTCAGTGGTGGGAGGACTGCGCTGTGTGCATGGAAGAGCGAGGAAGGAGGGGTAGGAGTGAGGAGTGAGGAGGAGGGAGGGGCAGGAGGGAGGAGAGATGGTAGAAGGGAGAAGGAGGCAGAAGGAGAAAGAAGAAATTTGGGGAAAGTGTGGGAATTATGTTGGTTAAGGTAGGGATTTCAGATTTTGAGCATCAGTGACGGTTTTTAAAACCGTCACTACTACTCTTAAATGAATTGTTATTTATTTTTTTAAATAAAATGACAATTAGTGACGGTTCGTAAAACCATCACTAACAAAGGACGAGTATTGACGAAAATAACAAACTGTCACTACTACTCTAAAATTAATTTTTTTTTATTTTTTTAAATAAAAATACTATTGGTGACGGTTTTGAAAACCGTCACTAATAAGGACCCATTAGTGACTAAAATACAAAATCGTCACTAGTACTCTTAAATTATTTTTTTTCTTTAAATAAAAGTGTTATTAGTGATGGTTTTTGGAACCGTCACTACTACTCTAAAATGATTTTTTTCTTACTTTTTCTTTAATATAAAAGGCTATTAGTGACAATTCAGAAAACTGTCACTAATAAAGAACGAGTAGTGATGAAAATAAAAAACCGTCACTAATAGTCTAAAATAATACATTTTTTATTTTTTTTTAATAAGACGACCAGTAGTGACGGTGGCAAAACTATCACTAATATCCTATCAGTAGTGACTAATTTTCCAAACCATCACTAATAATATACTATTAGTGACGGTAGCTTAATCGTCACTGATAATTGACAATTAGTGACAATTTGAATTCATCGCTAATACCCTAAGAACTGTCGCTAATATTTTTTGAGGATAATTTCTGTGCGACAAGTGGTTTCCCGCAATAGTTCAGGCGGGAAAATTATTTTTTAGTGACAAAATTAATAGTTTCGGTTTTAAAACTGTCACTAATATGACACTATTAGTGACGGTTGCTAGAGCCATCACTAATACCCACTTTTAGTGACAAAATTAAAATCGTCACTAATAATTTCGTCACTAAAAACCAGTTTCTTTGTAGTGCGTAATCCATTTCCTCAATCTATAACCAGAGCTTTTTATGTCCATAACTGAATCCAAGAAACCCCAACTCAATCTATCACAAGCCATTTCACAATCTAAGTAACAACTTCATGCACAACCCAAGCTGCATCAAGAATGCTTTTGAAGCAACCTTCTGGACAAAACTAGAAAACCTTAGTCAAAATCTTGTCAACAATAGTCAAAAAACAAGTAGGTCTTAAATTCCTTGATATATCCATCCTTCATAGGCACTTAAAAAGTAGGACTCTTGGCTATGTCATCATTAGCATGAAACTCTGGTAGGAGGGACAAAACCTTCGTATAACATCCTTGACACTATCCCAACTTAGGATAAAGTCCATCACAAACCCATTAGGTCCAGGAGGTTCATCTTTCCAACTCAAAGATACACTCCCATACCTTTGTAACTACAAAAGTGCTCTCTAACCACCACTTAGCTTCTTAAAAATAAAATTCCATTCCAAACCTTTTATTCATAGGCCTAAAGCAATTTTCCTCAAAATCCAACCTTAAAAGAAATATTGCTTACCTCCTTTACATTAACTACAAATTGGACAAACTCACTTTTCAAAATCTCCAACTTCCAAATCATATTCATATGCTTCCTCAAACTAGCCACATAATGAAGGAGTTGCAAAAGGCTACCATCCAAAGGGCAAGACAATCTAACAATTCTCAATCTCCAAATCCTAATCTACATATTCTCGGCATAACAAATGGCACCGACTTTGGATACTTTGTGAGGCATCTTTAACCATAAAGATAGTAAAGGAGTACATTCTTCAATTGTTAAAGCCATGTCAACTTGGTTGAAGGTGGAACAACAGCAGTAAGGGTCCCATTTATCAGTGATTGTTCTAATCCTTTTCACATCTATCTTAATTTCTAGAAAAAAGGCGATGTTTTCTTAAGTTTGGGGGAAATTATATTGCTAGCATAAAGTCCACCTTCACCAGAATCAACTATGTCTTCGAACTCATTTTGAGTCTAGTTGACCTTCGTCCTACTTGCTACTGAACATAGGAAACTAAGGGAAATGATTGAGGCAATTTCCATGGTGTTTTTTCCAGTTCCATACATGCGCTATCACATCCTATAGTTCTTCTTCAGTTACTATGATGTTGATCAGCTCCATGGATTTATACTAAAATGTTCTTGTAATGGTTGAGTTCTAATCCTAACTTTGAAAGTTTTGCTCGTAACCTACACTTAAGCTAGTAGGGTCATTAGTCTTCACCCATCACATGTTATTGACGGGAAAGCATTCAATCTTAATATATATATATATATATATGTATGTATATATGTATGTATGTATCTATGGATGTATGTATGTGTGTATCTATGGATGTATGTATGTGTGTGTGTATATATTTAAAGAGATCAGAGTGTTTCAAAGCTTATATCTTCTTCTTCTTCTTTTTGTTTTCTACCACTTATATCTTTCAGACATAAATTGAATTAGCTGATTGGGCCTTTCGTTCGGCTGTCTAGTCCCTTCATCAAAAAGGGTTTAAACAAATCACCCACTCACCAGTCGCCACTTAAAAAAATCACCCTAGCCTCTAATTCCACAAACCGCTACTACCAAGTCTCAACCCTCGCATCGGCTCTCGCGAGCCTTCTCACCTTCACAAGAACTCCTCGAAGGACACAATAACCTCTCGAATCCCTCCTTCCTTCCCTTTTCCCTATAGTTCGTTACTCTGTTATCCTCTTGCAAACGAATAATTGTCTCCTTAGCATATTTGTACTTTTTCTCCAAGCCTTCCAATTGATCTTCAAGCAAGGGTTTACTGAGCGCTAGCTCTCCATTCTGCTCTCCATTCGTGAGTGCATTGGGGTGAAGTTCACTCATGAATGGAGAGCAAAATGGAGAGTTGGTGCTTAGTGATTACGCGCCGAAACTGCGTAATTGGACGCTTAACCTGGGCTTTACCGTTTATATTTTTAATTAAATGTCTAAATTTATTCAATATTTTAATAAAATTCCAAAATCATCATTCTTGAACTTTATTGCACTATTTATGAAGTTTTGGTAATTTTTTGTCGCAGGAAAATTCCCAAGAATCAAAACCAACACCTGTTCGTATTTTATGCATAACTTTTCCGTCCAAGCTCCGATCGAGACGATTAAAATTTCTAGAGAAAGAGGAAAGGATTATCTACAACTTTAGTGTTTTGAGTTTTGTGAGATACGGGCTCCAAAAGAGTCAGATTTGAGATGAACAGATAATGAAAAAAATGAAAAAATATAGCAATTCGGGTTTCCTATTCGAGTCTAGGGCTTTCCCCCCCTATCCTATTTAACCCTTCTCTTTCTCTTCCTGTGGAGGCAGCCCTCATGGCTCCCCATTCTCCTCTTCTCCTTCTTCTTCTTCTTCTTCTTCTTCTTCTTCTTCTTCTTCTTCTTTAGTTTGTTTTTTTTGTTCTTTTCAATTCTGCTTCTCTCCCCTTGTCTCTCTTCCTTCCCTTTGTCTTTCCTCCCTCACTCTCCCCATTTCCTCTGTTTCTCTTGGCCTCCTCTGCCCTCTTGCAGTACGGCCAGCCTCCTCCACCATCTTCAGCAGTCCCCAAGCACAGCAGAACACTAGCCGACTCCATAGTAGGACCACCAAAGCGCAGCAGCAACTTCTCCAGCACAGCAGCAACTTCACGGCTCCGTGGATTTGTTTCTCTCTCTCTCTCTTTTTCTTTCTTTCTTTCTTTTATTTACTTTTCTTTGAATCTTGGAATATTGAAGAAAGTTTAGTTTTTTTTTAATGTTATTGGAGTTTTCTTTCTTTTTGTTTAAGTTGAGTAATGTTGGGTATTTCATTATTGTTAAATTAATCTCTTTGTTTATCTAATTGATAGTTATTTTAATTTAGCATTCTTAATTAAATTCAGATATTTTTTTTGTCGAAATTCGAAGGGTCTATGATTAGTAAAGGTTGTGTTTTTATTGTGTTCCGTTATTGTTTACGTTTTTTTAAATTTCCGTTGAATTCATGTTTGCATTTAAATTGTGAGTCTTGATTTGATCTCTTAATTGTGTTAAAGGTTCGATTTTTAGTAGGTTTGGTTTTTTTTTAGTATGTGTCTAGTTTAGTTTCTATTGTGTGTTTTTAATTCCATGTTCTAGGTTGCCATTTTTAATTAACGCGTGTCCCAGTGTTTCCTTAAGTAGACTAGGGTTTTCATTATTGTTATTTTAATTCCATGTTTAAAGTTTCCATTTTTAGTTAGTATGATCCAATGTTTCTTTAAGTAAACTAGGGTTTCTATTCTTGTTTTCTTTTATTTAGTGCATGTTAGTTTAGGGTTTTAAATTGCGTGTCATTTAATTTTTCAAAAGTGAAATTGAACCATCTTGAAAAACCCGAATCTGAACTGAGTTCAGTACATTTTTAATTTTGATTGGAAGAACGTAAAATCTGAGATTAAAACGCATTCCCTGAGGAGACGATCTAGCCCTTGGGCTTAATATTACACGACGTAACTCCTATACTTGGGATAGCTCTCGAGCTGCTCATTTTTCGAGTGAGTCACTCAGTAAGCCCTTGCTTGAAGATCAATTGGAAGACTTGGAGAAAAAATACAAAACGCTAAAGAGATGATCATTCGTTTACGAGAGGATAACAGAGTAAGGAGCAATAGGGAAAAGTGGAGGAAGGAGGGATGCGAGATGTTATTAGGGCCTTCGAGGAGTTCTTGTGAAGGTGAGAAGGAGGTTGTTGTTTATGTGACAAATAAGCTGAATGATTCGAAGTTCTCGCGAAGGTGAGAGTCGAGGCGAGGATTGAGGCTTAAAAGAAGTGGTTTTTGGAATTAGAGGCCAGGGTGATTTCTGCCCGGAAGAGGATACGACTTTGTTGATGAGGTTCAATGTTAGTTGAATTGTGTTTTAACTTTTTACTGGTAATATTTTCTTGATGGATGGTATTATGTTATATGAATTGTATATTGAACTACTTGAATACATGTTTGTGTTGAACACCAACTGCATGGCTGCAGTATATTGTGAATTGCATACTAGTAGTTGATTTAGGTTGTTGCATGCTTGAAATGTTTTATTTTGTGAAAACAACCATGTTGTAGGTACATATTTTATGGGAAAATATCCAATTTATAAATGACATGCTGCTGAAATTTCGTTAAAATATTTCCAAAAAAAAACAAAAACCATGTACAAAGATAATTATGATAAAATGAATGTTAAATTATTTTTGAAAGGATAAGTGAAAGTTAAACGAAAATTCATTCCATTAAGCCCTAAATTTGCATCTATTAACATACATGACATATCATTTGCATTTAACTATAGATAAGCATTATCATTTGTCCACCACCAGAGGTATTCTATTTTGAGAATGAGTTAGTGTTTACGTGTGTGGTTTGATGTATGCAACTGTATATATTCATACGTATGTTATTCACATTCATTTCAGTTATTCATTGAGGGTTGAAAATTATTGTATGACGCACTCTCTATATTTTTCTTCCTGATAATACTGAGCGCTAACTCCCATTATGCTCTCCATTTGTATACTAATTTTTTTTTTATGATTCTTAATTTGTAGGGTTCGAGGCTGTCATAGCGTCAGCATGATGCCATGCATACACTATAGTCATCGGATGCAACTTTCGATTATTTATTTGAAATTTTTATTGTTATTTGAAAAAATAGAATTTTTTTATTTTAATTTGAATTTGTATAATGTATTTGTATTTGAATTTTGAATTTTTGAAATTTTTTTGTTATCTGAATAGATGTTATTTCTTTATTTTAATTGGATTTGTATTTGAATTTGAAATTTTAAATAATTTATAAATTTTGTAGTAATTATGGTTTCAGGTTATGTGTGTGAAAATGTAATTAAAGATTTTTACAGGAATTGATGATTAAAAAAATTAGTATTAATTTTTTAAAAAGTTTTTAATTATTAGTGAAGGATTTAAATTCGTCACTAATAGTAAGGTATTAGTGAAGGATTCAAATTTGTCACTAATAGTAGGCTACTAGTGACGAATTTAAATCTTTTACTAATACTGCACTAATACCCTACTATTAGTGATGAATTTTAATCATTCACTAATACTGTACTATTCTAATTTGTCGCTAATACCCTACTATTAGTGACGAATGTGAATCTTCACTAATACCCTACTATTAGTAACAAATTTAAGCAGAGCCGATGTATAATTTATAGTGACAATATTAGGGTTTTAGTGACGGTTATAATCCATCACTAGTACTATATTATTAGTGACAAATTTTAAATTCATCACTAATAGTTAGTAGTAACCGCAGATATAGCAACTAATTTAAAACCGTCACTAATACTTATAAATTTGTCACTAATATTAGTGACAAATTTATAAGTATTAGTGATGGATTTGATCCAATATTAGTGACAAATTTATAAGTATTAGTGATGGATTTCATCTTTCACTAATACCCTAATTTTTTGTAGTGAGGGTTGATTTTAATAGGAACCATGAAGGGTTCATTTTAATAAGAACCGCGAAGGGTTGATCTGGATGAGACTGCAAAGGGTTGAATTTTAAGGGACTACGAAGGGTTGATTTGTATAGGAATACTCAGATGGCCAAGACAAGAAGGACAAGGGAGAAAAAAGACCTAATGCCACAGTTTCAAAATAGTCGCACAATGTTTGGAACTGAAGGCTGGTCCCCTAGTTACAAAGTTGACAACACAATTTTGGGAACTAAAGGCGGGTGCCCTAGTTTCGAAGTTGGGAACTCATTTTGGACCTGGGAGCTGATGCCCCGGTATTTAATTCATCAACCAAGGGCTTGACTAGGCAGGGACGAAAAGGGATTTTGAAAGCCCAATAAAACAAGCATGAAGGAATGATGCAATGACATATATGCATTCTGCTACTTAGGATGCTAGAGTATGCATGCATAATGTATGCGTGTATGTATGCTGCTACCTAGGATGCTAGAATATGTATGCATGTTGTATGAGTGTATGCATGTTGCTCTTCTTCTAACATATATATGCTCTAGTCTCTTTTTTTCTTCTAAATGCTCATTTGAAGGAAACCTTACGGAAAACCAATTTAGTATCCTGTGCCTGAATGCCTTGCGGCTCATCCTTGTAGGATTCCTCTTTGGTTGATGCTTCCTTATTTTGATTTATCTTGAAGCTTCCAATGAGTGAGAGAGTTTTTTTTTTTTTTTTTGAATGGTCTTGCATTTATATGACATGGACTCGCTTAATCATGGGACTATATGCACAAAATAGATATTTTACCTGGTTCGCATGTTGTCTCAAAGGAAAAAGTTTTACCAGTATTTTGAAGCCATATCATTTTGATGTTAGTTTAGTAAACTAAACCCTCAAATAAATTGTTGACCCTATTGGTCACATCCCATTTTGATCATGACAAATACCTTGGTATTTAATGTCTGTTAAGTTTGTGTGCAGGTTTATATTATTAGATCATATGTTGGCACATGAGAAGACTTAAAGACTAAAGACCCTAAAGACTCATTGTAATTTATATTTTGTTTAATTTGGGTATATAATAGTAATATAGGAATGGTCTGTAATAATTAATGGGGAATTAAATAAGGCAAAATTGAATTTAATTGGAAAAATTTGAGAGAGCTCAGGCGACCAAACTTGTGGCGTTTTAAACACCTCAGGTGATCGAACCCTGGATAGGTCAACTTATTGACTTTCTGTTCAGGCGACCGAACCAATTTGAGCGTATCTCCCTCATGCACACGAACCTATGTCAGAACACTTTTCAACCCCTCGTGCGCCCAACCGATCATGTTCAAAAAGGGCTCGGGCGACCGAATTGGTCAGTTCGATTAACAAAACTTGGCTTCGAGCACCTGAACCTCGGACATTTGGCTACTGATTTTGGTTCAGCCAACTCGAGCATAATTTCGGGCACCCAAACCTTTTAAAAATGATTTTCTGGCTAAGTTTGTTTGGGTGACCGAACTTAAGTTCAACCACCCGAATCTCTAGGGTAAAATTATTTTGTTAAGAGGTAAATGGGGTTAATTTTTTCTAAATCTGTTCCCCAACGGTAAAAAATCATTATTTTTTCTAAATCTGTTCCCCAACGGTAAAAAATCATTCATTGCCTATAAATATCTACTCATTTGTAACAATTAGTAAGGATTAGCAAAATTGATTAGAGCCAAACACTCTCAAATTCAAAAATCCTTCTTTAGCCTATAATACTCCAAAACACTTATACACATCATCCTTTTTGATCTTGCAAGTGTTGTGAGTATATTTTTGTGCTTGTGCTTCATTCGCACTTGCTAATACTCTTATTAGATTATATTGATTGTTTGATTTTATTGAGAGTCGAAGCATCAAGTTCTTCCACTGATTTAACATGATAAATCTTGTGTGGGAAGACTTGGAAGGTTGTGGTTCTTGCATTGTCATTGCAAGCTACCTAAGCCTATAATTTTGTGTGCAAAAATCATTTTCAAAGCTTGTTTTCAAACAACTCTTATGCTTGCTACATTGAAGAAAATATTTTTGAGTTTGTTTGAATATTATTGCTAACATCTTTGAAACCCTAATTTGACATTGAGATTTAGTTTATCTGGTTTTCAAAGAATAGCTTGTTTGATACACTCTTGTGCGTGATTGTTTATAGACATAACCTTGAGTTTTGATTGCACACATAAAGCACCAAACTTATAGTTCTTACATCATTGAGGTGCATTGAATTGTGCTGAATCAGTACATATCAGCTTGAGTAAGAAGCATTTGTTTGTAAGTAAATTTTATATCATTGGTTGTATTCCATGCGTGGGCTTGAAGAGGAAGACTAGCCCTGTTGAATAATCCCGAACTGATTTAGACCCGGTTAGGAAAGCTAGTTGCGCCATTCTGGTAAGGCGTGTTGGTTGAGATCAGTCCCTTGAATTCACCTAGTTGTAATTTGTGCCACTTCACCCGTTAAGTGAACCATAGTGGAATTCTTATGCTAGTGTAGCCAAGGCGGGGACGTAGGTAGTATTGGCCGAACCTCGATAACATATCGTGTGTGCATTGATTATCTTTCTACAATTTACATTCCAGCATGTGTATGTTATAGTTGGTGAATGCTATGCATGATTTTAATTTCCGCACGTTATATTTATCTACACATTTGGAACTACATAGACAGACCTTAGATTGTGAATGTACTGCTGCTATTTAGGTCAAACCTAGGAAAACATTTTAAATTCCAATTCACCCCCCTTTTTGGGAATACACCAAAGTTAACAATTGGTATCAGAGTCTCATTGCACTAGACTTAAATGTTTTTTCAAAAGGATCACAATGACTCAATTTGGTGTATCACCATTCGGAGAGGGATAGTCACCTTTCAGTCCTCCTTTGTTTTGTGGTGTAAATTACACCCATTGGAAAATTTGAATGAACATATTTATAAAATCTATGAATTGGAGAGCCTGAAAGGTGATTGATAAGGGAGTTTGTATGCTCATTAATGAAAATGATATAAATTTATTGCATGTGAATTCATATGCCATGGAGTTATTATATCATGCTTTAGATTCTAATTTTTTTGTTGAGTTTGTGGCATGTCATAGTTCACAAGAAATTTTGGATGAACTAGAAAAGAAATATGGAGAATCCCAGGAGAAGGAGATCGTAACTCCTCCGAATGCTCCAAGCTCAAATGATCAGGAGGAGGTAAATCATGAGCATGTAACATTTACAGTCAGTGAGGTATATGATTCTCACTCTATCTCTTTTGATGACCCCTGTTGTAAATGCTGCTATATAACATGTACTGAATCGAATGATAAATCGTTTGATAATTCCTGTGCTGAATGCTATGTTGTATCACATGCTGAATCATCCATTGAACATAATGATAATTTTGTTAATATTGCATGTGATGATTCATATGTTGATTCCTGTAATATATTTTGTGATGAATCTTCAAATGTTTCATGTGATGATGATGGTATAAATGCATGCAATGATTCATGTGTTATTTTATTTGATAAATCCTGTGATGAATCATTTGATGAGATGCCTTCATGTGGAAAACTAGAAAAGACTTCATTTAAAATGCATATAATTCTAGTTAAGATATCAAAGAAGAAAACATTTTTTGAAAAATGAAAATGAAAAGGTGGCAAAGCACTTAAATGATTTGAAAGAATATCAAGCCACTCTAGAAAGGAGAAAAATTGAGAAGGTTTTGTAAATCATGTACTTAAAAAGAAAAATTAAAAATTATTTTAAAATGTTTTTCAAATCCTCAAGTGAAAAAGATAACCAAAACACCCCTTCGGACTTAAAAGGAAAATTCTTTTCGAAAAGGATTCAAGTTGTTTGCATAAAACCAATAGTCTAGCCTCACTGAGCAAAAATAGAATAAATAAGCACAATCTTTGACCTACTTATTTTGCAAAATTGTGTGGAATGTATGGTTTAATTGCTTACTTAGAAGTGTCAGAGGCTTAGAAAAGGAAATGAAATGGATAATCAACAAAGCAAACCCCATAGGACTTAAGGAAAAATGAATTCAAATTGAATTATCTTCTAGTTAATTTTTCCTTAGTTTATAGGTTCAGGAGTTGTGATGACTGTAGGTTTAGGAAGTTGTTTGTGCTTAAAACATCAAATCTTGTTACATGCATTCATTATATAATACTGCTTTACTAAGAATCATTAGAGAATCGCGCCAATGTGAAAATACATGTAATATATCCAATATGAACCTTATACATAGACATCATTTAATCCTAAACTCGCTTGTTTGCCTTAAAAGCCTAAATCAAAATCAATTCATCATTCTAGGCTTATAGCACTATTGATCATAAATGACTAATATATATTGAGTGCTCTTTGACTATTCTGTTTGGACATATCCACTTCCATGATAATATTTTGAATATTTTCCACTCATAATATATACTCTTCTGAACTCAATAATAATTTTATTGTTAAGAGTATTTAAATAATCTTCACTAGCTCTCAAACCTTAAATCAAATAATTTAGAGCTTCATATCCTTAAAGATGAGTTGAATGGCTAATATGATTGTAATAGGTCTCTATCTAGATGAATGCATAAAATTCAAATAAACCTATGCTCATGCATTTAAAACTCAAAGCCATTTGATCTCGTGCCTCTCACACATATTGAGATTCATAAGAAAAGAGGCAAGATAGGCTTAGCACATAGAAAAGATATTCATTATGACCTTTTGGTCCAATAAGCCTAAAGCATTCATGCCAAGATTAAACCATTGAAAATCTTATAAACTCTTTGCTAAAGAACTTGAACTATAAGAAAAGGCATAAAATGATTAAGTGCATAACTCAAGGGGAGCATCTTTCTTTGATTGTTATATTAACTAATTGCTCTCATAATCATACTACATGTTTGAATGCCTAGATGAATATCAATATTGCACTGAACTCATTCTATCCTCTATTCTTTACTGTTCATATTCTTTGATTGATAGATTATGTTTTATGAATTGTTTATACTACTGGATTGCATGTTTGTATTGAAAGCCTTCTGCATGGCGGATGCAGTTGATGTGAATTGCATGCTAGTAGTGAATTATAGGTTCTCGTGTGCCTTGAACTGAACTATAAATTGCTTATTTGAACCTATCAAGTACAGGTTTTATGGGAAAAATTCGAATTTACAAATGGCATGCTGTCAAAATTTTGACAAGAATTTTCTCAAACCAAAACCTTATGTTAAAGATGATTATGATAAAATTAACTTTAAAATATTTTTTGAAAGGATGAGTGAAAACTCAAATAGACAATTAAACTTCATCCTAGCATAATCATCAATCATTTAAAAAGGCTCAGATCCATCCCTATAAGAAGCGCATAAATGATCCATATGCATCACTTTCGTCTACTGAATAATTGAGGCTCTTATGAAATCCCTGAACATTATATGAAGTGCTTAAAGGCTTATGATTTGATATAGAATGTTCTTGGGTCATGAACATTATTGCATGCCTTAATATATATACTCTTGGATGCATCTATGGTCTATAGGGATAGCTATACTAATCAAGTGACAAATGTAATTGACAAATACTCAGTAGAGTTGATTTTAAAAGACTTGGATTGATGGCTTATACTACTACGCATAATGAAATAATTCTTTATCTAGTATAAGCAGCTTATTATATCTAAACATGAATTCCAAATGATAGGGGGAGCATCTAAAATTAAATATTCATTTTGTTTTTCTCACAAATATATTTAGCTTAGATCTATTGTGAACTCATTCTGGCATGTGATTTAATGAAATGTTATTATTGAAAATCATAATCTAAAGCATGTTTATATTGCCACAGCTGTTTGTATTTGTCATATGATCTTGCACGTGATTGTTAAATTTTTAGGATCATTATGGTTGTGATTTTTCTAGTTATATATTAGTATATGCTTCATTGAAAAACCAGAAAATTTTACTTATTTTAAATTAAATCTTTTTTTAGCAAGCACCCCGAGTATTTCTTGACAATATCATAAGGGAGAAATATATTTATACAAATATTATATATATATATATATATATATATCTATTTACATATACTTTTTGGCAAGAAATATTCTCAAAGCTTAAAATTTTTTTTGTCTTGTCTTATTTCTTATATATATACACTTTTGAAATGCATAACTGGTTTGGTAACTTGACATGAAACGCATACGAACTAGTTAGACTGCTTTTATGCTCAAACCATCTATTTTGTATCATGTCGTGTGCTTTTAACTCAAATCTTTCACAGGTCTTATGATATGATTTAAATTGCTATGGTTTGTGGATAATTCTGGTCTAATTATGTTTGTTATGTCCTTTGAACTTTTTAAATGACCAGTTATACAATTTGTGTGCTTAATTGCTATATTTCATACTTTATGAGGTTATCTGTGTCATTCATGTCGTATTATATGACCATTCATATCTCTTGGATGATTAAGTGTTATACCTCTGCTTATTATATTGATCATACTGGACTGTTTGAGTTGAGTCAATTATTGTAAATCATTTTTTGAACTCAATAAGGTCATTTCTATACAGATAATATTTTGGGAAATGTTCTATTTTCAAACGGCATGCTACCAAAACTTTTAAAGTTTTCCCAAAATCATATTTGTATTTGAATGATAATTATCTTTTATTTGCTTATATACTTAAATGATTTATCTAGGCCCTTTTTGTTGTTTCCAAAAGGGGGAGAAGTAGGCAAGTATTTGTCATCATCAAAAAAGGGGAGATTGTTGACCCTATTGATCACATCTCGTTTTGATCTTAACAAATACATTGGTAGTTAATGTCTGTCAAGTTTGTGTACACGTTTATATTATCAGATCATATGCTGGCACATAAGAAGACTTGAAGACTAAAGACCCTGAAGACTCATTGTAATTTATATTTTGTGTAATTTGAGTCTATGATAGTAATATTGGAATGGTATGTAATAATTAATATATGGCATGCATGTAGGAACTAAAGCTCAAGACTGTAGTTTGACCTTAGGGACCATCCTTTGGTTGACTAACGCCAAATTTTTTCGGCAAGCAAAATGACCTTAGATCTACCCCTAGGTCCTTGCACAACATTTAGCATAGTCCCCAACATCACTTATTATATCTTGGGATTTAAATAAGGAAAAATTGGATTTAATTGGAAAAACTTGAGAGAGCTCGGGCGACTAAACTTGTGGCATTTTCAATACCTCGGGCGACCGAACCCTAAACAGGTCAACTTGTTGACTTCCTATTTAGGCGACCGAACCAATTTGAGTGTATCTCCCTCGAGCTCCCAAACCTGTGTTAGAACACTTTTCAATCCCCCGAGCGCCCAAACGATCATGTTCAAAAAGGGCTCGGGCGACCAAATTGGTCAGTTCGGTTAACCGAACTTGGCTTCGGGCACCCAAACCTCAAACATTTGGCTACTGACTTTGGTTTAACCACCCGAGCATAATTTTGGGCACTCAAACCTTTTAAAATGATTTCTAGCTAAGCCTGTTCGGGTGACCAAACTTAAGTTCAGCCACCCGAATCTCTCGGGTAAAATATTTTGTTAAGAGGTAAATGTGGTTAATTTTTTCTAAAACTGTTTAAAATTTTCTAATTATTCTCATTGGGTCCTCAACGGTCAAAAATCCTTCCTTGCCTATAAATACCTATTCATTTGCAACAATTAGTAAGGATTAGCAAAATTGATTAGAGCCAAACTCTTTTAAATTCAAAAATCTTCTTTAGCCTATAATACTCTAGAAGACTTATACACATCATCCTTCTTGATCTTGCAAGTGTTGTGAGTATATTATGTGTAAGTGTGCTTCATTCATACTTGCTAATACTCTCATTAGATTATATTGATTATTTGATTTTATTGAGAGTAGAAGCATCAAGTTTTTCTACTGATTTAACTTGATAAATCTTGTAAGGGAAGACTTGGAAGGTTGTGGTTCTTGCATTGTCATTGCAAGCTACCTAAGCCTATATTTTTGTGTGCAAAAATCATTTTCAAAGCTTGTTTTTGAACAACTCTTGTGCTTGCTACATTGAACAAAATATTTTTGAGTTTTTTTGAATATTATTGCTAACATCATTAAGACCCTAATTTGACATTGAGATTTAGTTTATCTAGTTTTCAAAGAATAGCTTGTTTGATAGACTCTTGTGCTTGATTGTTTATAGACATAACCTGGAGTGTTGACTGCACACATAGAGCACCGAACTTATAGGTCTTACATTATTTAGGTGCATTGATTATATTGTGCTGAATCGGTACATATTAGCTTGAGTAAAAAACATTTTTTTTGTATGTAAATTTTATATCATTGGTTGTATTTTAGGTGTGGGCCTAAAGAGGGAGACTAGCCATATTGAATAGTCCCGAACTGGTTTAGACCCGGTTAGGAAAGTTAGGTGTGCCATCCTGATAAGGCATGTTGGTTAAGGTCAGCCCCTTGAATTGACCTTGTTGTAATCAGTGCCGCTCTACCCGTTAATTGAACCGTAGTGGAATCCTTGTGCTGGTGTAGCCAAGGCGGGGACGTAGGTAGTATTGGATGAACCCCAATAACATATAATGTGTGCATTGTTTATTTGTCTACAATTTACATTCCTACATGTGTATGTTATAGTTGGTAAATGCTACGCATGATTTTAATTTTCGCACATTATATTTATCTGCGCATTTGGAATTGCATAGACAAACCATAGGTTGTGAATGTACCACTGCTATTTAGGTCGAACCTAGAAAAAAGTTTAAAATTCCAATTCACCCCCCCCCCCCTCTTGGGAATACACCAAAGCTAACATAAATAATCTTAACTTTTCTGTTGGCTACCCCAGTTTTTACAAAAGAAAAACCCCGCTTTCAACATGATACTACTGTAAATCTAGTGTTGTTCTTAACTAAAGCTTTCCTTAACCCAAATGTTAGCCTCCTTTTACTCCCCAAAGTTTAGTAAAGGTTTTGCCCATGCCCTGATCTTATGATATAAGTTATTGGAAGAAAAAGGAAACTTTTGGCGTAAAAATCCCACATTAACACTTTTCTACCCTAGCTATTGCCATTTGTAGCAATCTATTGACCGAACTTATTCATCAAACAAGCTACCTATGTACCTTTTCAGGATCAGGTCATAAAGTAGTTCTGACTCAATAGCTAGTCTGGCAATTCATTTGAGACAACGATACATACCAATCTGGTTAGGTCTTTTATTTGGGGTGTATTGTGTGTTGGGGGGGGGGGGGATAGGTTAAAGCAGGAGAGGGTTTTAATAAAGCTCAAAATTATCAATTTCATTAATGGCGATATTGGTCAAATATATAACATATGAAGTATGCCCATTATTTTTCATCATACATTTTCTTTGTTTCTTTTTTCTTTTTATTGATGAATATTTTGCTTTTCTTTTATAAAGGATTCTTAACTCCTTTTATTTGGGCTCCATTTGGGACTAATCTTTTCAAAATTTCCCTAGTGTGGGGTGTGACTTTATGATGGCTTTTTAAAGAATTTAATATTTCAGGCTCAAAAGGGCTAGCAAGAGATTTTCCACTTTTTATTTTTTTTACTTTCTTTTAGGTAGCAGAAAGGTGGTGTGCCATCCTTTTGGCGAATAATTGTTCGATCATATGAATTGTCAAACGCTTAAAATCCCGAACCCCAGTTAAAATTTTGGAAAATGACTATGAGAAAAAGTTGGTTTATAAGTCGAGCTCAAAGGGGTTAAAAAATGGTAAATTAATGTGTGGTTCTTTTTGGGAATACTAGTCAACCAAAGATGGCCATCTATCCTTTGATAAGAATATGATTACAAAGACAAACACAACTTAGGGGAGTAAAAGTATGATCATTTTATTAAATTTCTTTAAGAAGTGCATCATTTCTAGGCAAAGTATTTCTTTGCAGCATTTGAATTTGTAGAGTGTAGAAGTTATGTCCCATCCATGTCTACTAACAACAAGGCTCCTCCTGAAAAGGCTTTCTTCACCACATAAGTTCCTTCATAGTTCGGGGTCCATTTACCCTAGGGGTCACTATGAATTGGCAGTATCTTTTTCAAGCCCAAATCCTCCTCTTGGAATTATCGAGGATGCACCTTCTTATTGAAAGCTCTCATCATTATCCTTTGATGCAGTTGTCCGTGAGCTATGGCTGACATCCTTTTCTCTTCAATAAGATTCATCTAGTTATACCTAGATTTTAACCATTTTGCTTCTATCAGTTTCGTATCTTTTAAAACTCATAACGAGGGGATTTCTACCTCTATAGAGGTTTTTGTCATATTTTCCAAAACGTTCTTGATGTTTTTAATAGATGCTTCCATGGCTCCATTCATCTGGGGTCTATAGGTAGCTAAGTTATGGTGTATGATCTTAAACTAGTGCACGATTTCATCATTACCTCATTGTTCAGGTTTTTTGCATTATCAGAGATTATTCTTTTTTTGAATCCCATACCTGTAGATTATCTTTTTCGTATGAAATTACATTTCACATTTTGGATAACACTTGAATAAGATGCTACTTCTACCCACTTGGTGAAGTAATCAATGGCCACAAAGATGAAATGGTGCCCATTGCTGGCCTTTGGAGTTATTGGTCCAATCACATCCATGCCCCAAGCTGAGAAAGGTTAAGGCGTGGATAGTACTTGGAGTTGGGTAGGCAGGACTTGTATGTGATCTCCGTAAATCTGACATTTATGGCATTTCCTAGCATATTCTATGCAATCTTTTCCATGGTTATCCAATAGTACCCGCTTTTTAGGATTTTTTGAGCTAACGAATGACCACCAGCGCGAGTACCACAAACCCCTCTCATCGTAGGAGTGTCATGTTATGGTTCCTTTTATATAGTATTTCTCTATCTAGAAAGAATCCCATAGATAGTCTCCTAATTTTATTTCAATCATTATTAGAGGCTCCTGAATAGATTCGATCTCCAGTCTAGGTTCTACCTTGAGTAGAGCTACCAATGTAGCCAGCGGATCAAGGATTAAATTATTTTCTCACGGCCAATGGAGAAACTTGATATGGATGAATTCCTTTATCATTTCCGGAATGTATTGCTGATACGGTATCAACTTAGCGTCTCAGGTTTCCCACTCCCCTGTTAACTAATGAATTACCAAATTTGAATCCCCTTTTATAGTTAGTTCTTTAATACCTCGATCTAGGGTGGCTTGCATACCCAACACACAAGCTTCGTACTCCACCACATTGTTCGTAAATGGGAATGTGATTTTGCCCATAACTGGGTAATATTTATCTTTTGGTGATATTAGCACTGCCTTATTCCATGTCCCCATACATTAGATGTCCCATCGAAGAGAGTTACCCATCCTATTTGATATTCTTCTTCTTGACTTATTGAATCAATATCTTTATTTGGAAATTCAAACTCCATAGATTGGTAATCTTTAATGGCTCAATCTGCTAGGCATTCTACTATGTCACTTCCTTTAATGGCTTTCATAGTCACATACATAATATTATATTTTGCTAGCAACATTTGCCAATGGACAACCCAACCGATTACAACTGGTTTTTCAAAAACGTACTTGATCAGATCCATTTTGGAAATTAACTAAGTGGTGTAATACAACGTGTATTATCTTAACCTGCTAACCACGCAAACCAAAGCACAACAAGTTTTCTCTAGGTCTGAGTATTTAGCCTTGTACTCATTGAACTTATTGCTGAGGTAATAAATGGCCTATTCTTTCCTTCCTGACTCGTCGTGTTGCCCCAGTACACATCCTAATGAATTTTCTGACACCGCCAAGTATAGGAGGAGTGGTCTTCCAAGTACTGGGGGAACCAATATCAAGGAATTTAAAAGGTATTCTTTTATTCTTTTGAAGGCATTTTGACACTCCTCATTCCATTTCTTGGGATTGTTTTTCCGCAACAGCTCGAATATAGGTTCACATGTAGCGGTTAACTAAGAGATGAAACGGGCAATGCAGTTTAGCTTACCTAAGAAACTCCAAACTTCCTTTTTGATCTTAGGACCAGGCATTTCTTATATGGCCTTTATTTAATCTAGGTCAACCTCAATCCCCTTTTTACTCACCACAAATCCCAACAGCTTTCCTCAAGTGGCACCCATGGTGCATTTCTCTGGATTCAACTTTAGTTGAGGCTTTCTTAGCCTTTTGAACAATTTTTTCTAGATTTGTTACATGGTCACCTCCATCTTAAGATTTGACAATCATGTCATCCACATACACCTCTATTTTCTTATGCATTAGAATATGGAATAAAGTTGTCATAGCTCTTTGATAAGTAGCCCCCGCATTTTTCAAACCGAAGGGCTTAACCTTATTGCAGAAGGTTCCCCATAAGGTGATAAATGTGGTTTTTTATTTATCTTTTGGGGCCATCTTGATCTAGTTATATCTTGAAAATCCTTCCATGAAGGAAAATAGAGCATGTTCAATAGTGTTATTTACTAGTACATCTATATGGGGAAGTGAAATATTGTCTTTAGGGCTAGCTTTGTTTAGATCCCTATAGTTGATGCATACTCGGACGTTTCCATTATTCTTTATTATAGGAACCACATTTGCCATCCATTCTGGATATTTAGCCACTTCTAAAAATCTGGCCTCGAATTGTTTTTGAACCTATTCTTTTATTTTTATTAACATATCCAGCCGCATTCTTCTTTATTTCTGTTTTACAAATTTACTGTCAGGATAAGTAGGTATCTTGTGTGTCAACAAGTCAGTGTCCAAACCCAGCATATCTTCGTATGACCATGCAAAAACATCTCGGTAGTCCTTTAGGAGATCAATCATTTTGTCTTTTTCCTCCCCCTTTAACAGTGCTCCAATTTTCAACTGTTTTGGTTCTTTTTTCGTTCCCAAATTTATTGTGACCATAGGGTCTTTATTGGAGATGGTTGGTTTTTCATCAGACTCCAACATTCTTTGCATTTTTGGGGATATGTTTGTTTCATCTTCTTCTATTTCAGCCTTTTGGATTAATTTTTCTAAGCTAACATCTGTGTTCGACTCATGAATACTAGTAAGATTATTTTCCTTACTCCTCCATGAAACACAAGCAAACAACTCTTGGAAAATGTGCCCATAAAATGCAAGTGATGTGTGAAAATGCAACATTCATTCATTTATTTAGGTGAAAAGAAACTTCCTGGACAAAAATGCTCATGGAGTACAAAAACAAAAGTAAAAACAAAAAGCAAAAATGCATCAAGCATTACATGAAATCGGTTCTTTTCAGATAATCAAACTTTTACCAATTTCTGAATTTCTGCTGCAGCAGCCAAAGGATAGACCTAGTCACTCAAACTACATATGGAGTCTGCCGAGTCTAAAACTAATATGCTTATTTATCCCATCCTTTGATTGGTTTCTTGCTCAGCTTCAAGATCCGTTAGCCTGCCCTTCCAGAAAGTCTCAATTATCGGTGGAATCTCTATACAGTCCATCCTTCCAATAAACTTTTCGACTCTCCGCACCTATTTCTTTTTGGCATTCTTCTTTTGATCAGCGAAGGTGGGGATATTGTTAGGGATTTATACTGAAAGGCGTGCTTTATGTAATCGGTTTTAGTATTTATTAAATACTTCAATTATTCCATTTTAATGAGAATCTTTGTGAGCAATGTTTGCCTGACATTATTTATTTAATGATTATGCATGTGTGTCTTTTATTCCATATAGTAGGTGATCTAGGGTGTAGAGTACGACTTATACACAGAAGATTAAATCATTAGTTCTCATAGTATACAATTTTATTATTCACAGTCTTAAATGAAATTGGACACACCATTGGTAGGACTGTAGCATAAGGTTTTAATAGGTCTGTCTTGTCTATTGGGAATGGTACAAGTCCAACTCCTTGTGCTAGTACACTTTGTTTGTATTGAACAAGACCATCTTGGGGTAATTGTTTTTATATTGACTATATAGATCAATTAATACCTCATGATTATTGTGAGTGCTTATGCTCTTAATCCTGATATGATTATTGGACACGTGCATATAGTGTTTATTACTTTGATTCATAGAAGAGTGAGACTCTTTATAGGTCAAAATACTCAGTAAGTTGGGTGATGACATTATGTGTATGGTGAACATTAATTATTGATGGAATCCACATCCTGGTATAGGGATTGATGATACCCCTTTGAGAAAGCTTATAAGTTTTGATTGTGTCAAACCTTGCAGGTAGTTTTGAATCCGGCACATCAAATAAGTTAAGTGGAAGGTCTCATGGAATTAATATGTCAATTTATTAAATTGCATGTAATTGAATTTAATAGATGGGTATCTGTAATCTTTACGTGGGGAGATAAATAAGCATTTAGTATTAGGAGCTCGAAATTTAATTTCTAATATGATAGGGAGTGCAATTATAATTATTTAGTGGTATGAATTATAATTAATGTAATTAAGGATGAATTCAGGTAGGATTATGAATTCTTAATTACGTGAGAAACCTAAGTCATACTTGCCCAAAGGTCCCTGTTGTAGCCTATATATACACGTGTTCCATTCAGCAACTAGTAGAGGTGAGAAAACTCTCACAGTGGCCGATGTTTTCGTGAGAGAAGAAAACCCTAGCAGCAGCTTATGAGCCCACTCTCTCCGGAGCAAGGCATGTTCAAGGAATATAGTAGAAGATTCCTAGTCGTCTTCAAGAGCTCATTTTTGTACTTGCAGATTCGAGATCAAACTAGACAGATCTCACAGGTATAATCCAAATCACATAATTAGGGATTGCATGATCTGATTATTATCATTTTTGTTATCCGTATGTACTACAATCGGATCTTAGGGCTATTCCGCAAGTCCCTTTAATTGGTATCAGAGCCTCAATTGATACTGTATATGGATAATAATATCATGTTCTTCGAAAATCGAATCAATGCATGCTTAGGGTAGAATGTGTGTATGCACTAACCTCTATTTTGCAGCATTTTTCCGGCAATTATGGTCACACGAATGTATGTTTTGTGATTGCGATTGTTTATTACAAGATTTATAGCATGCGAACACCGGTTATGGAGGCATAGAATTTTGTAATATGATACAACTTCATCACACGAATGTATGTTTTGTGATTGTGATTGTTTGTTACAAGATTCATAGCATGTGAACTCCGGTTATGGAGGCATAAGATTTTGTAATATGATGCAGCTTCATCCGAGAGGAAGGCACAATTGTGGCGTGTGCATAGCAGTGGCAAAAATAGAAAAAACCTTATAACAGTGATGTAATTTTTCATTCCTTTTTTGAATTGCAATTTGAATTTGAACTTGAACTTGAGTTTGAATTTGAATTTGAATTTGAATTTAAATTTGTTTTTGAATTTGAATTTAAATTTAAATTTACCTGGACCCTTACGACCTGACTGAGTAGGTCGAACCCCATCGAGGGCGCTACCCTTTGGGCCTCACCGAACCCCAGCACTACGTAATGGAAAACAAGGATTCACGATGTTATGATGCAAGCTTCTTGACCATAATAACCAGATATTTACTATATCATATTTCTTGTTTATATATGCTTGCTTGGCGTGTTTGTTATTCTAGCATTATGTTATTAGCATGTAAAATTTAAAATTTTAATGTTGGTTTATGCATGTGCAACTAGAGAATAAAAATAATTCCCAAGTTATAATATAAATTTTTTTATATATAAAGAAAATATTAAGATAATTTGGAATTTTATTTGTTGCTTGTAATTTAGTAACCAATATTAGAATATAAAATTTATTTGAATATTAAACACGTGTTTGTATCTCTCATGAATTAAATAACTAAGTGGGTAAGGAAATTTATTACATGTAAATCTCATGGTCTCCATCACTAGTATATAGGTGAAGTAATTAATTTTATGTGATGATATTAGTATCTTCCTCTCCATCAGATGGAATTAATTATAGACTCACCAAGTATAAACTCTAGTAATTGTTAGTATTGTGTCACCTCTCCATCTAGGGATTTACTATGGGACAATAGATCTAGTATTATGTGATGGTATACACTTAGCTATGAATAGAAGTATCCTCACCGTCTGAGTCACTGCTATTGTTTATAGAACCAAAGTTAAGTTAACAGTTTAATTTTTCTTGGCATTGTTACTTGCCTAGATAGTAAAATTAATAGGACCTCACATGTCTACACAAATGTTGAATAGTAGATGACCTCCCATCGAGGTATACTACTCACGGTGTGCTAGGTTGCTGATAGTTTCTTTAAAAGAAAATATTGGTGAAGGGAACCATATTCTTTTAATTGAATTAAAAGTTTATTATTGCTCATCATATTTAGTTATAATATGTGATTCTCAGGATTAAAATGACTTTTAATCCCTTGGTTGTTATTTTGAAAGAAAATAAACTGGTTGGACCTAATTATATTGATTGGAAAAGGAACTTGGATATTGTACTGACTGCAGAGGAGCACAAGTATGTGCTCGTAGAGGTATGTCCACAGAAACCCGGTGAAAGGGCAACCGATAAGGAAACCCAGGCTTATCGGAAGTGGATTAAGGTTGGTGAGATGGCGCGGTGTTACATTTTGGAATCTTTGTTTACTGTTTTGCAACATCAACATCATTCTATGTCTTTTTCCTATGATATAATGCAGAACCTCAAAGAAATGTTTTTGGAGCAAAATCATGCTGCTAGGCAGACTGCTAGTAAGGAACTTATAAATACTACTATAGAAAAGGAGACCCCAATAAGGAATCATGTCAAAAGATGATTGGTCTTCTCAATGAGCTAGTGATCCTTGGAGCTAAAATCGATGGGGAAACCCAGGTCAATATCGTTCTCCAGTCGCTACCTGACTCTTTCATGCAGTTTTTCCTGAACTACAACATGAATAAGCTCTCTTACTCATTGCCAGAACTACTTAAAGAGCTTCAAGCAACTGAGGGTCTCATCAGAAAGCCAACTATTGCTTTTGTGACTAAGAAAGGTTCTTCTTCTAGGCTGAAAGAAGCAGAAAAAGGTTCAGAAACCACGGGGAGCTCCTCCACTAGTGCGCGGGCCGCAGGATGGAGTGAAGAAAACTAAAGGCAAGTGTTTTCATTGCAAGCAGCCAGGGCACTAGAAATCACAATGTCTAGTTTATCTCGCCAAACAGAACAACAAAGGTATATCTCATTCACTAGTAGTTGAAACATGTTTAGTGGTGATATCTACCAGTACCTGGTGTGTAGATATGAGAGCCACTAATCATATCTGCAATTCTTTGTACGGGTTCCAACAAACCCATCAACTAAGTTATGAGGAGATTTACGTATTTCTGGGAGATGACATGAGAGTGTCAGTAGTTGTAGTAGGAGATATTCGCATTTATTTTGGTAGAGATAGGATTTTAATATTGAAAGACTCCTTTTATGTACCGTCCATTAGAAGGAATTTGATCTCAATTTCCAAATTGGTTGATCACAGATATTTCGTTTATTTTAATAACTCGGTTGTTATTAAGTTAAATAAATGTTATCTGTTTTGGTACATTGGTGGATGGTCTTTATATTATTAATCATGTTTCACATATAGTGCAACTAAATGAATTGAATAACACTGATAAACTACCATGTAAGAGAAAGAAACCTTCTGAATTAAACCAAACTTATCTTTGACACTTACACCTAGGTCATATTAATTTGAGACGGATTTCAAAGCTAGTTTGGAATAGACCATTAGGTTCATTAGAAGTGGAGGCACTACCAGTCTGTGAATCCTGCTTAGAAGGTAAGATGATCAAGTGACCCTTTTCGGCTAAGGGCTATAGAGAAAAAGAGGCATTAGAACTAGTTCACTCTAATTTGTATGGCCCCATGAATATCTAGGCTAGAAGTGGCTTTGAGTATTTCATTACTTTCATTGATGATTACTCAAGGTATGGGTATATTTATTTGATGCGCCGTAAGTCTGAATGCTTTGAGAAATTCAAGGTATTTAAGGCAGAAATGAAGAAATGTTAGGGTAAATGTATCAAGACACTACGATCTGATCATGGTGGCGAGTACCTCTTAGGGGAATTTGTGGATTACTTATCATAGAAACGAATTGAATCCCAATTGCCCGTACTTGGTATGCCACAACAGAATGGTGTAGTAGAAAGAAGGAATAGGACTCTTATGGACATAGTCAAGTCTATGATGAGTTATTCAAATTTTCCTAATTCGTTTTGGGGGCACACACTAGAAACATCAGCCTATATTCTAAACTTGGTCCCATCTAAGTCAGTACTTACTAAACCCACAGAATTGTGGACTAGGTGCAAACCTAGTCTACGACATGTTCGGATATGGGGTAGTCCAGCACACGTGCTAAAAGGAAAAATAGATAAGTTGGAATTAAGGACAGATGTCAGTTTATTTGTTGGCTACCCTAGAGGAACGAAAGGTGGTTTATTTTATTGTCCTAAGGATTAGAAGGTCATTGTTAGCACCAATGCTTGATTCTTAGAAGAGGACTATGTAATGAACCACAAACCCAAAAGTAGGATTGTTCTAGAGGAGTTGAGCTCCATATACCAGCTATACCAATAGTGTAAGAAGAACCACCAAAAGACAGAGTTATTAACATCCCATTGCCTCATTGTAGTGGGAGGAATGTTGTAACTCAAGCTACATCTGACCCATCACGTGCAGCTATGTTGACCTTATTGGTCACACCCAATTTTGATTATGACAAATACTCATTATATCTAATGGGTATTTGAGGTTTTGTGCAGGAACTACTATTGTCAAGATTGAGATAAGCACGAAGCAAATAAAGATTGAAGACCATTGTGTTGTAATATATATAGTCCATTTATGTAAATGGTTTGTAATAGTAAATAGGTCTTTGGTTTGTAATAAGCTCACACACATCACATGTGTGATATAATACGTAAGCTCAAACCAAACACAACCTAAAGTGACCTTAGAATGGTCGACCGACACCAGACTTTTTTGGTGTCTTCAAAATTGGACCCCTAGTGACCCTAGGACACACACCATTGCACTTATGATTGTTAGGCACTTGAATAGGATTTGTGTGTTCCAAAACAGGACCAAAATGCACACATTGTGCACTTTCGATCGACCGACCTTGGCAATTCATTCTGCCCCAGTCAACCCAAACAGGCCTAGGTCAATAGTTGACCAAGTTCTTGGTCGACCAAACCTGTGTATTTCAAAACTCTTGGTCGACCGAAACCCTCTCTGGTCAACAAGTTGGCCATCTAGTCAATCGAGTCAATTTTGTAAACCAACTACCTGGTCAACCAAGGGTCCTTAGGAAAAATTCCAATGATTTGGTCGACCGAACTAGTCAGTTCAAAATGGTATGGTCGACTGAACCTCAGAGAAATGGGAAATCGCCCACTTTCTATCGACCAAGCCCTCAGTTCAAAAATGCCCTAGTCGACCAAACCATATGAACTCCAGTCAACCGAACTATTTTGGTCGACCGGACCTCTCGGGTTGCCCTGATTTTTACCATGGTTAAACGTATTTTAAATAGGGTTAAAATGTTTGAAATGTCATTAAACTTCCCTAATAATACCCAATAGGTCCATAACGGTCATATCTCTTCCCATGTCCATATATATGAGATCATTTGTGCAAATTAATAAGAGATTAGCCACTTTGATTAGGAGAAATTCTTTGAAATTTCTAAATCCTATAATACTCATATCTAAGCCCTAACCACTCAGACTTACCTTCTCTTATTACTCAAAATCTCTATAAGTTGATTGAGTGCTTGATTAGAAAGGTTCGCTCTCCCATTCTGATTAGATTGATTTGATTTTTACGAGAGTCAAACCTAAGTGTTCTTAAGGGACTTTGTTAATAAGTCTCTCCTAAGAAGACTTGTATTAAACTTCTGAGTATTACATATTCATTACAATAACTTGAGAAGTTTGTATTTGTTTTTGGATTGCAAAAACTTTTCAAAACATTTTCAAATATCTTGTGGTATTTATTTTGATATAACTTTGAGAAGATATTTGTTTATATGATAGTGATCTTTGTTGCAATATTCATTCACTCATATATTATTTGCTGAATACAAAGATTACACATCTTTTGCAAACCAAGCATATACATTATTTGATATCTACATGCTTGAGACATCCTGCTGATTGAAATATTTGAGTTTGATATCTTTGTATGAGCTATTAGATTGAACATATATTGTGATACAAAGATTATACTGGTTGACACTCTCACGTACTCATTACACTGATAGCAAATATTTTGAAAGTTGAAATATTGGGCCACACTGAGCTTACATATTATATCATTTGTGGTGTATGTAATTGCGCGTATTTGGGTACATATTTGCTTTACACGAAAGTACAATCACTATACCAATTGATTGTAATACACATCTATTGTATTTTCAGGCATAGGCCTGAAGAGGGAGACTAGCCTTGGAATAGTCCCGGATTGGCTTAGACCCGGTTAGGAAAGTTAGGTGCACCATCCTTTTAAGGCGTGTAGGTTGAGGTCAGCCCGCTAATTGACCTAGTTAAGGTTGAGGTCAGCCCTGTGCTAATTGACCTGGTTGTAATCGGTGCCGCTCCACCCATAAGTGAGCTATTAGTGGAATCCTTGAGCTTGCAAGCTAGAGGCGGGGACGTAGGCACAGTTGGCTGAACCCCGATAACATATCGTGTGTCTGTTTACATTTCCGCACTTTATATTTACCGCATGTATATGTTATGATATGAATGATGTGCATGATTTAAATTCCATGTATTTTATTTATCGGCCTATTTCAAACTACATAGAAAGACCCTAGGTTATGATAATTTGCCAACATCTAGGAGAAAAGTTTAAAATTCCAATTCACCCCCGCCCCCCTCTTGGGAATACACCAATTCTAACAAGCTACCATCAATATGTCGGTTGTACAACTAGGATAGAATGATGGTGCCCAAGGATCAGGATCAACATGGTAAAATGTGCCTCATCGTAGTGGGAGGGTTGTACACCAACCTGATCAGTATATGTTCTTGGGAGTGTCTTATGACAAGATCCTTGATGAACTGGATACCCAACCCGGCAACTACTATGAAACACTTCAAGATAAAGATGTAGAACTCTGACAGAAGGCTATGAAATCAGACATGGAGTCCAAGTACTCTAATCAAGTCTGGGATCTTGTAAAGCCACCCAAAGGGATAAAACCCATCGGATGCAAGTTGATCTATAAGAAGAATAGAGGAGGAGACGCGAGGGTAGAAACCTTCAAGGCTAGGCTTGTTGCAAAAGGGTTTACTCGGAAAGAGGGAATCAACTATGAGGAAACTTTCTCGCCAGTAGTCATGCTAAAGTCTATCCGGATTGTCTATTCAGATTCTCTTATTCATTCCAGCTTATTTCAATTATGAAATATGGCAAATGGACGTCAAGAAAAACTTTCTTAATGGAAGTCTTGATGAGTGTATCTATATGGGGCAATCAGATGGTTTTGCAGCAGTAGACCAACAACACATGTTGTGCAAGCTTAAGAAGTCCATTTATAGACTTAAGTAGGCATCTAGGTCTTGGAAAATCTGTTTTGATCAAGCCTGTTGGCCTTACAAGGGTTAACATCTTGTTTTGATGCTAACAAACAAGTAGAACTTAACATGCATTGTTTAAGTGATATATTTTTAGGACTCAATGATGAATGCAAGGTTAAAGAATTCATGAAAGCTTATATATCAAAGAAGGATGATCAATATGAAGCTTAAAGCATGGATTCAAAAATGGATTTAATGACAAAGCTTGATGATCATGAGAGTATGAAGATTAAATATAACTTGATGAAAGCTCAAAGAAAGATGACGCAAGCATAAAGACCTCAAGGAATTCAAGAATTAAAAATTTGAAAGAGTCTAGAGGAAATTTCATGTAAGTACTTCAAATAATTTGAAATTAGGAATAGCTTCCCAAGAGGGGGTGAATTGGCTTTCAAAACTTTCTTTTTAGTTCTTTTTTTAAAGTCCTTAACTTCTTTTAATATTTAACCAATTCTTTGACTTGTTTATCTACTTTTTCAATCAAACAATAACTTGGTTTCTCTTAAACAATAAACAAGACAACTAATAAAACATTCAATCTTCAACAACACAAACAATTAAACTAGTCAAGCCTATCAACCACAAAGCTCAAACCAACAACCAATTTGATTGCCAAATATAAATTCACTTCAGCACTATTAGATTGATGAAATCATTCAAGATTTAGCACTTTCTGAAATATAAACACAGTTCACTCAATCTCAAGCTTTATACCATACAATCACAATATATTAATAGTATATGTAACTTTCAGCTTTTGTATTGTGTTCAGCCCTGTAGTAAATGCGAGTTTGAACAAAGCCCTATATATATGAAAATGCTTCTTCAATGTGATGTTCAATATAAGATCCAATTGCTCTTTCCAAACTTCAGAATTCAAATAAACTCTTAAGTTAGTTTATCTTTGGGATGTTTAGCCAAGTAACGTACTCCCGTATGGTTTCCACAAAGAATGGTTCAAACAACGTACTCCCTTTTGGTTTTCGTAACCTAAATCAAAATCAAACTTTAAGGTTTATTTGATTTCCAAATATACGTAGTTCATATGATTTTCAAATTTAAACCATCCACACAATTTAAATATGTACTGAAAATAATGAATAGGGAAAAAGAGAGTGAGACGGAGATTTTTATGAGGTTCGGCTTATACCCAGCCTACGTCCTCGCCTTTGGCAAACCACCAAAGGATTCACTAAACCTATTCCATTGACGAGTGGAACAAAACTTTTACAAGCGATACCCCACGCTCAAACACTCCTTCACTAGGCTAGAGCCCCCCTCTCCAAACGATGTCCCCTTATTCGGTCACTTCTTTAGGCTAGAGCCTACCTCTCTAACCAATATCCCCTTGCTTAGCCAATGATCCAAACAATCCTTGGAACGTCAAAGAAATACAAGAAACGAGATATAATGTGTACAAATATACTCTCACAAAGAGCAAGTTAGTACAAGTTCACCACTATATACTTCAATGTAAAATATCAATATGAAATACAATGAACTTTAAGTGTAGAATTCACCAATATCCTTCTTAGATATGGATTAGCAGTAGGAATTCAAGGATTTAGACTTCAGAATGTCTCAGTAAAAGAGATTTTCAATGAGTGAACAAGAGAACATTGGAAGAACAAGAATGCTTTCAGCTTCTTAAAACAGATTTTTCAATTCTTGGTTTGTTTTGATTTGCAAAACCATGTATTTATAGGCAATTAGAGTTGTTTCCATGTTGCTAAAGTTTCCTTGGAATGTTTCCCAAGTTTTTAGAAAGTTTGGAGTCCAAGAAAATAATATTTAAAAAATAGTGTTTTTGAAATTTCTGCCCGTTAACAGTGTTCAGATGACTAAAGTCTCGGGTTCAGTCATCTGAGGTGGTTCTGCCTCTAAAAAAAATTTAGCAAAAAATGTTCAGATGACTGAACTTAATCTTCAGTCATCTAAAGTTATTTTTCAGACATCTAAAGTTACACTTCGGTTATCTGAAGTGGCTCTGTCTTCTGTTCAGTCAGCTGAAGTTCCTCTTGTGAATAGTGTTTAGTTGGCTGACAGTTGTTACCCCGCTTCAATATTTTGCTCATAACTTTTTTTCAATAATTAAAAATTAGGTGTTCTTGGTGTCAAAATAAATCTAGGAGAAATTCCTACAATTGTCATTTTGAACACTTTTTAAAATAAGGAGTTGTAAATAGAGAACAATGCACCTCAATGTGGATGTATAAAAACTGACAGCATTTGGAAAAACCTCCTTTTGGTGCTTTTCATTCCAAAAAAAATTTTAACCTTTTTGAAATATATTTTGACCTTATGAAAATATTTTCCAAGTATTTAAAAAGGTATCTAGGTTCAAGAAGTTAACTTAAGAGCTTCATAATATTTCAAACGAAATTTAAACATTAAAGTACTTACATAATGACTTCTAAGACTTTTCTCATTCTAGGTTCTTGAGTCTTCATGCTTTGTCCTTGGATTGAGTCCATCTTTTCTTCAAGCTTTCATATTCTTTGAGCTTTCTCACTTTGCCTTTCTTTGGCTCTTTTGACTTTAATACTCCTTGACTTTCAACAACTCATTCATGTCCTCATATTCTTCAAGGTTTAATATATCATCTTTAAATCCATGCTTTGACTCTTTTAAGCTTCATTTGATCCTTGTGAGAACTTTGACCTTACTTTCTCATATATGAGCCTTGAAAAAACATTACTCACACAAATACGTTAAATTACACTTGTTTGTTAGCAGCAAAACAAGATAACAAGATTTTAATCCTTGTAAGGCCAACAAATTTCAATATGGATACATGAAGCTCTTAGGTTAATTTATTGGACCCAGATACCATCAACACATGTTGTGCAAGCTTAAGAAGTCCATTTATGGACTTAAGTAGGCATCTAGGTCTTGGAACATCTGTTTTGATCAAGCCTGTTGGCCTTACAAGGCTTAACATCTTGTTTTGATGCTAACAAATAAGTAGAACTTAACATGCTTTGTTTAAGTGATATATTTTCAGGACTCAATGATGAATGCAAGGTTAAAGAATTCATGAAAGCTTATATTTCAAAGAAGGATGATCAATACGAAACTTAAAGCATAGATTCAAAAATGGATTTAATGACAAAGCTTGAAGATCATGAGAGCATGAAGATTAAATATAACTTGATGAAAGCTCAAAGAAAGATGAAGCAAGCATAAAGACCTCAAGGAATTCAAGAATTGAAAATTTGAAAGAGTCTATAAGAAATTTCATGTAAGTACTTCAAATAATTTCAATATGGATACATGAAGTTCTTAGGCTAATTTATTGGACCTAGATACCTTTTAACATACTTGGAAAATATTTTTATAAGGTCAAAAATAATTATTTCAAAAAGGTTAGAATCATTTTTGGAATGAAAAGCACCAAAAAGAGGATTTTCCAAATGCTGTTAATCTTTCTACATCCGCATTGAGGTGCATTTTTCTCAATCAAAACATCTTTATTTTAACAAGTGTTCAACATTAAAGTTGTAGATGCTTCTCTTAGTTTTCATTTTAACACCAAGATCAATAAATTTGGAGTTACACAGAAAACATTATGACTGCAACACTGAAGGGTACTCGAAGCTGATAGTAGTGTTGTGTTCCACCAGTAGACTGCCTGAACCATGACAGGCGCCTGGGTGATCAAGCCAGGTGACTGGTTGTGTCCTGGCAGACGACTGCCACCCTACTACCCCTACTACCCTTTTAAAAATAATATGGCAAGCAACTGTCAGATTGTGGCAGGAGACTGCCTCGAACAAAATTTTAAAAAAATCTCAACAGAAACATTTTTAAATGGTTTGCTTGAGGCTCAAACTTTGTAAAAACTTGGGAAATACTCCAAGTCACTTGGGGACCAAGTTACATACCTTTTAAAGTCTATAAATAAGCCTCAAAGATCATTGAATCAATACACCAAGAATTCAAATTTAGAAAAAATTCAAAATCTCTCTCAATTGCTCTCAAATTCTCAAGGCTCTCTCTTGCTCTCAACTTGCACGAATTCAACTAAGTTTTTGCCGATATTATTCCACCAGAATTGTGCTACAAATTGTAAATCTTTCAATCATTGAAAGAATTAATCAATGATATACTTCATTGTGCTTCAAGTTAATTTCATATTGTTATTTACTTTGAAGTATATTATAGTTCTGAATTGTTGTACTAATCAGCTCTTTTAGTAGCAAATTATTTATACAAAAATATTTGATTTGTATCTTATATATTTATGATTCCAATGGTTGTTTGAATCATTGGTTAAGCAAGGGGATATTGCTTAGAGAGGCGAGCTCTAGCCTAGTTAAGGAGTGACTGAATGAGGGGACATCGTTTGGAGAAGGCGGGCTCTAGCCTTAACCAAGGAGTGTTGTAAAGGTTTATTCCGCCCGTTAAAGTAATAGGTTTAGTGAATCCTTTGGTGGTTTGCCAAAGGCGAGGACGTAGGCTGGGTATAAGCCGAACCTCATAAAAATCCCCTTCTCACTCTCTCTTTCCCTTACTCTTTATTTTCAACATATTTAAATTGCGTGGATGGTTTAATTGATAATCATATATACTACGTAATATAGGAATCAAGTAAACTTGAACTCTAATTTTGATTTGGGTTTCGGAAACCAAAAGGGAGTACGTTGGTTATACCATACCTTGCGGAAACCATATGGGAGTACATTACTTGGTTAATAGCCCAAGGATAAATTAACTGAGAGTTTAGTTGAGTTCTGAATATTGAGAAGAGTGTAGATATTGTGTTGACTGGATTTTGTATTGCACATCATTTTGAAGAAGCAAAACAATCAATACAGGGCTTTATTTCAGCAAGTACAAATTTTATATATGTAGGGCTTATATAAACAAACAAACTATTTTAAGTGTTGTAGGTAACTTGTGCTTGGGAAATCATTTGGTTGTTTGTGTTTCAAATTGTGGATGATTGGCTTAGTTACTTGAATGATTGGTTTGGTTGCTTGGTTGTTTACATAGTTGTTTTAATTGACAGAATTAAAAGAACCAAGTTCTTGAGTGATTAAAGACTTAAACAAACAAGTTAAGAATTAGCTCAAAGAAATAAAAGAAGGTTAAGGATTCTTAAAAGGAATTAAAAGAAATTTTTATAATCCAAGTCACCCCCTCCTCTTGGGACTACACCTTGCTTTTCAAAGCCATTAAATCTTATGGTTTTGATCAATGCCCTGATGAGTCATGTGTATACAAAAAGCATAATGGAAACGTAGTTGTATTCTTGGTGCTCTATGTGGATGATATCTTACTCATCGGAAATGATGTGGGGGTATTATCTTTGGTTAAGGTACGGTTATCTAGAAAATTCGATATGAAGGACTTTGGAGAAGCCGGTCACATCTTTGGGATCAAGCTTTTGCGAGATCGCAAGCACAGGATGTTGGGCTTATCACAAGCTACTTATGTCAATATGATTCTTGCCCGTTTTAGCATGCAGGATTCCAAGAAAGGGTTACTCCCTTTTAGAGATGGAATCTCTCTATCCAAGGATCGATGTCCTAAAACATTGATTGGGGTAGAGAACATGAAGGCAATTCCTTATGCATCAGTAGTAGGAAGCCTCGTGTATGCTATGCTTTGCACTAGACCTGACATCTGTTTTGCCATAGGTATGGTCAGCAGATATTAGTCTAACCCAGGGTGGGAACACTGGACTGCGGTAAAATATATAATCAAGTACCTGAAAAGGATTAAGGATTATATGTTGATTTATCAGGAAGATAGTCTAGTACTCATTAGGTACACAGACTCAAATTTTTAGTCAGATAAGGATTCCAGAAAATCAACATCGGGGAAATGTGTTTACCCTAGGAGGTGGAGCCATTAGTTGGAGAAGCATCAAGAAATCATGTGTTGTTGATTCCACTATGGAGGCCGAATATGTGGTAGCCTCTGAGGTAGCCAAGGAGGCCATTTGGCTTAAGAACTTTCTATTGGATCTAGGAGTGGTACCTTCGGTACAATCGCTTATTACACTTTACTATGATAATAGCAGGGTGGTTTCTAACTCAAAGGAACCCAGTGAAATTAGGAATAGCTTCCCAAGAGGGGGGGTGAATTGGATTCTTTTTAATTTTAATATTATTTTTAGCTTTGCTTATGACACCAAGAAAAAAACACAATAAATAACTAATAATCACATTTCAAATACTAAAATTTAAATTCACAAGCCAATTAATTAAACTAAAACAATTTAACCACTCAAGCAAGAATCTTAGTACGTTTATCAATTTCCCTGTACATGTTCATAGCCTTCTTTAGATAACCTCTTTGTATGCATTTCCCTTGATCAAGATTTCAGCAGATTAACCAACGTACTCCTTTTTGGGTTTTCGAAAACGGTCAATCAAAGCGTACTTTCTAAATATCAAGAGTCTTTATTTATTTCTAACTTTAGAACCTGCAACTTGCACTTTAAATCACACAACAATAGCTTGTACAGAAAATAGAAAGTAAAGAAGAAAGAAAGACACAAGGTTTTTTTTACGAGGTTCGGCTTCAACACAGCCTACGTCCTTGCCCTTGGCAAAATACCGAAGGGTTCCACTATAGCAGTTCCGTTACCAGGTGGAACAATGCCTGTTTACAATCATTCCTTAGCTAAGGCTAGAGCCTGCCTTCTCCAAACAATATACCCTTTGTTTGGTCAACGATCCAATAGCCTGGAATCGTCCAAAATAATATGTTTTCTAAGACTTTATATGCCATGCTTGAGATCATTCTCATTCTTTGCTCTTGAAGTTCTTTGAATATTTGCTTAAGCTAGCTTTATCTGCAAATGCCTTAGTTTCTCTTTGGATCATTTGTTAGTTTATCTTCCTTGATGACCCACACTTGATCCATACTTGATCTTCACTTGATTCGTACTTAATCTTCACTTAATCCATATTTGATCCATATTTCCTAAAACACAAAAACTCAACCTTTCCAAGTTAAGTTTTCCTTTGTTTGTTATCACCAAAACTGATTGAAAGACCTTGTTAGGCCAACAATCTCCCCCTTTTTGATGATGACAAACAAGGAGTAAAGATAAAGGTTTTATGTGAAATGAAGTACTCCCCCTTACTATAAGCATTAATAAGCAAGCCATGTAAATAGCCATGTAGATGAAGTACTCCCCCTTACTATAAGCATTAATAAGCAAGCCATAGAAAGTTCATTATATATCCATGTTAAGTTCATTATATATCCATGTTAAGTTCATCATATATCCATGTCAGTTCATTATATATCCATGTCAGTTCACATGTGAAAGTTCATTTATTCTTTATTTATTTTATCTTTACTTAGCACTCTCTCCCCCTTTTTCATTAGTCAAAAAGAGTAACAAGATTATGAAAAACCATCAAGAAGTCATTTTTATAACAAGATGTAATCAGTACAAAGAAGCATCTATTGATCAACTCAAAATATCAATACATAGAAGTTTCATGTGTACCCTTACAAAAACATAAATGTAACACAAAAAGCTGTATTGCACCATGATTACAAACATCTGAGGTACATAAGTCTTGATACTTTATTACAGACAAAAATTTTCATAGTGACCTAAGCTAGGTAGTTTCTAACTATCCTAATCTTCTTCAGAGCCATCTCCTTGCTCTTATTCTTCTTCTTGGGTTCCTTCTTCTTCAGTATTGCCTTCATCTTCCTGGTTACCTCTCCTTCAAAATCTCCTTCATTTTCAGTAGCATCATTATTAGAATCATCATCTCCACTTTGAGGAGTTGAGCTAATATCCATGGGATCACTTCCCTTAGAAGATTTGGCCTGATATTGTTCTATATGAGTGACCTTCTTATCAAGTGATGTGACTTTTTCTTTAATGTTCTGAAGCCCAATGCGTACTTCATATGAAAAGCTAGAGAAATCCTTTTGGAAGGATAAGAACCATGAAGGTGTGTCATGAGATGAACCAAGGTCTTGTGTAGAAGAAGATTGTGCTACTGCTGATACTGGTGCTGAGGCTGAGGCTGAGGCTGAACCTGAGGCTGCCTTTGAGGCAGGTGTTGCATGTTGAGTCCTTCTTGACTTCAAGTGCCATCCTGAACTCCCCTTGTCATACCCTATTTGCTTTAGGGAAGTCTCATTGAAAAGATTATATCGGGTTCTTTTTATGAAGAATTCAGAACTATTGGTAACATGAAGATGGTTAAAGAGAAGAGTAAGAATTCCTCCATAAGGAAGAACAACTCGAGAAGATTCCAGTTTGGTCCACATCCACCTAATGATTAAACTAGCCAAGCCTAGTTTCTTTCCTTTAAGAAGACACCAAAGAACAAAACATTCAATATAGGAAAGATGATCAAAAGAGCCTTGTTTAGGTAGGATATTGTTTGAAACGAGTTTGTGTAAAATTTAGCCTTTTAAGCTTAATTGTTTATATAACGGAGGATGCCCAAAATAGATAGGTTCATTTTCCATGATCATTGGAAGAAAAGCTTTAGGAGTAAATCCTTGTTCTAGAATCCAGGATTGAATAAACGTAGGATAGTTAAAATCACCTGGAGTAATTTTCAAAATGGGAGACAATATTTCAGAATTCAGCAAAATTTTCTTTCCTTTAACTTCCAAAGAAATAATCCCATTTTCATTTGTCATATTAGCATAGAAAATTTTGACAAGATGGGGAAAACATCCTTTGGGTTGAACCAATGGCATGAAATAATGGAAGGATATATGGAAACTCAGTATTGAAGAATGAAACATCCAGAATTTTACCTAAGATTGGTTCTACTGTACCTAGTGAAGTACGATAACGAATTCAAGCTCGAGGAGCTACCAGCCACTTGTCAATGTTTTGAGCATCTTTCCCCGAAGAAGAACCTTTGTTGGCAGTTTTCTTGATTCGAGGCATCGAGATACTCGTGGATGCCCTAGATTGCGTGGACTGAATCTTTGAAGAGTAGAAGCTTCAGTTTGAAGTGAGAATGAGAAAAGATGGAAAGGGAGGCGTTTGGATGAGTGGAGCAATCAACTTCAGAAATCTGAAATTAGGGTTTTTCCTGTTATTTATATTTAAACCCCGCGACTTCATATGACTGAAGATAACCTCAGTCATCTGAAGATTTTACAGTTCAAAATTTGAACAGGCAGTAGCCTCCCAGACGTCTAAAGTCCCAAGTTCAGTCATCTGACCCTGTTTGCTATAGTGTTTAGACATCTAGGGTGTGAAGTTCAGACGTCTGAAGTTCTGATAAATGTTATATATATATTTTTAATAAACCTCTCTACTATGGATTAACCCAAGTTCTCTCCTAATATGTATATATCTTTCTTCACTTAGGGGTTTTGTAAAAATATCAGCCAATTGGTCATTTGTATATATAAACTCAAGAATTATATACTCTTTTTGAACATGATCTCTCAAAAAATGATGCCTTATATCTATATGTTTGGTTCTTGAGTGTGAAATTGGGTTTTTAGATATATTTATGGCACTTGTGTTATCACACTTTATTGGTATTGTTTTATACTTTGGATTGAAGTCTTTTAATTGTTGTTTCATGTATAAGATTTGTGCACAACAACTTCCGACTGCCACATATTCAGCTTCGACGGTTGATAAGGTTATAAAATTTTGTTTCTTTGAGAACCATGATACTAAGGATTGTCCTAGAAAGTGACATGTGTCACTTGTACTTTTTCTATCAATCTTACATTCGGCATAATTAGCATCGGAGTAACTTATCATATTAAAATCAGTGTCCTTTGGATACTATAAACCTAGATTAAGTGATCCTACCAAGTACCTAAGAATTCTCCTAACGGCTGTTAGGTGGGATTCCTTGGGTTCTGATTGAAATCTGGCACACATACACACACTAAACATAATACCAGGCCTACTAGCAGTTAAATATAGTAAACTACCAATAATTCCTCTATAGTGTGTTATGTCTATTTGTTTTCCTTTTTCATCTCTATCAAGGCTTGTGGATGTACTCATAGGAGTTCCTATGGGTTTACTTTGTTCCATATCAAACTTTTTGAGCATATCCTTGATGTACTTAGTTTGATATATGAATGTTCCATTTTTAGCTTGTTTAATTTGTAATCCTAGAAATTAATTTAACTCCCCCATCATACTCATTTCGAATTCTTTTTGCATACATGTGGCAAAGTCTTTGCATAGATCTTCATTTGTAGCTCCAAATATAATATTGTCCACATATATTTGAACTATTAGCATATCTTTGTTTTTGGTTTTAATGAATAAAGTACTATCAATCATTTCTCTTGTGAATTCATTTTTAAGTAAGAATTTACTTAACCTCTCATACCAAGCTCTTGGAGCTTGTTTCAAACCATAAAGAGCTTTTGTCAATTTGAATACATGGTTTGGATTTTTAGAAATTTCAAAACCTGGAGGTTGTTTGACATACACTTCTTCATTTATATATCCATTTAAGAATACATTTTTTACATCCATTTGATATAACTAAAAATCCTTATGGGCTACATATGCTAGAAGCATCCTAATTGCTTCCATTCTTACCACAGGGGCAAAGGTTTCATCGTAATCAATTCCTTCTTCTTGATTATACCCTTGTGCTACTAGCCTAACTTTATTTCTTACAACTACTCCATTTTCATCCTTTTTATTTCTAAACATCCATTTAGTTCCTATGACTAATTTATCTTTAGGTTTAGATATAAGTTCCCACACTTGACTCCTTTCAAATTGATTTAGTTCCTCCTGCATAGCTATCATCCAAGAATCATAATTTAAGGCTTCTTCAATGTTTTTGGGTTCATCTTGGGATAAAAAGGCATAATGGTTCAAATATTTTTTAGTGAGGCTCTAGTGGTTATTCCTTTTGATGTTTCACCAAGAATTTGTTCTTTTGGGTGATTTTTATCATATTTCCATTCTTTAGGAAGTTTTAGATTTTTTGTAAGGTTTTCATTTGGAGTATCATTATTAATTTCTTCTTTTATCTCAAGGTCTTCTTCTTTTTGTGGAGTATCTTCTTTTTCATCATTCTTATCTATAATATCATGATTATTTGATTCATAAAATGTTGTGTGTATTGATTCCATAATGGTAAAAGTTCTTTTATTATAAACCCTATAAGCTTTACTATTTGTAGAGTAACCTAGGAAGATACCTTCATCCGATTTTGCATCAAACTTTCCTAAATCATCTTTAGTGTTAAGGATAAAACATTTGTATCCAAATACATGAAAGTAAGAAATATTGGGTTTTCTACCTTTCCAAAGTTCATATGGTGTTTTGTCTTTTTTTGATCTTATTGATACCCTATTTACAATGTAGCATGTTGTATTTACAGCTTCTGCCCAAAAGTATTTAGGTAGATTATTTTCATTAAGCATTGTTCTAGCCATTTCTTGTAGAGTTCTATTTTTCCCTTCTACAATTCCATTTTGTTGTGGAGTTCTAGGAGTTGAAAAATTATGAGTTATTCTATGTTCATTACAAAATTTATCAACTTCCTTATTTTTAAACTCTCTTCCTTGGTCACTTCTAAAGCTTGATAAATTATAGCCCTTCTCATTTTGTAATTTCTTGCATAAGGTTATTAATAGATTACAAGCTTCATCCTTGTTTGCTAGAAATATTACCCAAGTAAATCTTGAATAATCATCTACTATTACAAAAGCATATTGTTTGCCTCCTAAGCTTAAGGTTCTAGTTGGACCAAATAAGTCTAGGTACAAGACTTCTAGGGGTCTTTTGGTGGATATGTATTTTTTCTTTTTGAAGCTTGTTTTTACTTGTTTTCCTTTTTGACATGTATCACACATCTTATCTTTTATGAATTTAGTATTTTGTAGTTCTTTTACAAGATTTTTCTTTAATAATTTGGATAATAGGTCCATGCTTGCATGTCCTAGTTTCCTATGCCATAACCAACTTACTTCATTCATTGCTGTCAAACAAGTTATGTTTTGATTAGCTAATTTCTAAAGATTTATGCAATAGACATTATTTATTCTATGAGCCATAAACAGAGTTTCTTTGTTTTTAGGATTTTGGATAACACATTTTTCTTTCATAAAAATTATTTCGAACCCTTTGTCACTTAGTTGACTAATACTTAAAAGATTATGTTTTAGTCTTTCTACTAATAGCACATTATCTATAGTGACTGAAGGTTCTTTACCAATTTTTCCAATGCCAAGGATTTTACCTTTGGCATTGGCGCCGAAGGTAACATATCCCCCATCCTTTTGTTTTAATGTAGTGAACTTGATCTTGTCACTGGTCATGTGCCTTGAGCACCCGCTGTCCAAGTACCATTTATCTGTTGACGTTGTTGTCCTAAAGCAAACCTACAATGAAGGATACTATGTGTTAGTTTTTGGAACCCAAATTTTTTTGAATTTCTTTGTTTTGTTATTAGTTCCACTATTGGCTTTCCATTCTCCTTGAACTTTAACATACTTTCTTTTTAATGGACAATTAAACATTACATGACCTTTAGTCTTGCACATATAGCAAGTGATGTGTTCATATTTGTTGTTTGACGAAGTGCTAGCATACTACTTAGCTTCCTTAACAAAGTATCCCATGTATAACTTTTTATTCCTTTTATTTGCTTTACCGTTGTAGCCTATTCCTTCTTTGTTCCCATGAAGCCTTCGCTATCCAATCATCTTTTCAAAGTTTTCTTTACCTTTGGTAAAGTTATAGATAATCTTTTCTTTATCCACAATAACCTTTTTGAGTTCATTTATTTCTAGATCCTTTTTATTCAAATTATCTTTATGAGTTTTACCTAACTCTTGTATTGCTATATTTATTTCTTCTTCCAACTTCTTAATATGAGAATTTTTTTCTTCTTCAATAGCTTTGAATGATTCAAGTTGCTTCACTAGTTCTTTATTTTGATCTTTCAAAGTTATATTTCTCTTAGAAACTTTTATGAATCTTTTATGTAGTGAGAATAACTCAGCTTGTAATTCCTTATAAGAAGGCAAACTATCACACGACTCATCACAAGACTCATTTTGAGATTCGGTTGAAGAGTAGTAAGAATTTACCTCTTCGTCATTCGCCATGAAGCACATATTTGTCATCTCTTGTCCACTTGTTTCGTTTTTTGTTTCGTTGGAGCTAGAGTCATCCCAAGTAGCCATCATAGCTTCCTTCTTTTTCTTCTTGTCTTTCTTAACCAACGGACAGTCCGGTTTGATATGCCCTGGTTTCTTGCAATAATAGCATATTGGTGGTTCATTCTTTCCTTTATTTTCTTTCCTACTTGTCTCTCCTTTTTCGGGTTTCTTTTTATTGACTTTTCTAGAAAACCTTTTATTCCTTCTGTAGAATTTTCCTAGTCTCTTAGTAATGAAGGCTAATTTATCTTGATCTCTAAGTCACTTGTTTCACTTTCCTCTTCATTAGAGCCGTGACTAGATGCTTTTAGTGCAATGGATCGTTTATGCTTTGGTTCAGGGTTTCTTTCTTTTAAGGCCATTTCATAGGTATGAAGTGAGCCTATAAGTTCATCTAAAGAAGTGGTCTTGAGGTTTCTACCATCTTGGATAGTTGTAGCCTTTGGTTCCCATATGGAGGGAAGGCCTCTTAGAATTCATCTTGAATGCTTCATATTCGCTTGTTAACATGTCTATCCTATTGTCTCTAACATCAACTGTTCTTTCATATGTTACTTCTAATTTGTCCCAAATCTCCTTAACTGTTTTGCAAGTCATGATTCTGTTAAATTCATTTGCATCTAATGCACAGTATAACGCATTTATAGCGCTTGCATTTATTTGAAGCATTTTATAATCTAAGTCAGTCATATCTTTCTTTTCTTTTGGAATGTGTTTTCCATCAACTATCTTAGTGGGAATAAGGTTTCCCTCCTTAACAACTTCCCATTCCAATCCATGTGATGGAGATATATTTCCCTTATTTTTTTTTCCAAAAGGTATAATTGTGTCAACAAAAGATTGGTAGACGGGTTGAGGATTGGCCCTCACCGAAGGGTGCTACTCCAATGTTTGCCATTTGATCTTTTTATAGTTTCTTATTAGGAATTTCTATAACTAGGCTCTGATACCAATTGAAATTAGGAATAGCTTCCCAAGAGAGGGGGTGAATTGGATTCTTTTTAATTTTAATATTATTTTTAGCTTTGCTTGACACCAAGAAATAAACACAATAAATAACTAATAATCACAATTAAAAATACTGAAATTTAAATTTACAAGCCAATCAATTAAACTAAAACAATTTAACCACTTAAGCAAGAATCTTAGTACGTTTATCAATTTCCCTATAGATGTTCACGGCTTTCTTTAGATAACCTCTTTGCATGCACTTCCCTTGATCAAGATTTTCACAGATTAACCAACGTACTCCCTTTTGGGTTTCCGCAAACGGTCAATCAAAATGTACTTTCTAAATATCAAGAGTCTTTATTTATTTCTAACTTTAGAACCTGCAACCTACACTTTAAATCACACAACAACAGCTTGTACAGAAAATAGAAAGTAAAGAAGAAAGAAAGACACAAGGTTCTTTTTACGAGGTTCGGTTTCAACACAGCTTACGTCCTCGCCCTTGGCAAAATACCGAAGGGTTCCACTGTAGCAGTTTCATTACTGGGTGGAACAATGCCTGTTTACAATCACTCCTTCGCCAAGGCTAGAGCCCGCCTTCTCCAAACAATATACCCTTTGTTTGGTCAACGATCCAATAGCCTGGAATCGTCCAAAATAATATGTTTACTAAGACTTTATATGTCATGCTTGAGATTATTCTCATTCTTTGCTCTTGAAGTTCTTTGAATATTTGTTTGAGCTAGCTTTATCTGCAAGTGCCTTAGTTTCTTTTTGGATCATTTTTTAGTTTATCTTCCTTGATGACCCACACTTGATCCATACTTGAAGTTTCTCTTTGGATCATTTGTTAGTTTATCTTCCTTGATGACCCACACTTGATCGATACTTGATCTTCACTTGATTCATACTTAATCTTCACTTGATCCATATTTGATCCATATTTCCTGAAACAAAAAAACTCAACCTTTCCAAGTTAAGTTTTCCTTTGTTTGTTATCACCAAAACTGATTGAAAGACCTGGTTAGGCCAACACCCAGGATCCACAATAGGGCAAAACACATCGATCGTAAGTATCACCTGATACGAGATATCATTTAGAGAGGTGATGGGATGGTGACCAAGATTGCATCGGCAAACAACCTAACAGACTCGTTTACAAAGAGCTTACCAGTTAGGGCTTTTGATAGTCATATAGAGGGAATGAGAATGAGATGTATGATAGCATGGCTTTGAGTCTAACTGGGAGATTGTTAGGGATTTATACTAAAGGACATGCTTTATGTAATCGATTTTAGTATTTATTAATAACTTCAGTTGTTCCATTTTAATGAGAATCTTTGTGAGCAATATTCACTTGACATTATTTATTTAATGATTATGCATCTATGACTTTTATTCTATATAGTAGGTGATCTAGTGTGTAGAGTACGACTTATATATAGAAGATTAGATCATCGGTTCTTATAGAATATAAGTTTTTTGTTCATAGTCTTATGAAATTGGACACACCTTTGGTAGGACTGTGGCACAAGGTTTTAATAGGTCTGTCTTGACTATTGGGAATGGTACAGTTCCAACTCCTTATGTTAGTACACTTTTGTGTGTATTGAACAAGACCATCTTGGGGTAATTATTTTTATACTGACTATATAAAATAATTAATACCTCATGGTTATTTTGAGTGCGTATGCTCTTAATTCTGATATGATTATTGGACACATGCATATAGTGTTTATTACTTTGATTCATAGAAGAGTGAGATTATTTATGGGTCAAAATACTTAGTGAGTTGGGTGATGACATTATATGTATGTTGAACATTAATTATTGATGGAATCCACATCTCGGTATCAGGATTGATGATACCCCCTGAAGGAAGCTTATAAGTTTTGATTGTGTCAAATCCTATAGGTGAATTTTGAATCCAGCACATCAAATAAGTTAAGTGGAAGGTCTTGGGGAATTAATATGTCAATTAATTAAATTTTCAATAATTTAATTTAATGGACGGGTATCTGTAATCTTTAAGTGAGGATATAAATAAGCATTTAATAATAAGAGCTCGAAATTTAATTTCGAATATGATAGAGAGTGCAATTATAATTATTTAGTGGTATGAATTATAATTAACGTAATTAAGGATGAATTCGGGTCAGATTAAGAATTCTTAATTACGTGGGAAGCCCTAGTCATATTTTCCTAGAGGTCCTTATAGTAGCCTATATATACACACGCTCCATTCGGCAGCTAGCAGAGGCGAGAAAACTCTCATAGAGGCAGACGTTTTTGTAAGAGAAGAAAACCCTAGCAGCCACTTACGAGCCCACTCTCTCAGGAGCAAGGCGTGTTCAAAGAATATAGTAGAAGATTCCTGGTTGTCTTCAAGAGATTGTTTTCGTACTTGCGGATTTTGGATCAAACTAGACGAATCTTGCAGGTATAATCCTAATCACGTAATTAGGGGGATTGCCTGATCTGATTATTTCTTTTTTCTTTTTTTTTTTTGTTATTCGTATGCACTTTAGATATAACCTAGACCGTAGTGGTCTTTTGTTCCCCAAGGTAGCAATGGGACCTAGATTCCTTGAATTGAAGATGCTTCCCAGTCCTTTCCCGGAATAATATCCTGATCCGATCATCTCTAGAGCAACCATATGTGCGGTAGAAGAGATTCAGGGTCAGGGAATTTGAGAACCTTCAGTCATAGATGTGGCGTTTAATATTTCGAATGCTATGAAGGAATCGTTTGGAATCTCCTCACCGACCTCTACCTATAGGCTGGATGAAGGCTTGGTAACCATCAGGTCAGTCTCTTCATACACGCAGATCATTTTATCTTCTGCTACAAATTTCACCTTTTGATGTACGGAAGATGAAACTGCTCTTGTATTGTGGACCCAGGGCTGCCCCAGGAGGCAGATGTACGATGAAGTTATGGCCATGATTTAGAAGGTAATCTAAAAAATTATAAAGCCAATATTTAAAGGGATTTCAATGGACCCCACAGACTCTATGCATGTTCCATCAAAGTTCCTATAGTGTATCCTATATCCTTTTAAGCGTGTGCCCCAGTGTACTCTAATGATAGAATAATAATAAACATGTTGGCTCCTCTTTGCTGCCATATGGACTTTCAGGTTTTTAACACTATACTCAAAAGAATGGAATTTAATGGCAATTTTCAAAAAGAACAAGGACTGGTTTTCAAACAAAAGAATTCACATAAGAAAATAGTTTTTTATTAACCAGGACTTTATGAACACCTTAACAAAAACTAAATTCCAACAATATGGTGTAACTACCCAGCCCTTTACACGGACTCAGGTGTCACTATCATACATTAAATACCTATACCTGTTCAAGATATAGAAACAACCTGCCCTAAACAGGGACATACGGATGTAAATCATACATAATCATGATGTAAATTTCGCGAAAAAACATAAACATCCATTGGGATTACTACTAGACTTATACCAGAGTTTACTAATACATCCATAATTTACATAAGTTCGGACTTAGAATACTTCTCATTATTACAACCCTCCAAAAAGGAACTTCATCTAAGTTTTTCTACAAGATTCAGATGCTTACGTAAGCTATTCAAAAACAATCTCCTAGTCCTTTTTGCTATTAGGACTGACGCACTGATGGACCTGAAAACAAAGGTTGTATAATAGGGTGAGACACCTCTCAGTAAGGAAGAAGGAGTTTCAATAGTGTGTGACTGCAATACATGCATATTTTAATTCAACATCTAAAATATAAATCAAGTATTTCTAATACAGTTGTGCATCAGGTATATCATTATTCATATTACAAAATTCTCACATCAGTCTTTCGACCATTTAATGATTTATCAGATGACCAACAGCAAAATATCCCTATAACCAATTTTACCCCATGGCTTGGGTTGTGCACTGATACTCGTCCAATGCCCTGTTTGTGCAGATACTGCCGAGTACCTACATATGATTCGACTGCCTCCATTGGCCCAATATCAACCAATGGTTTCACCCTGCTAGCCGACCATCTTGGTACTCACATCATTTAATACATGTGGTTGCACATGTACATCTAGCTACGATATCGTGTCGTATCATATAACAGTGGTTTCATTTTACCCTGCAAAGAAAGTATTTTTCAACCCTCCCGGGACTCTCAAGCTGTGGTTCCGTGTATCATAAATTCAATTTATACAAATATGATAACTTGTACAATTCCAGTATTTTTCACAAATTCAAATAATAGCATTGGGTTTAAATCGACGTCTTTCCACTTAGTTTACCCCTTTTTGTTTACTGATGTGGCTCGATGTATCACCAGCCTCCATTTATCACATTCTCAGTATAACAAATTTGGAACTTTGTTCCCATATTCTATATCAATAGTATAGAAAATTCCATTCATTTCCATTTCAACATATATCACATAAATTTACTTTAAAAACCCTCTAAATGATAGAAATTCAATATACATAGTTTAATTGAATAAATAAAGGATTCAAGCCTCTCCTACTATAGTATAAACACAAATAAACAATATTTGTAAAATTTGGAGATCACGCGTCGAAATCCTCGTTTTTACCAAAAATTGTAAAATCATCAAACTGACATTTCTACTCGGTAGAATTTCACAAATAAGCAGTTAAATTATACATAATAACGTAAACTAACTTTTTAACAGTTTAGTTTTCCAAAATAGTTGTTGTAATCAAATTCCCCTTACCTTATACTCGAAATGAAAGTTCGTATGAAAACAGTCCAAATCGACAACCCGAGATCCCGAAAACCTAAAACAACAGAACATAACCTTACTATGTTTTTTACTGCTATCCAAATATCCAATCAAAATTAGGATCAAATTCCTACCTCGATTCTTGGGAAAACCCAAAACTCTCAGAAACAACGATCTAATCCACTAAAAGTGTAGAGTTTCCTCTTCTGATCCACGCAGTACCCTCCATTTTTGGAAATGGACGACGAACGACGAAGGATCTTAGAGAGAGAGAGAGAGAGAGAGAGAGAGAGAGAGAGAATAAGAGAATTTATAGAATAAAACCTAACTTAACCCTTAAGTAATCTAAATAAATATCTCCTGCAAGATATTTATATATAAATATCTCAAAATATCTCTTTTCAAAATATCTTCTCCAAAATATCTCTTTTCAAAATATCTTCTCCAAAATATCTTTTTATTTATTTATTTATTTTATGTTTATTTATTATTATTATTATTATTTATTATATTTTATTTATTTATTTATTTTATTTATTTTTATTTTCTCAGGGTCGGGTTACTACATATGATCTCAATCATTTAGTTAAGGAGTTAACAATACAGACTCAACTATACTAAGAGGACATATGGACTCGACTCTAAAATTGAAAAGAAAATTAAGAATTCAACTATAACAAAAGAACCTATGGACTTAATCTAAATGCAACAAAATGATTTAAAGAGTCCATGGACACAGCAAGATGATTACCGACTTGGACTATGGTGTAAGACAATTGCAGAGTTGGACGATAGATTGAACTCAAATGACCAGGACTTTCCTAACAAAGTTTGTTCTCAGGGGTCCATTGACGAGATCTTGCTTTTTAGATTAGGATGCAAATGAGTGTTTTAAACGGGGGCCTCAAATTTGCATTGATCTCATGCATCTCACCTATTAAGGAGACCTGGTAAAAATTAGGGTGTCCACACATGTTTTACAACAAATTTTTTTTTTTTTTTTTTTTTTATTCCTAGAAATACTTTGAGAAAATGTAGTTTAATCCCTAAAAAAGATAAAGTGTTGTACCCAGTATATTTTATGCCAAAGATTGATGGTGGGATTTTTATGTCAATATTTTACTGAAAAAAATTAAATACTTAGAGATGGAAATCATAACTGTGCAACTTAAGAAATTATTAAAATTTTTATCTCAAATAACTAAATTTATTTATTTATTTATTTATTTTTTTGTCCCTAGGAGACAATCTAATGGTTAATTAAAATTTGTGACTTTTATTTTTTATTTTTTAAGAGGTAAAAGAGAAATATTATTATTAAAGTTCCTTCAAGAAACAAGAGAATACGACAGCAATAAGTATTAAAAATAGTAACATGTCAAACGAAAAACATGAAATAATAAAAGTATATTAGAGGTTAAGGGGTATGTGATGGGAAATACTTCATGTCGTGTATAATCCAAGCCTAGAATAGTTTTCAATTGAAAAAAAAAAAATTGTTTGAAAGAATTGAATTTGTTTGCTTGCTAGGTGATTCGAAGATGAAATCAAGTGCAGACTACACTTTGCACTAACGTATTCTTGTGGTCCTACAATTTGTGCCGTATGCTGCAATTTGCTCCATGTGCCTTTCTATTTCAATGGCATCATCCTAATTACTAATTTAGGATCATTGTGTGTAGCAAAATTTACATGTGTCACATGACAATAATGTCGACCAATGAATATTTGATCAAACAGCTCCACGTTAGATGAGTGCATGATATAAAATACTCACTTTCACCTACCCACACCCACAAAACTACTTTAGTTTTGGACAAAGCATCATAGTTGATTATATGTGTGTGTGTGTGTGTGTGTTGTGCTCTGTTTTTAATTATGGCTGTTTAGGACCAGATTAATTTTTAATATTTTTTTATATTGAAAATCTAAACCTAAAAGAAGTGAAAATTACTAATGTCAAACCCTTGAAGCTGGGATCCATCTCGGAGTAATAATAGTACTATAAAATAAAACACCTCATTTCTTTTACATATGTAATTTCAAACTGGAAAATGGGAAAATGGACAAAAAAGGAAAAGAAAGGAGTGCCGAAATAAATGAAAGTAAAAAAAACGTGGTGGAATGCAAAACGGCAAGGTTTCTGGCTTTGAAAAATAGCGGAGCAGAAACTCGTTTTCCTCGTGCCGAAATAGAGGTTGGTCCGCCGATAAATTGTTGCTGCTGCTTTTGTGCGTTACGTGTTTACGTTTTCAAAACGGCGTGCAACTCATGAGGCATCACAACTCATCACCACCACCGCTCTCATGACTCCCATCATAAGTCATGTCATATAATATTAAATCAGCCCCCACCGCCACATGAAATTGAATATGAAAACCTTCCCCCTCTGCCTCTGCCTCTCCTTCTCCCTCCTTTTCTTCTATATATAAACTCCAACCTCCTCCCACTCCCACCTTCCATTTCAATCTCACGAACCCAATTTATAAATTGCTCTCCAATATATAATATCTATCTACCTGCTGCCAACGTACAAATTAACCAAGATGAGAAGGAACCGCAACCTAGAACTCCGCCTCCAACCCTCTTCCTCCTCCTCCTCCTCCGCCTTCAGTACTCTTCCCTCCGCCGCCCCTGATTCCAGTCACCACCACCGCCACCACAACCCAGAATACATGTATGCTCTCTCTCTCTCTCTCTCTCTCTCTCTCTCTCTCTCTCTCTCTCTCTCAATTATTGCTGATGAATTGGTGTGATTATAAACCGATTAATTAGTTGCAATCTAATTGTTGGTTTTTGTTTTGAATATATTTAATGTAGGGTTGAGTCGGGGAACAGCAGCGGAAGCTCATCGCAGCAGAGCAATCAACAGCAGATGACGATATTCTACAATGGGAGGATCTGCGTCTGTGATGTTACGGAGCTTCAGGTACATTGCCTCTCTGCCTCTTCTTGCCCTTCTTCTTTCTCGCCCTGCCTAGTTACTACCAGCGTGGATGCATGGAATTATCTGTGCCCTCCCCCGTCGTCGCATCAATGCTTTCACAATACGACAAAAACAGCAGACTGGTTTGACGAGAGAGGGAGGAGAGAGGATTGATGGGCTGCTAAAGTCAGCCTTGTGCATCTGACACGTTTTTAACGCTGGAAATCATATGATCACAGAATAATTTTGATTTCCTAGAATTCTAACATTATTGCTTTGGAAGCCGTACCCCTTTTACCGAACTGCCCTCGTATTTTAGTAAAATATTCTCATTATTCAATAAGGTAGGACGTATCGGTGCCGACAAGTTTTCCTGCACTGCCCTAGAAATTTCGCACATCCATCCGCCCTTTTTGACCTACCTGAAATTAATCGATGGCCTACTCACCTACGCAGCCTCAATAATCTTTCTCTATTTTTTTTTTCTACATTACTTTATGGTTAATTAACTAATTAATAAACGCGAATTGCAATTGCAGGCGAGAGCCATCATATTGCTTGCGAGACAAGAAATGGAGGAACGGATGATCAGCCGAAAGCCCACGACGGCGCAGGCCTTGGAGCCAATGTCGCCGTCGCTGCAACCTCAGCTACACAGTCCCACCGGACTGTCCATGAAGAGATCGCTGCAGCGGTTTCTCCAGACGCGGCGGCACAGGGTCCAAGCAACGGCTCCACACCATCATTGATTACTTTATTTGTTCGTTCACTTGTTATTTTAGACTTCCTTTCTTCTTTTTTCTCTTCTTATCGGGTTGTTCAGATTGAAATTTCACAAGGCATAATGTAAATTATGAATTCCAGATCATGTTTCAATTTTCATATATATATATATATACACAGACACATACGGATGCTTAATTTGAAACATTAATTTAATTTGTTGTTTGGGTTTTGAGGGAATGAACCTTGGTTTGCCAAATTCAGGAAAGATTGGAATAGAAAATGTGTAATGATAAATGTAGTAATTATTATATCTGGCTTAAAATAGAATAAAAATAAGCAATCACTGAGAAAATATGAAAATGATAATTCTTTATTTTACTTTTATAAATAACTGAATAGATGTCTATGACATATGACCATTTTCTAATTAGGAAAATATAGCATTAGTGTTTTCTTTTTAGCATGTGCCATAATTTGTTGTCTTGGTCAATTTGGCTTCTCCATCTTTTAAAATCTAATGAAACTTTCACGTAAATTTCAACTCTATATAGAATATTTATGTAATAGTAATAATATATATAAAAGGACTTATTTTACAATTCTTTCTACAAATTATGTGATGTTATTCGATAAAAAATCAAGCACCTTTAAAAGGATGATATGAATTTAGATGGCTAGATAGTAGATTGGTTATAAAAGGACTTGTTATGCCATTAAAAGTGTAAAGATAGCGATAAAATCGTAGAAATTGTAGTATGGAGAAAAGAATGAGGTGAAATGAATTAGATTAGGAGAGGTAATGAGAGATAGTATATAGAGAGGGAAGAGACTAAAGAGAGAAGAAAGCGAGAGAGAGTAAAAGACAAAAAGATAAGAGGGATAAACTACACTGAGACCTGTTTTGCATTGCGCTATTGTATGATGCTTGTTAAGTTAACACTACAAAAAAGAAAACATTTACTGACGGTTTTAAACTGTCACTAATAATGAAAAATTGTCACTATTAATTATTAATTCTGACTTAGTGACCCTTACGGATTGGTAACTATAACGACTGTCTCAACTTATTATTAGTGACGATTTCGGAAATTGTCACTAATAATAAACTATTAGTGACAAAGACAGACCGTCACTAAAAGTGTAATACCGTCACTATAATTGACACTATTTTTGTGTTGAAAATCATCACTAAAGACATACTTTTAGCAACAGTTTGCAATCGTCACTATTGTCTTACTTTTAGCGATGGTTCTTAATTGTCACTATTGCCCTACTTTTAGTGACAATTAGCAACCGTCACTATTTGAACACTTTTAGTGACTATTTTAGAGCAATCACTACTGTCCAACTCTTAGTGATAGCTATAAAATCGTCACTAAAAGTTTCTAATAATTAAAAAAAAATTCACAAAATCATGCATTCCTATGAGAACCCTAAAATTAATTTTCTTCACACATCATATTGAACCATAATTGTAGATTAATTATTGTAATTGTTAAGAAAATAAAAATGTATATACATAAAAAAAAAAAAAATGTTACAATGTACGTATACATTATGTTGGCTTTTTGAATCTGATCCCTGTTTTGATACTGACAAAGTACAAGTTACTTATGTATGTATTTAGTGATTGATCAGATCCTTAATTCAAACACACATAAGGGAAAGTGGAAGTCAAGAAGATCTTCAAGCTTATCATCATTCTAGCGTATTCCATGAAAACTGAAGAGCAAAAGACGAAGACATTCATTTTAATTTGTATTGCATTTAAGTTCTCTTATTATTTGGTTTGTAATAATGCATGCATCTGCATGATATAACTTGAATGCTCAGATGACTGTAGACTAACCTTAGGACACCTAGAGTTTAACCAAAAACTCTTTTCATAAAAACTAAAATCAAACAAAGGTTTTGGAACAGTTTTAGGTAACTTCAGTCGACCGACATCGGATTTTTAGACTTAATTAAAAAGCCTCGGTCGATCAACCTTTTATATGTTAAATCACTTTAGTCAACCGAACTCGCCCTGAGGGCATAATTGTAATTTTGGTATGCTCGGTCGACCAACCGATTGTGTGTAATATTATCATGGTCGACCAAAACACTATTCACCCACGGAGTCAACCTTTGACCATGTCGGTCCTCGACCGACCATACCTAGCATGCACAAATTGGCTCGATCGACCGAATGAGTCCAAAGTCAACATATTGACTTCCCTCGGTCGACCGTTCTATTTTGAACACATCGTCCTCGGTCGACCGAACCATAAAGTGTCTAACAACCCAACTACTTGGTCGACCAAACCTTATAGTTCAATTTGACCTTGGTTAACTGAATCGATATGAATGGTCAACCAACCTTTGCCTTGGTCGACCAAACCCACGAAGGGTTCAAAATTGCCCTGATATGGTCGACCAAGCCTATAGTTCAAATTTGCCCTAATCAACCGAACTTATAAAAGTGGTCGACCGAACCTCTCGAGTTGGCTTATTTTTTATCTGTGAATCGTCATTAATTTTTCACTTAATATTTTCTAAAATGACAAGCGTATCCCCAACAACCATAAATTTCGTAGATTCAATAAATACCCCTTCATTTGCTTAGATTAGTAACTTTGATTAGCCTAAATTTTTTTTTAAATCCTTTGTTAATAAAAGTTCCCCAAAATCATGTTTATTGCAAAAATCTATTCCTTTGGAGAAAATTTTTTAAAACAAAACTCTCCAACTCTCCTTCCATTCATTTATTCCAAAATCATTTTTGGAAAAGAGTATATTTATTTTGGACATTTATTTTTACATGCTTACTCTCACTTATTATTTATTTTTTGAGAGTATAATTTTGGTTTCTCCCAGTTATTTCTTTTGATAAATATTTTTGGGAAAAATCATTTATTGCAAAAATATTTTTCGAGCTTAAATCCTAAATTCCCCAAATATTTTTATTTGCAAAAATCTTTGTTGGAGAACATATTTATTATTTAAATATATTCACATATATTATTTGTGCCAAAACTATTTGAAGAGCAAACCCTAGGTTCTCCTATACTTATATTGAAATATATTTTTGGGAGAAAATTTTGATAGGGTTACATCTTTGAGTATTTTATCATACACATCATATCTCAAAGATTGAAAATATTGTTTTGAAAAAACACCTTTTCAAAGCACATTTCATATCATAAGAGAGTGCATGTATTTGAGTTTTAATGTGTACATTTCTGCTTATATTTAGAAGCATCGTATTATGTACAAAAATGATTTTTAATGTATCGGTTGGATTCATCTCGTAAATTGAACTGGGGAGTCTCAACCCCGTAAGTGATACCGGTTGGGTCAGCCCATAAATTGAACTGGGGAATCTCCGCCCCGTAAGGGAGATAAGTTGGACTTAGCCTTATAATTGAGCTGGGGTTTATCTTGCCTCGTAAGGAAAGGTTGTAACGACTTTTGTTCCGCTCATTTAAGTGAGCAGGGATAGTGGAATCTTTGGGGGGTATGCCCAAGGCAGGGACGTAGGCTGATTTGGTTGAACCTCAATAACAAATATCGTGTGTCACACTCTCTCTATCTCATTTAATTGCTACACTTTAGTTTCCATTTTTGTATGCTTTTTTACTTACTAGTTATAATTATTCGCATGCACACATTTAATTTAAATGAGATATGTTGCCCACGTGTATATCTGCACTGATAGCTTAATCGTTTTACATACATGCTTTTAATGTTGAATGAGATATGAACTATGGTGAATCGGAAAATATTTAAATTGGCCAAATATTTTAATATGGTATGTTCACTTAACAAAAAATACAAAAAGAAAAAGAAAAAGAAATAGTTTGCATCATTATCATCGTGGTCGTCATTGTTCTCATCATCATTCGATAAGCTGAAGACCCTACAAAGTAATAATTATATAGAAAATTAGTATAGAATATTTGAATACATACTATAGGTACAAATGATTTGATAGCAAGAATGATTATACATAGTTAAATAAAAAATTATATAATTTTAAATATCGAACTTTGATCAATCGGGGAGGACTTTTTGGGTACCGTTAGTTCCGGCATGTCCACCTCAATGTCACGGACATGTCGAAACTAACCCCCACTCAGTTTGGACCTTGTATGCCTGATTTGGATGCTTGAGTGCTGAAATCAATTAAGTATAGATCTAAGGCATGTAATTTAAGTTTCCCTCTAAGCGCCTAATTTTCAACTAAGTAAGAGTTTTTAGGCATCGTCAGCTCCAGCATGTCCAACTTAATGTCATGGACGTGTCGGAACTGACCCTACTCAATTTGGATCTCGTATGCCCGACTTGGATACTTGAGTATTGAAATCAACTAAGTATATAGCTAAGACATTTAATCTAAGTTTGCTTCTAAGCACCAAGTTTTTAACCGAAGAGGAATTTTTGGGCACCGTCAGCTCTGGCATATCCAGCTCAATGTCACGGATGTGTCAGAACTGACCCCACTCGGTTTGGACCTCGTATACATGACTTGGACACTTGAGTGCTGAAATCAACTTAGTATAGATCTAAGACGTACATGTAATCTACGTTTGCTTTTGTTGACTTTTTGAGTTCGATCCCTTTTTTTATACATACAAAACACAGGTTACTTATGTGTGTATTTAGTATATGAAGAAGCTTAAATTTCAGCACACATAAGGAAAGGGAAAATGGAAGTCAGAATAGAACTTAAAAGCACACTTCATCTGGCGTATTCCAAGAAGGCAATAGAGCAAAGATGAAGAAGAAGACTTATGTTTTCAATTTGTAATGCATTTTGTTTTATATTTGATCTATAATAATGTATGACATGCATGATGTGAAGGGTAAGATCAAATGACCGTAGGGAATCGAACAAAGGCAATAGACTAACCCTAGGGCACAATAACCTTAATCTAAAATACTATAATTTATCTAGAAGGGTTTCAAAAAGAATTTAGGGTCAAAGTTGGGGCAAGTAACTCGGTCGACCGATGTTAGGTTTTCGGGCTTAATTAAAAGCCTCAGCCAACCAACCATTGCAAGGTCATTTGACCTTGGCCGACCGAACTAACCAGAAGTCAACATATTGACTTCGCTCGGTCGACCGTTCTAAAATGAACGTATTGTTCACAGTCGATCGAACTAACACTTGTTTGACCCTCAACTACTTGGTTGATTGAACTTATAGTTCAAAATGACCACGTTTGATTGAATCATATGAGCGGTCAACCGAACCTTAGCCATGGTCGACCAAACTTGTGAAGGGTTCAAAATCACCATGAGACGGTCGACCATATCCTTAGTTCAAAAGTGCCATGGTCGATCGAACATAGCAATACGGTTGACCGAATCGTGAATATGATCGACCAAACCTCTCAGGTTGGTCATATTTTTACCAAGGTTAAACAAGGTTATTTTTCATTAAACCTAATTAAACATTTCCAAAAATACCCATTGAGTCCCCAACCGTTATATTTTTTGGAAAAACTATACATACCCCTTCATTTGGCTTAATTAGAACAAAATTAGCAAAATTCATTAAGAAAAATTCTCTTAAATTTTTATACTCATTTTTTATCCTCTCTTTTTTTTACATTGAAAAATCTATTTTCAAGAGAGCATTATATTTATCTTGTGCATTTGTTTTTACAGATCATATTGTTTACTCTCACATCTTGTTTATCCTTTCAAATCTTATTTTTGAGAGTAAATCAAAGCTTTATTTATATATATTCATTGATATATATATCTTTGGAGAAAACTTGTCTATTGCTTGTGAATCTTGCACACATATTGCAAGCCTTCAAAGGCTCATATATTCATCATTGCCAAATTATTTTTGATCTAGAATCCTAGTTCCCCAAAGCTTTATTTGAAAAACTAGTTTTTGAGAAAAATCTTGGCATAATGAAAAGAGTACCTTGAGCATATTCTTATCTTAATATCTTTGTTTGGAAGGTCTCTTACTCTTGTTAATAAGAAAATTATTTTTCACACTCGGTCTTTATTGAAAAATATTTTTGAGTGAAAAATACACATTCTCACATTGAGCTTTAATTCATATCATAGGTGAGTATATCAGAGCTTAATGTTGAACACATCTGCTTGTATTAGAAGCACATTTGTTTGTATGCAAAATTTTATTTTAGTATCTGTTGTATTCTTGATGGGTTGTTGGAAGAGGGAGACGAGCCTTATGAATAGTCCCGAACTTGCTTAGACCCAGTTAGGAGAGCACCAAACTGGTTTAGACCTGGTTAGGAGAACTAGGTGTACCATCCTGGTAAAGTGTTGTAAACGGTGTTGCTCCACCCACAAGTGAGCATCTAGTGGAATCCTTTTGCTTGTGAGCTTGAGATGGGGACATAAACAACATTGGCTAAACCCCGATAACATATCGTGTGTCTACTTTTAATTTCCAACACTTTATATTCCTTCACATGTATGTTATATTTGATATATTGTGAATGCTGCATATAATTTAATTTTTGCATATTATTTTTATTTGCACAATTGGTATATGCTTTGAAGGACCCTAGATTGTGTATTACTGACATCTGGTTTAACCTATGAAGAAGTTTTAAAATTCAAATTCACCCCCCCCTTCTTGGGAATACACCAATTCCAATAATTGGTGTTAGAACCTTGTTGCATAGACTTAAACGTCTTTGGATTAAGATCACAATGGCTCATATTGGTGTATCCCCATTTGGTGAGGGTCGATCACCTACCAGGCCTCCAGTGTTTTCTAGTGTTGATTACACTGCCTGGAAATTAAAGAAGAGCATATTTGTAAAATCAATAGATTGGAGGGCTTGGCAAATGATTGTTAAAGGAAGTTGTGCTCTGATAAATGAAAAGAATTTTAGGGTAATTAATTCAAATGCAATGGACATGTTATATTGGGTTTTAGAGTCTAACAATTTTCGTGAGATCATGGCTTGCAAAAGTGCATAGGAAATTTGGGATGAGCTTGAAAGAAAATATGGGGAGTCCCAGGAGAATGAGATCTCTCCTTCGAATGCTCCAAGCTCAAATAATCAGGAGGAGGTAAATCATGGACTAGTAACGCTAATCGACAAAGGGGTATATGATTCTGACTCTGCCTCTATTGATGATTCTTGTGCCAAATCATGTGATACTTTATATGATGAATCATCCATTGTTTTTGATAATGATAATGCATGTATTGAAGAAAGCCTGCCCTCTCATGAAAAACTAGAAATTGCTTTACTTAGGATACATAAGCTTTTGGCCACGATGTCTAAGTAGAAAACAGTCTTCATAAATGAAAGTAGAGGGTTAACAAAACTATTAGAAGATCTAAAAGATTATCATGTTATCCTTTAGAAGAAAAAGAAAGGAAAGTTTTGGAATTTATCTACTTAGAGAAAGAGATAGATGATTATTCTAGAGCTACACTCAATGCTATAAATGAAAAGAATAATCATGATAAACCGTTGGAAGTTAATAGACACAATCTTTTCAAAAAGGGTTCAAATCTATCAAATCTATCTCATATTCATTTGAATGCCTCATTTAGTAAAAATAAAATAAATAAGCACAAGCTTTCACGTATATACAAAACATGCTTATCTAATGAAGGAAAAGGGCACATACAATATAACTGTACATGTAAAGGTGCTAGGGGCATAAACAAGGAAATGATGTGGGTAATCATGAAAGAAAACCTTTCGAGACCAAAGGAAGAAAGGAGTCAAATTAAAATAACATAATTATTAGATTCTTCCTTGGTGCATAGGATTAGCCATTAGAGGTAGTGGTGTCTGTAGGCTTGGGAAATGATTGGTGCTTAAAAAAAAAATTTCTAGTATGTGCATTCACTATATAATATTGTTTTACTAAGAACCATTAGAGATTCATGCTAATGTGGAAATACATGTAATATATCCAAGCTCAACTTAATGCATATATATCATAATGATTGGTTAAAATGTGAAAACATTGGTTATAACATACTCAAATAAAATTCACTTCCAAATGGACAAAGGCATCCGTGCCTAGTTTATAATTCCTAATGCTTAACTCACGCTTAAATATGAAAATTTAAAGTTAAGCATAGTTTTGTCCATTGCACCAAATTGAGTTTTGGGAAATTCACCATGTTATGTATCATTTATCCCTACTCATCTTTTAACATAAAAGCTTTGATCAAGATCTTAGTCATCACTTTAGGGTTAAATCACTATTGATCATAAATGACAAATGAATTAAGTGCTCATGAGAGGACATCCTTTCTCAACCAAATTAGGGGCATCGACTAAGGGAATCAAGTCTTCATCTAGATATCATAAAATTTTCCCTATGAGTTAAATTGTAAACCCTCTAATTTTGGTTTATCTCATCCATAGGAAATCTTTACCAAACCACGATCATATCAGGTAAAGATCCATTTTTCCCTTGGTCTGTATCCTTACTCAAAATAGTGATCATACTTAAAGGATACTTTCTAATCACCAAAAAGCTACAATCAAAATTCATATACTCTTTACGGCTCCTTGCCAAAAAGTTAGGACAATATCTTTAGACTACTTATCCTGAACAAATGTCCTACCTATTATAAATGCTCTTCTATACCCATTAGTGATTTAAGTTTTCAAAGACTATTTATTCAAACTTCTTTCACTAGCTTTCAAACTTTAAGTCAAATCTCTTAGAGCTTCAAATAATATTGAATGGCTAAAGTAGTTGCACTAGGTTTCAAATCTAGATGATGGAATGAAAATTCAAAGAGTAGGCACATGCAATTAAAGTTAAAGCCATCCAACCTTATGTCTCTCACAAATTGAGATTCACAAGAAAAGAGGCTATATAGGCTTTGTACATTGAAAGAATATTGATTATGATTTTTTGGTCCGTTAAAGCCTATGCATTTAGGGCTAAGATTAAACCATTGAAAATCTTAAAAATCTTGGCTAATGGAATTCAAAAATAGAGAAAAGGCATAAAATGAATAAGTGCATAACTCAGGGGGAGCATTTCCATTTCATGGTTATATAAATTGAAATGTTCTCATCATCTTTTAACATTTATATCTATATGTCCTCATAAGAATAGCGCTGTGCTACCATGTGGAAGAAAGACTTAAAAGGATTAGATGTTACTATCCATATCAACAAGGTACACCTTTATTTTTAGGAGCATTCTCATAAGAACTCCACGGTTAAGCTTGTTTAGGTTGGAGTAATCTTGGGATGGGTGACCTTCTGGGAAGTTTTCTTAGGAAGTGTGTGAATGAGGAATTGAAAATGGCACGTGTTGGTTTGTGGGGCTAGTCATTAGTCCGATAAGGTCCGCCCCTATTGTTTGGTCCAAGTGGAGGAGGAGAGCCACAATGCTCCGTGGCAGACCTAGGTTGGAGCGTTACAAAATGGTATCAGAGCAATTACTCAGCCCGAAGTGTGATGAGATTCACATCGCCTGGGTTTGGAAATGTGGGTTCACAACGAAGACGTTGCATTCTGTAAGAGGGGGAGCATATGATACCCCATGGAAAAAAGGCTTAAAAGGATTAGATGTTACTACCCATATCAACAAGGCGCACCTTTCTTTTCGGGAGCCGTCCCATAAGAACTCCACGATTAAGCGTGCTTGGCTTGGAGTAATACTAGGATGGGTGAGCTTCTAGGAAGTTTTCTAAAGAAATGTGTGAGTGAGGATAAAACACACTAAAAAGGACATGTGTTGGTTTGTGGGGCAAGTCATTAGTCCGATAAGACCCACCCCCTGTTGTCTAGTCTAGGTGGAGGAGGAAAGATGCAGTGCTCCCTAACAAGCCCAGGTTGGGGCATTACATACACTAATATCAAATTCATCTACTACTCTTTAGTGTTTATATTCTTTGTTGGATAGATTATTATTTATGAATTGATATTTGCTAGCTGATTGCATGTTTAGTCTAGAATGCCTCTTGTATGACGGATGTAGTGGATGTGAATTGCATGCTAGTAGTGGATTATAGGTTTTTGCATGCTTGAATTTTTTTATCTATTGAAAATAACCATATTTTCAGATACAAGTTTTATGGGAAAATGTTTGATTTTCATATGGCATGCTGTCGAAATTTCAATAGGAATTTTCCCAAAATAAAACCTTGTACAAAGATGATTATGATAAAATTAATGATAAATTTTATTTTGGAAAATATGAGTGAAAACTAAATAAAAATTAAACTTCATCCCGGCATAATCATCGGATATTTAGAGGATCTAATACCTTCCCTATAGAAAGAACATAAATGACCCATATGCATCATTTGCATTTCTTTTGAAATATTGAGGCTCTTAAGAGAATCACGAACATCATATCCAGCTTTCAAAGCTTCATAATTTGACATGGATTGTTCTTGGTTATGAACATTATGGCATACCTTAATATGTATTTTCCGATGCATTTACAAACTATAGAAACGACTGTACTAATCATAATGTAGTTGATTAATAATCAGTATGGTTTGTTGACCTTATAGGTCACGCCCGGTTTTGATAATGACAAATACTTATGTATTTAATAAATATCTAGTTCATGTGCAGGTCTATATTAGCAGATATAGTGATGGCACGTGAAAGCTCAAAGCTTGAAGACAAATTTATGTTCTCAAATTGTAATATTCAGTAGTGAAATTTGTCTGTAATAGTAATTAGGATATTTGGTTTGTAATAACCACACACAACACATGCATGGTTTATTATGTAAGATCAAACCAAATACAAACCAAAAGTGACCATAGAAAGACCTTAGGATTTAGTCGACCAACACCGAACTTTTTCGGTGTCTTCATTATTTGACATTAATGACCCTAGGACACACACATTTGCACCTATGTTTGATAGACACTTGATTAGGGTTTATGTGAAGTATAACAGGACCAAAATGCACACATTGTGCACTTTCGGTCGACTAGCCAAGGTAGTTCATTTTGGCCTGGTCGACCGAAACAGGTCTGAGTCAATAGTTGACCAAAAGCCCTAGTTGATCAAACCATTGCAGTTCAAAACTTCTGGTCGACCGAAACCCCCTGGGTCAAATGTTTGACCATCTGGTCGATCGAGCCTTTTTGTACTCCAACTACCTGGTCGACCGAGGGTCCTTAGGAAAAATCCCAACGGTCTAGTCGACCGAACCAGCCAGTTCAAAATGGCTTGGTCCACCGAATCTCGGAGAAATGGAAAATCACCTTTGGAAAAGGCACTTTTGGTCGACCGAGCCCTTAGTTCAAAATCCTCCTGGTCGACCGAACCACATGAGATCTGGTCGACCGAAACCTTTCTGGTCGACCGGACATCTCGGGTTGCCCCTGATTTTTACCACGGTTAAATATTTTTTAAACAGGGTTAAAATGTTTAAAATGTCATTAAACTTTTCTAATAATTCCTAATAGGTCCCCAACGGTCAAAAAACATGGGGTGTTTATATATACCCCTTCATTTGGGAAAATTAGAAGTTGATTAGAAAAAACAAAAATCCATATTTCTCTCTTAAGCTAAATACTTCTTATTGCTCATACTAGTTCCAAATCCACTCAATCTTACCTTCTTCACTTCCTTGCATCATTTGTAAGTGTATTGAGTGTGTTTATTTAGAGGTTTGCTCTCCTATTTCGTGAGTGCTTGAATCGATTTTTACGAGAGCATAGCCTAAGCATTCTTAGGAGGCTTTTTTAATAAGCCTACCCTAAGAAAGCTTGTGGTGAACTTCCGAGTGTTGCATTCTCATTGCAATATCTTTGGAAGTTTGTATTTGTTTTTGGCTGGCAAAAATATTTTCAAACTTACTCAAATATCTTGTGATATTCATATCAACATTGTTGTGAAAAGATATTTGTGTTTAATATAAAAATCTTATGGCAATATCTATTCAAGTTTATATTATTTTCTGAATACAAAGATTGCTTAGCTTTGCAAACCAAGCATATACACTAGTTAAAGTGATTGACATATTCTAGTGTTTGAGATATTTGAAACTTGCATGATATCGTTGTTTGAGCATCTTGACTGAGAACATATTGAAATACAAAGATTGCTTGTTGATACTCTCACGTATGTATTACACTGATAGAAAATACCTTTTGAGAGTTAAACTATTTAGACCACACTGAGCTTACATTTTAAATCATTTGTGGTGTTTGTGATTGTGTGCATTTAGGGTACAAATTTGCTTTATATGAAAGCATCCTTATATTGTACCTTTTGATTGTATATCTAAGAGATTCCAGGCGTGGCCTAAGGGGGCGGTAATCCAGTCTGGTAAGGATTGGTGTAAAGATTGAGGTCAACCCTGTGCTAATTGACCTAGTTTGTATAGGTACTGCTCCACCCATTTAAGTGAGCAAGTTATTGTGATAATCCTTGTGCTGGTTAGCCAAGGCGGGGACGTTGACAATTAGTCGAACCTCAATAGCATATCTATGTATCACACTCTCTTTATTGCTTTCTGGTGCTTGTGTGAATAATTAAACTACTTTACTTAATTTCTGATATATTTATATTACTTGCACTAGATTGACCATAGGCTTGTGAACATACGTCTGTTAGGAGGAATACTTAGGAGATAAATTTTAAAAATACCAATTCACCCGCCTCTTGGGATCACGGTAAAGCTAACATGGTTGGTTTAAAAGATTTAAAATGATGGCTTATACTACTAAGCATAATGAAATTAGTCTTTAATTGGTATAAGCAGTTTATTGCATCTATACTAGGATTCCAATTGAAAGGGGAAGCATCTAAAATTAAATTACTGCCTTGTTATGCTCACCAACACGGTTTAGCTTAGATCTATTTTGAATCAAGTGTGGCATGTGCTTAAATGTAATGTTCTTATTAGAAATCATAATTTGAAACGTGTTGATTTGCTAATCATTTGTGTAGCCATGTGATCCTTACTTTAAATTGTCTGATATCTTTGGGATCCTTGGGGTTGATTTTTTTGGTCATATTTCGTGTGCTTAAATGAAATACCAGAAAAAATATTGTTTGCACTTAGCCTAGATGCTAAAAGGGGGGGGGGGGGGAGGGGGGAAGTTTTCAAGAAAGGGGGAGTTCTTTTAGCTAAGGAGTTCCTTATACTCAAATTTTTTACACTTAGCCTAGCCTTTTTTCTGATGACAAAAAGGGGAGAACTATTATGAGCAAAATGTTTGATAAAAAAGGTGGGGGGGGGGGGAATTTTTTCTAGGATAATATTTTAAATGGAGTAAATATCTGAGCTGCATGCATTATGTATTTGTTCTTTATTGCTAAAATGAAATGCATCTTGTAATGTCTTCTTGTTATGCTTGACGTTCAATGTCTATGTTTTTATTCATGCATATTCTTAGGGTGAGCCTTTTTTAGGCTAAACCTTATTTTTCTCTAGTGCGTTTGTCATCATCAAAAAGGGAGATATTGTTGACTTTTTGAGTCCGATCTCTATTTTGATGCTAACAAAGCATATGTAACTTATGTATGTATTTAGTATGTGAACAGGTTTAAATTTTAGCACACATAAGGAAAGGGAAAATGGAAGTCAGAATAGAATTTAAAAACTCACATCATTTGGCATATTCCAAGAAGGCAGTAGAGCAAAGATGAAGAAGAAGACTTATATTTTTAATTTGTAATGCATTTTGTTTTATATTTGGTCTATAATAATGCATGGCATGCATGATGTAAATGATAAGCTCAGATGACCATAAGGAATCGAACAAATGTCATAAACTGACCCTAGGACACAATACCCTTCATCTAAAATACTATAACTTATTCACAAGGGTTAAAAGAATTTAGGGTCAAAATTGGGGCAAGAAACTTGGTCGACTGATGCCGGTTTTTGGGCTTAATTAAAAGCCTTGGTTGATTAACCATCGTAAATTCATTTGACCTTGGTCCATCGAATTGAGAAAGTTGACCAAAGTCAAAGCTTCAGTCGATCAAACCCTTGGCAGTATAAATGCCTCAATTGACCAAACCGACCAGAAGTCAACATATTGACTTTGCTCAATCGACTGTTCCAAAATGAACATATCGTTAATGGTCAACTAAAATGACACGTGTCTGACCCTCAACTACTTGGTTGATCGAATTCATAATTTAAAATGACCATGGTCGACCGAACCATATAAGCGGTCAGCTGAACCTTAGCTATGGTTGATCGAACCTACGAAGGGTTCAAAATCGCCCTGAGATGGTCAACCATATCCTTAGTTCAAAAGTGCCACAGTTGACCGAACATAGTAATACGGTTGACTGAATTCTGAATATGGTCGACCGAACCTCTCGGGTTGGTCAGATTTTTACCGAGGTTAAATAGGGTTATTTTTCATTAAACGTAATTAAAATTTTTCAAAAATACCCATTGAGTCGTCAATGGTTATATCTTTTGGAAAAACTATATATATACCCCTTCATTTGGCTTAATTAGAACATGATTAGCAAAAGTCATTAAGAAAAATTTTCTCAAATTTTTATACTAATTTTTTATCCTCTCTTTATTATTACTTTGAAAAATCTATTTTCAAGAGAGCATTATATTTATCTTGGGCATTTTTTTTACAGATCATATTGTTTACTCTCATATCTTGTTTATCCTTTCAAATCTTATTTTTGAGAGTAAATCATAGTTTTCTTCATATATATATATTCATTGATATATATCTTTGGGGAAAACTTGTTTATTGCTTGTGAATCTTGCACACATATTGCAAGACTTCAAAGGCTCATATATTCATCATTGCAAAATTATTTTTGAGCTAGGATCCTAGTTCCCCTAAGCTTTATTTGAAAAAATAGTTTTTGGGAAAACTTTTGGCATATTAAAAAGAGTACCTTGAGTATATTCTTATCTTAATATCTTTTCTTGGAAGGTCTCTTATTCGTGTTAGTAAGAAAATCATTTTTCACACTCGGTCTTAGAGAGCTCACATATTGGATCTCACTTGAGCATTAAATCCATCTCATCTGTGAGTGCACATATTTTGATCATATTATTATACAAATCTGCTTGTGTTAGAAGCACCTTTCCTTGTACGAAAAAGCTTATTTGATTGTAATATAGGCGTGGCCTGAAGTAGGAATTCTCCACCCCTTAAGTAGTGTTAGGGCCTTCTCTGTCCTATAAGGAGAGTGTAAAGGATGAGGTTAGCCCTAATAATTTTACCTGGTGTTGTAATGGGTGCCGCTCCATGCATTAAGTGAGCCTTAGTTGTTATCTTCGTTCTTGTGAGCTGGGGTAGGGACGTAGGCACATTTGCCGAACCCCAATAACATATTTGGTGTCACTTTTATTTTACTTGCTTTATATTATGATTCTTGCTTGATTTAATCTCTTTGCTAAATATACTGCATATCTGGATGACCCATAATTGTATTTGATTGAGAGATACTGGAACTGTGTTGCATGTGCAAAAAATAGATTGATTTATCATCTCTGCAACTTCATACGTATTTAGACTGCCCCTAAGTTGTGCATTACTGCTGCTAACTTAGATAAACCTAGGAAGAATTTTTAAATCTCCAATTCACCCCCTCTTGGGATTGTATCAAAGTCAACAATTGGTGTTAGAGCCTCGTTGCTTAGACTTAATCATTTTTCTGCAAAAGGATCACGATGGCTCGGGTTGGTGTATCTCCATCATGTGAGGGAAAATTCTCTACAAGTCCTCCAATGTTTTATGGTAAGAATTTTTTTGATTGGAAACTTAGAATAACTAATTTTATCAAATCATTGAATTGGAGGACTTGGAGAGTTATTTCTCAAGGGAATATCATGCCTATGAAAACTATCAATAATGTCGATATTCCCAAATCTGAATTTGAGCTGAATGAGAGTGATATGAATTTAGTGCAAATGAATTTCAAAGCCATGAATATTCTAACTTATACTTTAGATACTAATATCTTTCATGAAGTTATGGCATGTCATAGTGCCAAAAAAATATGGGTGGAACTCGAAAAGAGGTATGGTGAAATTTAGCAAGAAAAGGGTATCACTTCAAGCAAGTCAAGCTCAAAGGAAAATGGAGGAAATAATTAGTTCTCTACAGCCTTCACTGACGAAGAGGTAAATTCTTCTCCCTCCACCTCATTCAATGATTTATGCAATGATTGTGTTAAATGTGATAAGACTTTTAGGAGTGATTGTTGTAGTGAATCTGATGATGATAGCATACCAACTTATGAGGAACTCAAATAAGAATACATTAAAACTCATAAGTCACTTGTTAAAGCACTTAAACGCTATACTATTTTGAAAAACAAGAATGAGGCATCATTGAAAGAACTTGAATAAAAATTTTTTGTTGAAAAAGAAAATGATTTGAAAATCAAAATGTTAGTAAACAAGAATGAAATGTTGGAAAAAGAGCTAAATGTCTTAAAATCTCAGTTCTCTAGTGATAATGAAAAGGATTGTCTTATTTCATAACTTCAGTGTAAAGCAAACACAATGTCTAAAGAATTCATAAAACTACAAAGTGTTTGCAAGGGCTTAAAAGATCTAAAAATGCAAGACCTAGAAAGAAAAATTGAGGATCAAGATAAGATCATCCATACATTCACTAGGGGCAAAGAAAACTTTGACAAGCTCTTAGGATCACAAAAGATGACCTTTAGATAAAGAAGGTATAGAGTTCAATGGAATTAAAAATAGAAAGAGGAAAAACCTAAACATGGGGTACTTTGTAAGAGAATCTAAACATTATGTTAGTACCTCCTCCAGTCCTTATACTCATACCACATGCATCTTGTGTAAAAAGAAGGGACATATAAAGTTTGATTGCCTATTCAAAATAAAAGGTGTGAAAAATGAAACAAGTATGGAGAGTCAAAGAAAAACCTGAATTCATATCACCATGACTTTAGGAGAACTGAATGACAAAAGGTCAAAATTGGTGCACTCAATAATTCATAAGTCAAGCATCTAAATCATTTGGCTCTCTTTTCTGAGTAAAGGTCAAAAAGAGAGGGGTGATTGGGTTTGATCGGTTGAACTCATTTCAGCAAAAATTCATCGGTCGATCGAATGGGTATGTTGACCTGTGTTCACCACCTCGGGCGCCCAATAATTCTCATTAAAAAGAGGTTCAGGCTACCCAAACTTGTGGTTCACCAAACCGAATCTGAACCTTGGGTGACCAAAGCATGGGGTATAAAACGTCACATTAGTTCGGTCAACCAAACTCAAATTGAACTATCGTCCTCGTGCGACCAATGATAAAAATATGAAAAGTCAATAGGTTTCAGCCAACTGACCTCAAATTCAACCAACCGAATAGACTCAGTCTCGGCCACTTTTAATATGGATCAGTCGATTGAACACTTGACTGAGTGACCAAACCCATGGTCTATATATAATAGGCACGAAACTATTTCATTTTTTCTATGTCTTTTAGAGCAACCCGAGGGCTCCTCTCTTCTCAGTGCTCCCTATTCTTTCTATCACCTTTTTTTTTTTTTTTTTCTCTCAAAAATCATCATCCTACCATTTCTAAAGCCTTAAGACACGTTGAATCCAATACCGCTCTCGACGAATGGTTCATTTCAGTGGATCGAAGGATCAAGTATGAAAGGACCTTTAGGTAAGGAGCCAATCCTACGTAAGAGCCTTGACATTGATTTTATGCAAAATCACTTCAATAATGTCTTGGAAATGTTTAAATATCAGGGTTTGTATAATTTCATCAGCTATCAGGCTAAAGGGATGTATCCCACTCCTGTGAGATTATTCTATGCTAATTTAGGACAAGATTATCAGGGGGTACTATTCTAGGGGTTTTAAGACTGACATTCAGTTTGATGATGAATATATTGCTGATACGTTTGATGTTCAGTGAGGATAGGTTGATTGCCTAGATGTTGTATCCGCTTGGATAAATGAACAGAGGTTCATAGTGGAAAGATTTGTTAATCTTGTAATGTCTAATCTTGTTGTTGATTTGAATCATACTCCCAGTTATAAATCCTTAACACTTGAGGCAAAGGTTTTTCACCACTTGATTACATATAATAGTTTTCCAAATTTTGGATCCAGAGATCACGTATCTTATCCAGACTGCTTTGTGATATGGTGCCTCTTCACGAGGAAGAAGCTCGACCTTCAAAAACTAATCCTAACATGGATATTTATCAAAACTATTAGAAAAAGAATCATGCTGCCATATGGGGGTATCTTAAATAGGATCTTTGTACGAGAGAAAGTCACCAGAACTCCTTACTTAATGCTTAAAAAGATGAAGAGCTCAGATCTATTCTCCTCTACGGCCTTGAAATTGATGGGATATGAATTGACGGGCAACATGTGGTTACCAACCATTCTAGAAAGAATAGGAGGTCCATCAGAAGCTCCTTAGGATCAGCCTCATATGCCTTTAAAAAAAAAAATCATGGCTGCTATTACTGGTCTCACTGCCTCCTTTAATGAATTTAAGGGGTCTATGCAGAGTGAGATAAAGGAGCTAGCTACCACATCGTATGCACGCACTTTTAAATTTCTTTGAATATTCTATCTAATTGTTGATGCTTCCTGCATGGCGGATGCAGTAGATGTGTATTGCATGCTGGTAGTGAATTATAGGTTATTGCATGCTTAAACTGAATAATTTATTGTTTGCTCCAATCTATTTGGTATAGGTTTTATGGGAAATGTCCTATTTACAGAAGGCATGCTATCAGAATTTAGTCAGATATTTCCCAAAATAATCAAATTATGTGCTAAAAGTTGATGCATGTGCATGTCGAACTTGATTTGAATTTGAATTGCTTGCATGATTATATACTTTGGTCGAATTAACAAGTAATACCACCATTTGACTTAAATGGCATTTGGATGATGCAAAATATTTAAGGATTATATGATATAACCAGGTTTCTATGGGAAAAAGCTATACTTTTAAATGAAATGCTGCTCAAATTTTTCTAAAACTCATCTCCAATTGCATACATCCTATGTTTTATAAAAATTAAACACTATGGACTTACTTGCATTCCTAGAACATCTCATTATGTGCTTTTTGCCTACATTCAGTATGGATTGTTCTCGTAAATTGTGAACACCTTGTTGGACTTGAATCCAAATTTCTGTGGCTCATATACTTTATAAACTCCTATATGAAACCTAGCCTAGTTCTCAAATTGAAAGTGGGATCTTTTGTTTTAAAATTCTATCTCCTCAGGGTTATCCAATTTTTTATTTTTATTTTTTGCAAATATTACCTCCAAATACTTGTTGATTATTTCCAAAGGGGGATTCCTCAAAGTCCATTCTTCATGAAACGATCTTAAATGATGATTTTTTTTTTCTTGCTTATGCTTTATAAGCTTCAAAATATTTATGTATGTGCTAAAAAATTGTAATAATAGACAGAGTGCATAAACTAAGGGGGAGCCACATATTACAGCTCTGAAATCCCTTATCAATTCTAGCACTTACATTCATGCTCCTAATGTATATATTGAAATGTTTGCTTCATATTGATCATGAATGTTGGATGTGTTTGAATCATTGCATGCACTTTGGGCTATATTGAATATCTTGCATGTATTGACAATGACCTATAGTTGTAATTCATTAAGTCTTTGATTTAGTTTTGGGAATTACTTTATTTTCAAACGGTATGCTGTCAAAATTTTAAAAATATTCTAAAATTAAATCTTATATCGGAATTCTTTTTGTGTTACTTCCCTACCATAGCCCCTTCTTGTTGATGTCAAAAGGGGAGAAGTGTCTAATGCAAAATTGGGAGAGCTAAATACATATCAGAATTGAATTGAGCTTTATTGACAACTAAGAATTGAATGCATAATTTGTGTATGTTGGTCTTCATTTGTCATATGTCATATGCTTGTACTTCAAACTTAAATTCTAAGCATATACTTAGGGGGAGTTTGTTTGGCTTTGCCCACTTTTGCAAATTGTTTTGGTCATCATCAAAAAAAGGGGAGAATGTTGACTTTATGAGTCTAATTCCATTTGGATTATGACAAAACCAATGTTTCTAACATGTGCACTAAGCTTCTTGAACAGGTTCATTCTTAGCATGCACTGATGGTAATAACTCAAGGAAGCCATACGAACCTTGAAGATCATGTTCATATATGGCATCTGGAGAAGCAAAAGAATGAAGACCTATTATTGTAATTCGAATCACATGCATGATAGAGCTAAATGATCAAGAGGCCATAGATTGACCCTAAGGTTCCTACACATCAATTGCACAAATCCCCTAAAACTCACAAGTCATGTCTTTCCAATCAGGGGTGAACTAAAGTAAAAAACAAGACCTATTTCTTAAGTTTCAAAGGGCTTCAGGTGACCGAAGCTAGCATTTTAAAAATACCTTAGTCATCCAAATAGGTAGAAAGTCAACATGTTGACTGAGGCCCGAGCAACCAAACTGAAATTGAACTAAACGTCCATAGTCGACTGTCCCTCAAAAGTTTACCTTTCTATCATCCCCAGGTGCTTGAATACTCAGTTTAAAAATACCCCAGGTGACCAAATCATCATGTTCAGTGGATCGAGCTATGAATCAGGTGATCAAACCTCGAGCGATTTGGAAAATTGCCTAGGCTTTAGCCAACCAAACTTAACCTCAAGCACTCGAACCCAAAACTGAACTTTTCTATATATGTTTATTCGAGCAACCGACCCTAAGGACCGGGCGACCGAATCTCTCAAGTTGCCTTATTTTTAATTGTAGTAATTAGGGGTAAATTGGATTAAATTGCAATTAAAAATTTTCTAATATTCCCAATAGGTCCCCAACGGTCAAAATTCAAGGGCTCTCTATATATACCTCTCATTTGACTCAAATAGGAAGAGATTAGCAAAAAGTGATTAGCAAATTCCCTCTTAAATTTTTATACATCTTTTGCTATTTACTTTACATTCCAAGCACATTTTTTTAACACTCTCTTTGATACTCACTTGAAAATATCTTTTTCAAATAGAGAGTTTATCCTTCTTGTTCCCCTCTCTTGCAAATCAATTGTAAGATTGAAGGGAGTTGATTGTGGTTATTGTGTGCATCTTCAAATCATTCTCTTGGAAAATACTCTGACATACTCATACATTTTGAAAATCTATTTTTAAGAGTTCTTTCTTGTTTCATCTTTCCCATGATATTTCATATATAAATATTTGATTGGGAAGATCTTGGTTTTGTCTTGCTAGTCTTGGCATTCAAATTGCAAGACTTGAAAGATTGCATATGATCTTTGATATTGTTTTTGCAAGTCTCAATCTAGAATATCTATTGTTCTTTACATTTAGAACATCCTTTAGATATTTAATTTGGGTTGTGTTAAACTTCCTTTGATTATTCGTTCATTGAATATAATATCTTGTATCAAATGTTGTACTCTCACATATAGATACACTCTCACATCTTAGAGAGCTCACACATTGGATCTCACTTGAGTATTAAATCCATATCATATGTGAGTGCGCATATTTCAATCATATTGTTGTACAAATTTGCTTGTGTTAGAAGTACCTTTACTTGTATGAAAAAGCTTATTTGATTGTAATCTAGGCATGGCCTAAGGTGGGAAGTTCTCCACCCTTTAAAGAGTGTTAGGGCCTTCTTCGCCTCATAAGGAAAGTATGTAAAAGTTGAGGTTAGCTCTGGTAATTTGATTCAGTGCTGTAATCGGTGCTGCTCCACCCGTTAAGTAAACTTTAGTGGTAATCCTCGAGCTTGCAAGCTAAGGCGGGGATGTAGGCACGTTTGCCGAACCCTAATAACATATTCAATGTCACTTTTACTTTACTTGTTTTATATTCTTATTCTTGCTTGATTTAATCTCTTTGCTGAATATATTGCATATCTGGTTGATGCATAATTGTATTTGATTGAGAGATACTGGAAGTATGTTGCATGTGCTGAAAATAGATTGATTTATTAACTATGCAACTGCATACGTATTTGGACTACCCCTAGGTTGTGCGTTACTACTGCTATCTTAGTTATACCTAGGAAGATTTTTTAAATCTCCAATTCATCCCCCTTTTTGGGATTACACCAAAGTCAACAAGGTTAATTTAACAAGTTGTGTTTAAGTGGTGATATTTCAGATAACCTTGTGTGACAAAGTTCAAAAGAATCAAAGAAATGAAAGTTCAAGATCACAAGTATCATAAAGCCATACTCCATTAACAAAGTGATCAAATGAAAGCTCAAAAGATTCAAGATGTTCAAAACATGTGGAAGCATAAAGAATATTGAAGCTTAAGTCTAAAAGGATTCAAAGCAAAGATACATGAAGATTTCAAGCTTAGAGAGTTTGACATCTTTAGGATGTCATATGTAAGTACTTCATTATAAATATTATTTTGAAATGTTTTGAAGCTCATTAGAGGTTGATATGGACTTAAAGACCTTATTTTGAAAACCTAGGAAAATGCTTTTTACAAGTAACAAAGCAAGATGGCTAAGAGTTTTAAAACTAACCTAAAAAAATAGTATTTATAACTGTTCAGGCACCTGACCTTTAGATCTCAGGTGACTGAAGATTTTTATGAATAATTTTTAAATAGACCTTATTTTGAAAACCTTGGAAAAAGCTTTTTAAAAGTAACAAAGCAAGATGGCTAAGGGTTTTGAAACTAAACTAAAAAAGCAGTATTTATAATTGTTCAGGTGCCTGACCTTTAGACCTTAGGTGCTTGACCCCTGAAACCTTAGGCGCCTGACCCTGTTTCAAGTTAAAAAATAACATTGTGTTTAAAACCTGAGGCGACTAACCCCGAAACTTCAGGAGCCTTACTCTCGTTAACAACTATTATTTTTAGACATTTTAAAATTCAAATTTAAGTTACTTGTGCCACAAATTTCATATAAACTTGGGAGCCACTCCAAGTAACTTAGGGAAAATGAATTAAACACTTTTTGAGCCTATAAATACACGATTTCTCAAATCAAATCAGTACCAAGGAATTGAAAATCAGTTTTCAAAGCTCCATTACTCAAACTCTCTCAAAGCTCTCTTGTAGTTATACTTTTGATGAGAATTTCTTGAGATAAACTAAGTCTCCAATCATTGATCTGAAAGCTAATCTTCTGAGGTTTGATACAAATCAAAAGAAGAAATTCGGTGAAATACTTCTTTGAGCTTCAATTCAGTTTCTTTTTTATATTTAATTTGAATTATATTAGTGCTTTAAATTGTACTAACTAACTCTATCTGAGAGCATCTTTTGTACACAAGAATCTTATCTTTTTTTCTTGTTTTCTTTGACGATTCAGGGTCATTGGATCGTTGTATCAAGTGTGGGGTATCGCTTTGAGAGGTGTACTCTAGCCTATTGAAGGAGATATTGTAATAGTTTGTTCCGCCCATAAAGGAATGCTATAGTGGAATCCTTAGGTGGTCTTACCTAAGGCAAGGACGTAGGTTGTGTATAAGCCGAACCTTGTAAAAAACTCAGTCTCACTCTCAACCTTTATTCTTTAATTTTCCTACATATATAAATTGTATGATTGTGTATCTAAGTGCGGGTAGCTGAGACAATTGAGATTGAGAAAACTTTTAATTTAAGGAAGTACGTTGATTGATCGTTTATGGAAACCTTAAAGGGAGTACATTGATAAATCGTTTTTGGAAACCTTGGTTAAAAGGAAGTGTATAAGATCTATAAATATAGGGCTATAATCAAACATTACGTTGAGTCTTGCAAACACTTATTCGAGGAAGCGCTGCTACAACTTTTGTGTTGGTTAAGTATTTTATATTTGATTGATTGGTTGATTGAATTGTCATTGTTTAAAGTATTTGGTTTGTGCGGATTGTGGTTGAGTTAATTAAAGCATTAAAAATCAAAATCATTCTTGTTTGATTGCTAAGTTTACAAAAGGTTGAGAATTTGTTAAAAGATTTTAAAAGAAACTTTTAAAAACCCAATTCACCCCCCTCTTGGGAATACACCTTTCTTCTCAATTGGTATTTGAGCGAGGTTATAGAAAATCTTAAATAGAAGCTATATAAATATCTAAATGGCACACCTTGGTGTATCCCCTTTTGCCGAATGACAATCCTCAACTAGACCCCCTATTTTCTACTGTGTGAACTACACCATGGTGACTTCAGTCCTACTAAATTAGTAGATGGTAAAGAAGTGCCTAAAGAAGAACAAGATTTGTTTGATAATGACTATAAAATGATGCAAGTAAACTCAAGTGCCATGAATGCACTATATTGTGCTTTAGACGTTAACGAATTTAATAGGGTCATGGCATGTAAGTCAGCTATAGAAATATGGGATAAGCTCGAGGTAATCTATGAAGGAATGGTAGATGTTAGAGATAGTAGAATCGACTTGCTCACTAGCGAGTATGAGGCCTTTAAGATGAATCTAGATGAAAATATCAGAAGTATGTATAATAGGTTTACTCATATGGTAAATTCCTTAAATGCTCGAGGGAAAAATTATTCAACATATGAAATGATTCAAAAAATCTTTAGAGGACTTCCTCCAATATAGGAACCTAAGGCCACAACAATCATGGAAGGAAGAAACCTAAAAAATACCTCCCTTGATGAGTTAATTGGTTCCCTTCTCACCAATGAGATGGAAATAAAAGAAAGAAGTGGAAAATCTAAAGCCTATGAATCCATTTCATTTCAAGCCTCAAACCAAAGCTCTAGTGATGAAAATGAAGAAGATATGGATGCAAATGAAATAGCCTTCATATACAAAAAACTTGCAAAAGTCCTTAGAATGAAGAAAAAATTTACAAGAAAAATTTGGAATTCAAAATCAGATGAAGATGAAGAAAAGGAAATCAATAAGCAGAAAACAAAGGCTAAACTTCCAACATGTTATAATTTTAAGAAAGTTGGACACATAAAACCGAACTTTCTACAACCTAAGAAAGATTCTAAGAAGAAAAAGAAAAAGGCAATGAAGGCCACTACATGGGATAGTATTAGTACAAGTAGTTTAGATAGTGAATCAAGTGACCAAGAGGTTGCTTGCTTTATGGCATGAAACAATGATGAAGAACAAAACTCCTCATCCAAATCATTTAATGATTATAGTGATTATTCATCTAATGAATCTAATGATGAGAGTATGTCATCTTATGAAGAACTACAAAGTGAACTATTCAAATTTCATAAGATCCTTGTTAAAATAACTAAACGACACACATCATTGAATAATAAGAATGAAAGTGTAATGAAAGAATTAGAATCTCAAAAAATTGTTGAAAGAGAAAATAATTTGAAAATTAAGAGATTAGAAAGAAAGAATGAAAAGTTGATACAAGAATTAGAAGATCGAAGATCCCAAACTTCCATTAATAATGAGAAAGATCAATATATGAAAGTTAAGGTGTAGCTCCAAGAGGGGGGTGAATTGGGTTTATAAAATTATTTTAAGTCTTTTTTAATAAATTTACAATTTTTGAATACTTAGCAAACACACAAGAATGTTTTCATTTCAAATCAACCAAAAATCCAAACACAAGCAAAAATACCTTTAACAAAAATAATCAACCAATCAACTAATTATTCAAACACACAACGCTTAACCAATTTTAAGAGTTGCAACACTTCCTTATTTCAGCGTATGCAAAATTTCAGTTTATAGCCCTGTATGAATGAATATTTGTGTGCTTCTTTTAGTCAAGATTTACACAAATGATTAATCAATGTACTCCCTTTAAGGTTTCCGCAAAATATTAACTAACGTACTTTCTGAAATTAAAAGGTCTTCTCAATCTCAATTTCAGCTACCTGCACTTAGAAACATAATTTATAGATGCTGAAAATTTAAAGAGTAAAGGGTAAGAGAGAGACTGAGATTTTTTACGAAGTTCAGCTTATCCACAACCTACATCCTCACCTTAGGCAAGGCCACCTAAGGATTCCACTAAACCGTTCCTTTACGCGCAGAACAAACTGTTTACTATCCCTCCTTTAGGATAGAGCATCCTCTCCAAGTGATACCCCATGCTTGGTTACAACGATCCAATGACCTAAACCACCAAAGAAACAAGGAAATAAGAAACAATTTCTTTTGTACAGTAGATGCTCTCAGATAGAGATGGTTACTACAATTGAGAGCACTAATAAACTTCAAAACAAATATCAAAAGAAATTGAATTGAAGCTCAAAAATTAATTCACTAGAAATCTTCTCTTGTTGGGAATCAGTAAATTAGATGTCAGAGCTCAATGGAGATTGATCAGAGATTCATATTATCTCAGCAATTCTCAGTGTGGAGATGCAAGCAAGAGAGCTTTGAGAGAGCAAGAGCAATTTTGACTTAAGAGCAAATTTTCAATGCTTGGTGTTGATTTGATTAAAGAAATCATGTATTTATAGGCTCAAAAAGGTTTAATTCTATTGCCCAAGTTACATGGATTGTTTCCTAAGTTTATATGAAATTTGGGGCACAAGAAATAAAAATTTGAATTTTAAAATTTTTTAAAAATATAGCCATTAACAGTGTTTAGGCGCCCGAGGTCTTAGGGTTAGTTGCCTGAGGTTTCTTAAAATTGTGATTTTTCAACTAGAAACAAAGTCAGGTGCCTGATGTTACTAGGGTCCGGCGGCTAGGCCTACACTGCCTCTTTAGAATTTCTTTAGGAAAATCTTTAGGCGCCTGAGGTTCAATCTTCAATCGCCTGAACAGATATAAATTCTGTTTTTCAGTTTAGTTTTCAAAATACTTAGCCTTCTTGCTTTGTTACTTATAAAAATCATTTTTCGGGGTTTTAAAATAAGGTTTCTAAGTCCATAACAACCCCTAATGAGCTTCAAAGCATTTCAAAATGATATTTAGTATGAAGTACTTACATAGGTTATCTTAAAGCCTTAAACACTCTATTAAAGCCTTAAACACTCTAAGCTTGAAGTCTTTATATTAGTCTTTGCCTTGAATCTTCTTAGACTTGAGCTTAAGTCATCTTTAGGCTTCCACATGCATTGAACATTTTGGTCCTCTTGAGCTTTCTTGTGATCACATTGTTGATAGAGTATGGCTTTATGATACTTGTGATCTTGAACTTGCATTTCTTTTGATCTTTTGAACTTTGTCATTCAAGCTTTCCTGAAATATCATCACTTAAACACAACATATTAAATCAACCTTTATTTATTATCATCAAAACGAGATTTGAAAGTCATATTAGGCCAACAATCTCCCTCTTTTTTATGATGACAAATAAGGAGCAAAGATGAGAGAACCTTGATAGGGCTCCCTTTTACAATAAGCATGTCTTTTAACAAATATGAACATGAGGATTTTAAATATGAGTAAGTTCAAAAAATAAGTCACAATTAAGTATATTGCATTATAGCTTATGTCAACATATATGCTTATAGTCTTATTCTTCTTATGTTCTTATGCCCATTTTTGCTTTTACTCCCCCATGCTATATGCCAAGAGTTATATGTTTTACATATTTTCTATGTTCTTATTTTTCATGGTTATTTGCTATGTTCTTATTTTTCATGGTTGCTCTTTAGGACACTCTCTTCTCATGTTAGCTTTCTCATGTTTGCTCAATATCTCCCCCCTTTGACATCAATCAAAAAGAAATGAGAAGCATTGGAACAAGGAGTCTTAATACATAAAGAGTTATATTACGCAAAGTCATAAATAATGAAGTCACAAGCCAAACTAAAAACAAAAACAAACAAAGTAATATAAGACAAAGCCAATACATAGAGAGTTCTTAATACAACACAAAGTGACAAATAAATTTGTTATCATCAGCATCATCATCATCATCATCTTCAACTTCTTCATCACCTTCCTCACTTCCGTCCTTAGATACTTCATAATCACTCCAAAAGGCAAAACTAGTGTCCATAGGATCAACACTACGAGATGAGCTAGCCTGATACTGCTCGATGCGAGTGAGACATTGATCAAGTGAGGAAATATTCTCCTAAAAGGTTTGAAGACCCGATTGCATATCTCTAATGAAAGTAAAGAATTTATGAAGGAAGGGGATAAACTAAGAGGAAGTGTCAGCTGGAGGTCCTTGGTCCTATACTAGAGGAAGAGGAGGTACAATTGCTACACTTAAGGTCGTTCTCCTTTGAAAAAACAACCCTGATCGTGCTTTTCATAGCCCATTTGCATGAGGGTTGTGGAAGTGAAAAGGTCATATCTTGTACATTTGATGAACAATTCAAAAGGTGTGGTAACATTAAGTTGAGAAAAGATAAGGTTCAATACACCACCACACGGAAGAGTTACATGAGTAGCTTTCAATTTGGCCCACATCCATTTCAAAATTAGGCTAAAGAGATCAAGTTTCTTTTCCTTTAGTAAACACCATAACACAAAGCAATCGACATAGGGAAGATGATCATATAAACCAGCCTTTGATAGGAAGTTGTTGGAGATGATTTTTGGAAGTATTTGGGCTTGGAGATTCAGTTGTTTATATAAAAGTGGATGGCCAAAATAAACGGGTTCTTCTACCATAATTAGTGGCAAAAATTCTTTGGATGGGAAGCCTTGCTCTAAAATCCAAGTTTGAGCAAAGGCTCGATATTCAAATTCACCCAAGGTGATACGCAAAATGGGAGCCAAGATTTGTGGAGTCAAAACAATCTTCTTTCCTCTAACCTCAGTGGTTAGGATATTGTTTGCCATGGATCATGTTTGCATAAAAATATTTTACCAAGTTGGGATACAATCCTTTGGATTGATAAACTACGAAATTCTTCCAACCTATATTCCTAAACATAGATAGGATTTTTAGAAATTTTGAATCAAAGAAGGTGGTGTCCATGACCTTACCAAAAATCGGGTCCATAGAATGGAGATGAGAACGATATTGGAGCTTTGATTGAGGGGTGACAAGTCATTGTTCGATGTTGTTATCATCCATTCTGAAGGAAGATCCTCGATTTGCTGTAGTCTTAGTGTGAGGCATCTTTGATTTTTGGAGGATGGAAGAAATCATCCAAGAGAAACCCTAGAATTCGTGGAAAAAAGATGTAGGAGGAGGATTTGGGGCTTTGATTCAATGGATTTTGAGTGAGGAATCAAGGGAGGCCAAGAGTTGGAACTTCGGGTGAGTGATGGAGTAGGGTTCAGTAGCCTGAAATCTAAAGAATTAGGGTTTTCACGCTTAAAAATATAAAGTACCTGTGAGTTCGGGCGTCTAAAGTTTAAGCTCACTCACCTGAAGATTTTCTGAAATTGAATTTTAGCATGCAGTAGCACCTGAGCTTTCAAGCTCAGTTGCCCGTAGTCCTCAGCATTTTAAATTTCATTTTATACTTAACGTGAAACCTTCCTCAATCACTTCCATACTATGTAACAACCCAAGTTCTCTTCTAATGGATATAAATCTTTCTTCGGAAAGAGGTTTTGTAAAGATATCCGCCCTTTGGTCATTTGTATTTATAAATTCAAGTAGGATATCTTCTTTTTGAATATGATCTCTTAGAAAGTTGTGTCTTATGTCAATGTGTTCTATTCTTGAGTGTGATATTGGATTTTTAGAGATGTTTATTACAATTGTGTTATCATCCTTAATTGGTATGGCTGAATATTCTAGATTATAGTCCTTTAATTGTTGTTTCATGTACAAGGTTTGTGCACAACAGCTCTCACCTGCTACATACTCAGTTTCAACTGTGGATAAGGTTATAGAGTTTTGTTTCTTAAAAAACGAAGATACTAAGGATCATCCTAGAAAGTGACAAGTCCCACTTGTACTTTTTCTATCAATCTTATGACCTGCATAATCGGCATCTAAATAACTAATCATTTCAAATCCGGTGTCCTTAGGATACCAAAGTCCTAAATCAATTGTACCTATCAAATACCTTAGGATTCTTTTTATAGCTATTTGATGTCATTCTTTAGGTGTTGATTTTAATTGTGCACACATGCATACACTAAACATTATATCCAGCCTACTAGCTATTAGTTATAGCAAACCTCCTATCATACCTCTATAATATTTCATATCTACCAGTTTCCTTTTTACATCTTTATCGAGACTTATGGAAGTACTCATGGGGGTACCTATGGGCTTACTACTTTCCATATCAAATTTCTTAAGCATATCTTTTATGTATTTGGATTGACTTATAAAAGTTCCATTATTTGATTGTTTGATTTGTAATCTTAGGAAGTAGTTCAACTCTCCCATCATGCTCATTTCAAATTCCTCTTGCATACATTTGGAAAATTCTTTACATAGATTATCATTAGTTGCACCAAATATGATATCATCTACATAAATTTGGATTTTGAGCATGTCTTCTTTCTTAGTCTTAATAAATAAGGTACTATCAACCTTTCCTCTAGAAAACCCCTTTTCTAGTATGAATCCAATAAGTCTTCCATACCAAGCCCTAGGGGATTGTTTCAAACCATATAAAGCCTTGGTTAAATTGTACACATATTCAAGTTTTTGAATGTCCTAAAAGCCCGATGGTTGTGCTACATATACCTCTTCATTTATAAAACTATTTAAAACTGCACTCTTTACATCTATTTGATACAATTTGAATTCCTTATGAGATGCATAAGCTAAAAGCATTCTAATTGCTTCCATTCTAGCTATGGGAGCAAATGTTTCATCATAATCTATTCCTTCTTCTTGGTTGTATCCTTTAGCTGCAAGTCTAGCTTTATTTCTTACCACTATTCCATTTTCATCCTTTTCATTTCTAAATACCCACTTAGTTCATATGATTGAATGGTTATCCGGTTTGGGAACTAATTTCCATACTTTAAGTCTTTCAAATTGATTTAAGTCTTCTTGCATGGCAATTATCCATGAGGCATCACTTAGAGCTTCTTTAACATTCTTTGGTTCATCTTGAGATAAGAAAGCATAATGATTGCATAGATTTTTCAAAGAGGATCTTGTAGTTATACCTCATGATGGTTCTCCTATTACTTGATCTTTTGGATGATTTCTTACATATTTCCATTCTTTTGACAATCCAGTATTTTCAACAGCATCATTATTTGATTTTTCTTCATTTTCTTCTTCTTTTGCTTCTATTGTGTCTAAGTCTTCTGATTTTTGAGTAGTTTAAACTTCTTCAACTTTTATTGGTTTATTGAATGGATTTTCTTCATCAAATGTTACATGAATTGATTCCAAGATTGTAAGAGTTCTTTTATTGTACATTCTAAAAGCTTTGCTCTTTAATGCATACCAGAATATACCTTCATCAAATTTTGCATCAAATATACCAAAATTATCTTTATCATCTAATACAAAACATTTGCATCCAAAAACATGAAAATAAGAAATGTTAGGCCTTCTACCTTTCCAAAGTTCATAGAGAGTTTTATTCAAACTTGATCTTATTGAAACTCTATTTATTACATAGCATGCAGTGTTTACCGCTTCAGCCCAAAAGTATTTTGGTAGATTATGTTCGTTTAGCACCGTTCTTGCCATTTCTTGAAGAGTTCAATTCTTTCTTTCAACAACTCTATTTTGTTGTAGAGTTCTAGGTGTTGAAAAATTATGATTAATTCTATGTTCATTGCAAAATTTTTCAACCTTTTTTTCGTTGAATTCTCTTCGTTGATCACTCCTTATATTTGATACATTGTATCCTTTTTCATTTTGAATTTTCTTGCATAAATTTATTAACATGTTAAAAGCTTCATCCTCAGAGGCTAAAAATTATACCCAAGTAAACCTAGAATAATCATCAACTATAACAAAGGCATATTGCTTACCTCCTATGCTTTGAGTTCTAGTAGGACCAAACAAATCTAAATGGATAAGTTCTAAGGGCCTACTAGTAGATATATGTTTCTTTTTAAAAAACTTGTTTTAATTTTCTTTCCAAGTTGGCATGCATCACAAATTTTATCTTTTATGAATTTTGTATTTGGTAAACCTTTGACTAACTTCTTTCTGGATAAGTTTGATAATAGATCCATGCTTACATGTCCTAGTCTTCTATGCCAAAGCCAACTAGCTTCATTCATGGTAGCTAAGCATGTTCCATCTTGAGAGATTAAGTTTTCAAGGTTTATACAATATACATTATTCACTCTATAAGCCATGAATAGAATTTTATGTTTTCTTAGATTTTGTACTATGCACTTATCTTGCTTAAAGATTATGTCAAGCCCTTTGTCACTAAGTTGACTTATGCTTAAAAGGTTATGCTTTAATCCATCAACTAACAAATTATCATCAATTGTAAGTGAGGCTTATTTACCAATTTTACCTATTCCGATGATTTTACCTTTAGCATTGTCACCGAAGGTCACATACCCTTCATCTTTTTGAACTAGGGTGGTGAACTTTGTTGTATCTCTGGTCATATGTCTTGAACACCCACTATCCAAGTACCATTTTTCCTTTGATGGAGTAGTCCTAAAGCATACCTACAAAGAAGGATTCACGGTATTACTTTTGGAACTCGAACCTTTTTAATTCTTTTTAGGTCATACCTAGTTTTAGTATTTACTTTCCATTCATTCTTGATTTTGACATACTTCTTTTAAGTGGACAATTAAACTTTATGTGTCTCTTATTCCTACACAAGTAGCAAGTAGTGTATTCATATACATTTGTAGAGGATGTACTTGCATAGTATTTTGCTTCTTTTACAGAGTATCCCATAAATAAGCTCTTCTTCCTTTTCTTTTCAATTCCATTGTAACCAATTCCTTCTTTGTAACTAATCATCCTTTGTTGTCCAACCATCTTTACAAAATTTTCTTTTCCTCTAGTAAAATCATAAATGTTCTTATCTTTATCTTCAATTTTGCTTTTGAGTTCACTTATTTCTAAGTCTTTCTTGCTTTCATCATTTACTTGTAGTTTTACTAACTCTTGAGACATATTATTATTTTTCTTCATTAGATCATCAATATGAGATTCTTTTTCTTTTTCAGTAGTTTTAGAACTTTCTAGTTGATTCTTAAGATTTTCATTTTGTTCTTTCATGACTATATTCCTTTTAGACACTTTAATGAACCTATTGTGTAAGATGAATAATTCAATTTGGATTTTCATGTATGAAGGCATACTATCACTTGAATCATTACAAAACTCTCCACTAGATTCTTCTGATGAGCTATAATAAGAGTTTACCTCAACATTGTGTGTCATAAAGCACATGTTCGCAACTTTTTGTTCACTTAATTTATCCTCCGATTCATTTCAGCTTGTATCGTCCCATATAAATTTCATTGCCTTCTTTTTCTTCTTCTTCTCTTTCTTTGGCCGTGGACAATCTAGTTTAATGTGTTCGACCTTTTTACAATTATAACATGTAGGTGGTTTATTCTTAGTTTCCTTTGTGTTTGTTTCTCTTTTGTTAGTTTTTGATCTTTTAAACTTTCGAGGGAAGCTCCTATTCTTTCTAAAAAATTGACCAAGTCTTTTAGTGATAAAGGCTAGTTCTTCATCATCTAATTTGTTTTTTTCATCTTCATCACTAGAGCCTTTTTCACTAGCCTTAAGGGCTATTGATTTTGTTGACCTTATAGGTCATACCCTATTTTGATTATGACAAATAATCAAGTATTTAATGTCTATCAAGTTTATGTGCAGATTTATATTAGCAAGATCATTTGATGGCATATGAAGACTTAGAGAATAAAGACCCTGAAGATTCATTCATTGTAATTTATATTATGTTCATTTCGGGTTTGTAGTAGTAATATAGGAAAGGTCTGTAATAATGAATGTATATCATGCATGTAGGAACTAATAATCTAAAAGGCTTTAGAATGATCCTAGGTCCCTACACATCACTTGGAAATCGAGAGACCTTAGATAAGTTAAAATTCCTAAAACCTTAGAAATGACCATAGGTCCTCGCACTTGCACTTAAGATAGTCCCCAAAATCACATATAATATCAAGGGAATCAACTGAATTAAATCAGGACTTAAAGGGCCAAATCATAAGGGTTTCGGGTGACCGAACTGTTGTGTTCAAAACACTTCGGGTGATTGAACCGTTGACCAGTTAGAGTGTTGATTTGGTCTTGGGCGACTGAAGCAAAAAGGGCACCACCGTGGTCAGCCGAACGTCCATTCCTACTTTTTCCACCAACTCAGTAGCCCAAACTCTCATGTTCAAAACTGCCTCAAGCTACCGACTATTCAAGTTTGGTAAACCAAACTTGATACCCGGCGACCAAACTGCGGTCTTTTGGAAAATCGCCTAGGTTCAGCAAACTGTCCTCTTTCACATGCTCCCGAACTTCAAAAATGTACTTTTTCTCACGTGCCTATTCAGGCAACTGAACCTTAGGTTAGCCAAGTGAAACTCTTGGGTTGTTCAATTTTTCATTGCAATTAAAAGGGGTAAAACAAGGTTAATTTTCCTAAGCATGTTTTAAAATTATTTAATAATACCTTATGTGTCCCCAACGGTTATAAAATTGGGCAAATCTATATATAGGGGCTCATTTGCTCTAATTAGCGGGTAATTAGCAAATTGATTAAAAAAAAAACTCTCTAAAATTTCTTAAGCCCTATTTCTTCATAAAAACCTTATACACTTATATACTACCATTCCTTTGAGAAATCAAACTTTGTGAGTGCTTTATTCATTGTTGGTTATTGCTAAAACCCTCACTTTTTTATTGTATATTTGAGTTTTGGATTGAGGGTTGAGTTTAGTTTTCCCCCGATATTTAATTTAATAAATCTTATGTGTGGGAAAAATTAGAGCTTGTGGTTCTTAGCACTCATATTGCAAGACACCTTAGCTCATATTTTTGTGTGTGCAAAAATCATTTTACAAGCTTAGATTTGAATATCTCTTTGTGCCTTGATATTGAGAAAATATTTTTAAGATATTAATATTCCTCTTGGTACAAAATTTTGAAACCCTAAAATTGTGATTGAGATTTTTATCTAAACATAGTTTCAAAGATTAGCTTATAGATACACTCTTGTGCTTAAATTTGAGATAATCTTTACTTTGAGTGTTGATTGCACATATACACCATTGAACTTATAATTCTTACATTATTGGTGTGCATTGATTTTACTGTGCTGAATTGTTGTACAAATCTGCTTGTATTAGAAGCACTTTTCATTGTACAAAAAAGTTTATCTAATTGTATTCCAGGCGTAGCCTGAGGGGGTTTGATCTAGCCCGTAAGGATCAGGTTGGGGTCAGCTCTGTGAATTTGACCTACAACCTTGTCCACCCCACAAAGAGAGTGTGTAAAGGTTGAGGTCAGCCCTGCTTTAATTTGACCTAGTTGTAATCAGTGCTGCTCCACCCATTAAGTTAGCAATAGTGATAATTCTCGAGTTTGTGAGGTGAGGCGGGGATGTAGGCAGTTGGCTGAACCCCGATAACATATCGTGCGTGCAATTTACATTTCAAAATTTATTTACTATACGTGTATGTTATATTGTAAATGTTGCGCATGATTTAATTTTCGCATCTTACATTTATCTGCGCATTTGGGTTTTTGAGTATATAGACAAACCCTTGGTTGAGTATTACTGCTGTTGATTTGGACATACTTAGGAATAAATTTTAAATACCCAATTCACCCTCCATCTTGGAAATACACCAAAGTCAACAGATTTCTTGTTTTTATTATTGTTCTCTGAACTTCTTTCATTCATTACCATCTCATATGTGAGAAAGGATCCAATTAACTCATCAAGGAAGGTATTTTTCAGGTTTCTACCTTCCGTTATTGTTGTAGCCTTTGGTTCCCATATTGAAGGAAATCCTCTAAGGATTTTTATAATCATTTCATATGTTGAATAATTTTTCCCTAAAGTATTTAAAAAATTTATTATGTGAGTATACATGCCAGTGATAGCTTCTTCCGGATTCATCTTAAAGGCCTCATACTCGCTAGTGTGCATATCGATTTTATTATCTCTAACACCTATAGTTCCTTCATAGGTTACTTCTAACTTATCCCAAATTTCTTTGGCTGACTTACATGCCATGACCCCAATAAACTCATTTACATCTAAAGCAAAATATAGTGCATTCATGGCACTTGAGTTTACTTGCATCATTTTATAGTCATTGTTAGTTAAGTCTCTTTTTTCTTTAGGAACTTATTTACCATCTACTAATTTAGTAGGAATGTAGTCACCATGTGTGACAACTTTCCATGATTTCCAATCCATAGTTTGAATGTATATTCTCATTCTTTGTTTCCAAAACGTATAGTTTAAACCACAAAAAATAGGTGGCCTAGTTGAGGATTGGCCTTCAGCAAAAGGGGATACACCTAGGTGTGCAATTTAAAACTTTATATAGCTTCTAATTAGGATTTTATTTAACTTGGCTCAAATACCAATTGAAAGTTAAAGTGTAGTCCCAAGGGGGGGGGGGTGAATTGGTCTTATAAAATTCTTTTAAGTCTTTTTAACAAATTCACAATCTTTTGTATGCTTAGCAAACACACAAGAATATTTTGATTTTAAATCAATCACAATCCAAACACAAGCCAAAATACCTTTAACAAAAACAATCAAGCAATCAACTAATTATTCAAACATACAACACTTAACCAATTTTAAGAGCTGCAACACTTCCTTATATCAACGTTTGCAAAATCTCAGTATATAGCCCTGTATGAATGAATATTTGTGTGCTTATTTTAATCAAGATTTTTTGCAAATAATTAATCAATGTACCCCCCCTTTAAGGTTTCCACAAAAGATTAACCAATGTACTTTCTTAAATTAAAGGTCTTCTCAATCTCAATTTCAGCTACCTGCACTTAGAAACACAATTTATAGATGCTAAAAATTTAAAGAGTAAAAGGTAAGAGTGAGACCGAGATTTTTTACGAGGTTCAGCTTATCCCCAGCTTACGTCCTTGCCTTAGGCAAGACCACTTAAGGATTCCACTAAATCGTTCCTTTGCGGGTGGAATAAACCATTTACAATCCCTCCTTTAGGGTGGAGCCCCCTCTCCAAGCGATACCCCATGCTCGGTTACAACAATCCAATGACCTCAACCATCAAAGAAACAAGGAAACATGAAAAAAATTCTTTTTTACAAGAGATGCTCTTAGAAAGAGCTCATTCGTACAACTGAAAGTACTGATATACTTTAAAACAAATATAAAAGAAATTGAATTGCTCAAGAATTAATTCACCAGAATTCTTCTCTTGATGGGAATTAGTAAATCAGATGTTAGAGCTCAGAGAAAATTGATCAAAGATTCAGATTATCTCAAAAATTGTCAATATGAAGATGCAAGCAAGAGAGCTTTGAGAGAGCAAGAGCAATTTTGGCTTGAGAGCAGATTTTTAATGCTTGGTGTTGATTTGATTAGAGAAATCATGTATTTATAGGCTCAAAAAGGTTTAATTAGTGTTGCCCAAGTTACTTGGAGTGTTTCCCAAGTTTATACAAAATTTGGGGCACAAAAAATATAAATTTGAATTTTAAAACTTTAAAAAAAATATAGTCATTAACAGTGTTCAGGCACCTGATGTCTCGGGGTCAATCACCTGAGGTTTCTTAAAACTGTGAATTTTCAACTAGAAATAGGGTCAGGTGCTTGGGCCTACACTACCTCTTTAGAATTTATTCAGGAAAATCTTCAGGTACTTGAGGTTTAATCTTCAGTCGCCTGAATAGATATAAATTCTGTTTTTTAGTTTAGTTTTCAAAATACTTAGCCATCTTGCTTTGTTGCTTATAAAAATCATTTTCTGGGGTTTTAAAATAAGGTCTCCAAGTCCATGACAACCCCTAATGAGCTTCAAAGCATTTCAAAATGATATTTAGTTTGAATTACTTACATCGGTTATCCTAAAGCCTTAAACACTCAAAGCTTGAAGTCTTCATATTAGTCTTTGCTTTGAATCTTCTTAGACTTGAGCTTGAGTCATTTTTAGGCTTCCACATGCTTTGAACATTTTGGTCCTCTTGAGCTTTGTTTTGATCACATTTTTGATGGAGTATGGCTTTATGATACTTGTAATCTTTAACTTGCATTTCTTTTGATCTTTTGAACTTTGTTATTCATGCTTTCCTGAAATATCATCACTTAAAAAAAACATGTTAAATCAACCTTTATTTGCTATCATCAAAACGAGATTTGAAAGCCATGTTGGGCCAACAATATATTTCTAAACTAGAGAACAAAATCAATAAGATGTCTCATGATCAAGTAAAGCTGCAAGAAAGGAGTAAAAATACACAAGACTAAAAAATTTGTAATCTTAAAAGTAAAATTGAGGACCAAGCCAAAATTATCTATAATTTTACTAGAGGAAAGGTGAACTTTAATAAAATGATTGGCGCACAAAGAATGTTCTTGAATAAATAAGGCATAAGATTTAATGGAGTTGTGAAGACAAGGAAAAAGAATCTCTACATGGGTGTTAGAATTGGTGTATTCCCAAGAGGGGGGGGGGTGAATTGGAATTTTAAACTTTTCTCCTAGGTTGAATCAGAAATCAATATGATTTAGCTACCTAGGGTCTTTCTATACAATCCCAAATGTGCAAGTAGATATAATGTATGGAAATTTAAATCTTGCACATCATTCACACCATAACATACACATGTGGTAAATATAGAGTGCAGAAATATAAACAAACACACGATATGTTATCAGGGTTTGGCCAATTGTGCCTATGTCCCCGCCTCTAACTCACAAGCCCGAGGATTCCACAAAAGGTTTACTTAAAGGGTGGAGTGGTACCGATTACAACCAGGTCAATTAGCATAGGGCTGACCTCAATCTTTACAACCAGGTCAATTAAAGGGGCAGACCTTAACCAACATGTCTTTGCAAGATGGCACACCTACCTTTGCTAACCAGGTCTAAGCTAATTCGAGACTATTTCAAAGGGCTAGTCTCCCTCTTCAGGCCTGTACCCGGAAATACAACAGATTTGAAATATAATACAATGGTACAGTGATTATGCTTTTATGTAAAGCAGATATGTACCCTATTACGCGCAATCACATACACCACCAAATGATATTATATATATTATCTCAATGTGGTTTAATATAGTGGAAGGTAAGTGTGAGTTAATGGGGTGAGAAAATGAGTGGTATGGATTTTGGGATTTTCAAAGAATTTCTCCTAATTAAGATTGCTAATCCTCTACTAATCTTTGCAAATGATGGGCCATTTATAGATATTGGAAGAATTATAGTCGTTAGGACATGTAGGGTATTATTAATATTGTTTAAAATCATTTTAACCCTAATTAACCCTGTTTAAAAATATTTAACCACGATAAAAATGTAGAGCAACCCAAGAGCACCAATGGACCATAACACTTTCGGTCGACACAAGCTCATATGGTTCGGTCGACTGGGCCATAAATGAACTGCCTAAGTCGGTCGACCGGATGAGTATGTTTGAGGTGACTTTTCCTAAATTAGCGAGATTCGGTCGACCAGGGTGAAAATGAACTAACTGTTCAATTGACCAAAATGGAATATCTAAGGCAATTTTCGAAATCAGCACAGTTCGGTCAACTAGGTGTTGACCTTATTGGTTACGCCCGGTTTTGATTATGACAAATACTCATTGTATCTAATGAGTGTTTGAGTTATTGTGCAGGAATCAAGAATGTTAAAATAAAGATGTGCACAAAGTCAAGTAAAGCCCAAAGACCAAAGTTTTATTCCATATTGTAATATACTTAATTGGTCTGTAATAGTAAGTAGGTACTTGGTTTGTAATAAGCTCATACACATCACATGTATGATTTACTACGTAAGCTCAAACAAACACCTCAAGTGCCCCTAGGACACTCACACTTTCACATATATTTGTTAGGCACTTGAATAGGGTTTGTTTGCTTCAATACGGGACCGAAATGCACACACGATGCACTTTCGGTCGACCAGCCAAGCCAGTTCATTTTGGCCTGGTCGACTGAGACACCTTGGGTCAAAGTTTGACCACCCGGTCGACCAGCAAAGGTAGTTCAAAAGTCCCTAGTCAATCGAAACCCCTTGGAGTCAAAAGTTTGACCACCTGGTCGACCGAAACCCTTCTAGGTCAACAGTTGACCATCTGGTCGACCGAGAACATTCGTTCTCCAATTACCTGGTTGACCGAAGGGTCCTCAGGAGAACTCCCAGCTGTCTCGTCGACCGAACCAGGCAGTTCAAAATGCCCTGGTCGACCGAAACTCGAAAAATTGGGAAATCGCCTCTCCTGGTCGACCAAGACCTCAGTTCAATATTCCCCTGGTCGACCGAACCATTTGAAACTTGGTCGACCGAACTTGTTCTCGTCGACCGGACATCTTGGGTTGCCCTGATTTTTACTGTAGTTAATATTTTTTTTAACAGGGTTAAAATATTTTAAACATCATTAAACTTTTCTAATAATACCCAATAGGTCCCCAACGGTCATATTTTTTCCCATGTCTATATATATGAGATCATTTGAGAAAATTAGGGATGATTAGCCACCTTGATTAGGGAAGAATTCTCTGAAAAATAAGAACCCTATACTACTCATTTTCTTACAAAAATCACTCATACTTGCCTTCTATTGTTGCCTACATCACTTGTAAGTTGATTGAGTGTTTTTGTTTTAATAGGTTTGCTCTCCCATTCATATTTGATTGATTTATTTTCATCGAGAGCTAAACCTAAGGATTCTTAGGTGGTTTTTGCTAATAAGCCTATCCTAAGAAGACCTTGTTTGATCTTCTGAGCTTGCATTTTTATTGCAAGATCTTAAGAAGATCGTATTTGTTTTTGGTTGCAAAAACCTTTCAAACACTTCCAAATATCTATTGCGCTTTTATCCCGTAAAATATTCGAAGAGATATTTGTTTGTGTGATAGCGATCTTTGTTGCAATATTCTTTCACTCATATATTATTTGCTGAATACAAAGATTACGCATCTTTTGCAAACCGAGCTTGTACTTCATTTGATACTCACATGCTTGAACTATTCTGCTGATTGAAATGCTTGAGACTAGACATCTTTGTGTAAGCTTATTTATTGAACATTTCTTGTGATACAAAAATTGTTTTGTTTGACACTCTCACGTACGCATTACACTGATAGAAAATACTTTGAGAGTTGAACCATCTAAACCACATTGAGCTTACATATTGAATCATATTGTGGTGTATGTTATTGCGCGCATCTGGGTACATATATGCTTTACACGAAAGCACAATCACTGTACCATTTGATTGTAATACACTTTGGTTGTATTTCCAGGCATGGGCCTGAAGAGGGAGACTAGCCCTGGAATAGTCCCGGATTGGCTTAGATCCGGTTAGGAAAGCTAGGTGCGTCGTCCTGTTAAGGCGTGTAGGTTGAGGTCAGCCCCGCTAATTAACCTGGTGTAGGTTGAGGTCAGCCCTGTGTTAATTTGACCTGGTTGTAAACGGTGTTGCTCCACCCATCAGTGAACCTTTAGTGGAATCCTTTAGCTTGCGAGCTAAAGGCAGGGACGTAGCACAGTTGGCCGAACCCCGATAACATATCATGTGTTCACTTACATTTCCACACTTTATATTTACCGCACATGTACGTTATGGGTGAATGATGCGTATGACTTAATTTCCATAATATATTTAACTACGTATTTGGAAATTGCATAGACAGGCCCTAGGTTGTGCATATACTGTTGTTGGATATATTAACCTAGGAGAAAAAGTTTAAAACTCCAATTCACCCCCCCTTTTGGGAATACACCAATTTTAACACTAGGGCTAGAATGAACTAAGTTGGTCAGTCGACCAGACCATTGGGACAACTCCCGAGGACCCTCGGTCGACCAAGTTGGTGTAATACAAATTTTGCTCGGTCAACCAAGAAGTCAAACTATTGACTTCAATGGTATTCGGTCGACCGGGGTCAAATGAGCTTTAGAAGCTCGGTCAATTGGACTGCGGTCAACATGTTGACCCAGACCTGATTCGGTCGACTAGAGGCAAAATGACCTCTATAGGTCGGTCGACCGAAAGTGCATAACTTGTGTAGCTCAGTCCTATTTTATTCCACAATTATCCTATTCAAGTGCCTAACACATACAAGTGCAATGGTGAGTGTCCTAAGGTCCTTTTTAGGTCTTTCTAAGGTCATTTTTAGTTTACGATTGGTTAGAGCTTACCTATTAAATCATGCATGTGATGTGTGTGAGCTTATTACAAATCAATCCCTATTTACTATTATAGACCCTTTGCATAGAAATGAAATACAATACAATTGTAAATTGGGTCTTCAGCTTCAGTTCCTCTTTGTGCTATCACTATGATCTGCCAATTAGAATACCTACACATCAACTTGGCAGACATTAAATACGTGAGCATTTTTCATAATCAAAACATGGATATGACCAATAAGGTCAACAATGGGGTACTTTATAAAAGCCTCCAAATATTATGCTAGCACATCCTCAAATGTTTATACACATACCACATGTTTTCTATGTAAGAAGAAAGGACACATTAAGTTTGAATGTCCATTAAAGAGAAAGGGTGTAAAAACTAGACAAGTTTGGAGAATAAAAGAAACATCGATTGCTAAACCATCCAGACCCAAGAAAGTATGGGTACCTAGATAAAAAGAACTTTCAAGTTATTAGGATTAGTTTTTTAGAAAATAAGGACCAATTAATCCAATTTAATACAAGAATATTGAACTAGTTAAATGAATTAAAGAAGAGCTCATGAGCTTATAGACAAACTATAACATTAAGACAAATAAAAAAATGGTATTGTTGGCCAAATTAAGAAATCCTGGATTGTACAAGGCTTATCTTCAATTTCAAGGAAGCCATATGCCTCAAAAGCCAAATTGAAAAGATAATTGAAGCCATATGATAAATCAAAAGAAGGAAGAGATCATGTTAAGTGAAAAGAAAATATTTATAAGGACTAGAGGCTCAGCCGCTTGAGCCATCAGACCTCAGACGACTGAGGTGCTACTACCTTCTGAGAATTTAATTTCATAAATCATCACGCAACTGAGCCAAATCTTCAGGCACTTGAACTCGCGGGTAATATATATTTTTAAGAGCGAAAACCCTAACTCTTCAAACTCCAGGCTACTATACCCTGCTCCATCACTCACTAGAAGCTCCAACTCTTGGTCTCCCTTGATTCCTAGCTCCAAATCCATAATCACTCTCTTACACCTTTTCCCATGGATTCTAGGGTTTTATATTGGTTGTTCGATTGATTCCTCCAAAATTAGAGATGCCTCACACCAAAACCACTGCAAATCGAGGACCTTCTTTCAAGAGAGATGATAATAACATAGAACAATAGCTTGTAACTCCTCAATTGAAGCATCGATACCATTCTCATCTTCATTCTGCAGAACCAATTTTTGGTAAGGTCATAGATACCTCCTTTTTTGATTCTGAATTTTCAAAAATCCTACTAATGTTTAGGAATATTGGTTGGAAGAATTTTTTAATTTATCAATCCAAAGGATTGTATCCCAACATAGTAAAAAAATTTTATGCAAATATGATCCGTGGAGAAAATGTTCTAACCACTAAGATTAGAGGAAAGAAGATCATCTTAACTCCACAAACCTTGGCTCCTATTTTGCATATCACCTCGGGTGAATTCGAATGTCCAGTTTTTGCTCAAACATGGATTCTAGAGCAAGGTTTCACACCCGAAGAATTTTTGCCACTGATTATGGTAGAGGAACTTTTTTACTTTGTCCATCCTCCACTGTACAAGCAGCTGAATCTTCAAGCTCAGATACTTTAGAAAATTATCACAAACAACATTCTACCAAAGGCTAGTTCATATAATCACCTCTCCTACGTAGTTTGTTTTGTGTTGTGGTGTTTGCTGAAAGGGAAGAAACTCGATCTATCTAGCCTAATTTTGAGGCCTCCAAGTAGATTTTGGAATAACAAAATATTGAGTATTTGAATGAAAATAAGAACTTGAAGATCTTAAAATATTCAATGTTTAGAAAATCCTTTCACAAATTAATTTTTATGTAACACAATATTTTTCCTTTTTCAATAAGAGTAATATATGTATGAATATGAGATATGAAAAATCTTCAAGATATCTATATATTGAGAACACAAACCAATCCCTTGTTTACCAAACCTCAATCACAAGAGCTTGCTTTCAAGATGTGTAAATGAAATCCCTTCGAAAAGCTAAGATGATTTTCCTAAACTTGATGAATAAAATTGGAGTGCAGGCAAATGTATTGCAATATGTTCAAGTTTCTCAATACTATCCAAAAAATTAGGGCACTAGGGTTTAGAGTTTGATTATATAGGTAATCTTGGCCTTAGGATAAGTCCTAACCATTGGATCAATTTGATCAAGTATATGTGTTCTCTCGCTAAAGATTCAATTTTTAAACTTCTCACAGGTTCATACGACTGAAGATTATGGTTCAGACATCTGATGTTCCTTAAAGCTTTGAAAAATTAAATTGGACACAGGGTCAGACGACTGAACTTAAGGTACAGACTTCTGAAGTCCCTGCTTCAGACGACTGAACTAAAGGTTCAGACATCTGAAGGTATTCTGCCTATTTTAAGTTTCAACAATTAATTCTTCAGACGACTGAACTAATTCTTCAGTCTTCTAATGAAATTCTTCATACTTCTGAAGAAAAACTACAGTCTTCTAAAGTTGCATCTTTAGACGTCTGAGGGTAATCCTTAGACGTCTAAGCAGTCCAACTTAATATTTTTTTTAATTTTTTATTTCAAAAAAAAAATTGCTTTCTTACTTTGCTTCTTCATAAGCCATTTTTTGGGGTTTTAAAAAGAGTCTCTAAGTTAATGAATAACCCCTAAAAGATTTTCATGAAATGCATGAGTCCTAAGGTCAATCTAGGGTATCTTTTGAGCTTTGAATTAAATCATATGAAATATGTAAATACATTTAGTTCTAAATACACATTCCCATGATGACCTTGAACTTGCCGCTTGCATCTTTATTCTTTTACTCTTTTATTTTCATGGATTGCGCCAAGTTGTATATCCTTTAATCTTCATGGCTTCCATGACTTTCTAGCCTTCCGTGCATGCTAAATATTGTTCCTGTTCACAATCTCAATGCACATATCAAATACCAAGTGATTTGTCATTATCAAAACAGGTGGACTCATAGAGTCATCAATCTTCCCCTTTTTAATGATGACAAATACATAAGCAAAAATATAATATGAATACAAAATGGGTTACGCCTGACAAGGTTCCCCCTCGAATAATGCACAATCAAATATTCAGCAAAACGAAATATGCTCACACACAATTAGTTTTGCACATATAACTCATGTACCTATCTACTTTTGCCAACTATTTTTGCTATAACCTTTTATTCTTCTCCCCCTTTGGAAATCAACAAAAAGGTATACAACAAAAATGTTTGAACATAATTAAATCTCAATTTTTTTCTAAAAAATACGCAACCTTCAGATTTCAAAAATTATACTATGAAATATGTCTCGTTGTGTTAATTCAATTTACTTCTCCCTCTTGCTAATGCAAAAAGTTGTATTATTGAATTAAATTGCAATGTGAACATGCACAATGTGTCAAATTTCATAGACATGGATAAGTGAAAAAACAGTCACTAAAGTTCAAAGGTTATGTGAGGATTAACATGTGTCGGTTAATATCCACTCATCATGATATGAGTTTAATACCAAATGGAAACAAATGAGCTGAATTTGAAATTTTTAATCAATTGTGAATATTAAGTGATGTTTCCCCTAGAATTATGTTATTTAATATAATTCTAGGCAACTTCTCGACTATGCATCAGGCCTAATTCACGTCTAAGTTAGATAAGCCTATCCTCCGCAAGTGGTTTTGTGAATATCTCTGCCCATTGTTCATCTGTGCATACAAACTCAAGTGTCACATCTCCTTTTTGCACATGATCACGAAGAAAATGATGTCTAATTTCTATATGTTTAGTTCATGAATGTAACATAGGATTTTTTTGAGTTGTTTATTGCACTCGTATCATCACACCTTATAGGAAGGGTATCATAGCTTAATCCCAAATCTATAAGTTGTTGCTTTATGTATAATGTTTGAGCACAACAACTTCCTGCCGCTACATATTCAGTCTCGGCTGTGGAAAGAGCAACTGAATTCTACTTCTTGGAAAACCAAGAGACTAAAGAATGTCCTAAGAAATGACATGTGCTAGTCGTGCTCTTTCTATCCACTTTACTATGAGCAAAATTAGCATCTGAATAGTTGATAATCTTAAAGGATGTATACTTAGGATACCATAACCCCGGCTCTATAGTTCCTACCTATCAGGTATCTAAGTATTCATTTGACAGCTAACAAATGTGGCTCTTTTGGTGTAGCCTGAAATCTTGCGTACAAACATACGCTCAACATTATGTCAGGTCTTCTAGCAGTTAGATATAGTAAGCTACCGATCATTCCATGATAGAGCTTGACATCTACTGGTATACCTTGTTCATGTTTGTCTAATTTCAAAGAAAAGCTCATAGGTGTTCCTAGTATTTTTCCATCTTCCATATTAAACTTTTCGAGCCGATCTCCAATGTACTTCGATTGAATTATAAAAATTCCATGTGTAGGAATCGGTGTGATCCCAAGAGGGGGTGAATTGGGTTTTAAAAACTTTTTGGCTAATTTTAACAATTCACCGATTCACCATAGTATCATATCCCATTCAACATATATACGTGTATGTAAAGCGAGTTTAACAAAAAAAGCAAAAATACATGTGTGCAGTATCAAATGTGTGCATGAGAATAATTTCAACATTAAATAAACATTCATACACATGCTGAAATAAAGTGCAAGAATTTAAATAAAATAGAAAGAGCAACCCCAGATTTGTTATCGAGGTTCAGCCAAACTAGCCTACATCCCCGCCTTGGGCTTACCCCCATGGATTCCACTATACCTGCTCATTTAACCGGGTAGAGCAAAAGCCTTTTACATTCTCTTCTTATAGGGTGAGGAAAACTCCAGCTCAATTACTAGGCTGAGCCAAACTAGTCTCACTTGCGGGGTTGAAACTCCCCAGTTCAATTTCGGGCTGAACTGAACTGGTCTCACTTGCGGGGCTGAGACTCCCCAATTCAATTAATGAGCTGAATCGAACCGTTACATGAAAACCATTTTTGTAAATGAAAACGCTTATGAAATACAAGCAGAGATGTACACACTAAGATCATACAAATACGCACTCCAATGATGTGAAATAATGCTCAGGGGAGTAAGGGTGCTTAACTATATTTAAACGCTAATAAAAGGTTTTCTCCAAAAAGATATTTCAATAATAATAATATAGGAGAACCTAGGTTTTTCTCTTTCAATGATTTTTGCACAACTAGAATGTATATGAAAAATGTGTATGATGTTCTCCAACAAATATTTATGCAAGTGAGAAATACTTGGAGAATCTGAGAGTTAAGCTCAATAAAATGTTTACGCAATAAATAAATTTTCTCTCGAAGAATATTTATCAAGGAAATAATCCGGGAGAAATGCGAGCAATACTCTCAAAGATTGATTTTCAAAAAGTAAGTAACAAGTGAGAGTATATGCATGTATTTACAAATATAAAGCTCAAAATAAAATACTCTCTTTGAAAGTGATTTTGAGATAAAACAAGTGAAAGAGAGTGGGAGAATTTTGAATAAAATATTTTGCCCCAAAGAAGAAATTTTTGCAATAAAAACAAGTTAGGGGAACTTTGATTAACAAAGGATTAGAGAGAAATTTAGTGTTAATCAAAGTTGCTAATTTGGAGTAATGAGGGGGTATTTATAGAGTTTGTGGAAAATATGGTTGTTGGGGACACGCTCGGTATTTTGGAAAAGTTAAATTAAGTTTTAATGACATTTTAATCCTTTTCAAAAATTCCAACCCAAGAGCACCGGTGGACCAAGATAGGTTCAGTCGACCGAAGTTCTTGACGTTCGGTCAACCGGGCAAAAATGAACTATTTGTTTGGTCACCGGACATGTATGTCTGAAGGGCGATTTTCCATTTTGCGAGGTTTGGTTGTCCGGAAAGATTTGAACTAGATGGTTCAATCGACCAGACCGTTGGGGCATCTCCCGAGGACTCGTGGTCGACCATAGCGTTGGAGTACATTTTTCTCTCAGTCGACCAAGAAGTCAGAATGTTGACTTTAGGAGGGTTCGGTCAACTAGGGCCATTTGAACTACAAGAGTTCGGTCAATCAGACTGTGGTCAACTAGTTGACCTGGTCCGAGTTCGGTCGACCAGGGTATTTTGTGCATGGTAGTTCGGTCGACCGAATTTGCACATTTTTTGCATTTCGGTCCTATTCGAGCCAACGATCACCCTATTTCAAATTACCAAGTATGGGTATGCATGAGTGAGTGTCCTAAGGTCATTTCTAGGTCCTTTTTTATGACACCGAAAGGTCGACCGAAGTTTTTGTAAACTTCGTTTTAGCCCTGATTTTGACCCTAAAACTATTCCAAAAACTTTGTATGATTTTAGTATTTTTAGAAAAAGGCTTTTTTAGTGAGATGTGTTGGTCCCTAGGGTCTATCTACCGTTGTTCTGAGCATTCAAACACATCATGCAGATGCATGCATTATTATAGACTAGAGATAAAAATAAATGCATATATAAGTAAAAATTAATGTCTTCTTTATCTTCTTTGCTTTTAAATCTTCATGGAATGCACCAATAAGCCTTGAGTCATGTTATGGCTTCCATGCCCTTTACCTCATGTGTGTGCTGAATCATAAACCTATTCAAAAACACTAAATGCACACATGAGATACTTGTGCTTTGTCAGCATCAAAACAGGGATCAAACTCAAGAAGTCAACAATATCCCCCTTTTTGATGATGACAAACGCACCATAGCAAAATGGGTATAGCCAGAAATGGCTCCCCCTAAGAATATGCATGAAGTAAAATATAAACATTAAAGCTGAGGCATATTCACAAAAGAAAACATAACAAAAGATTATGCATTCAGTTTTAATTGTTAAAGCACATGCTCAAATATGAAGCCCAATGTTTTCGCCCCTTTAAGATATTTGCCCCTATGGTCATAAACATTTTGCTCAAAAATATCCCCCTTTTGTCATCAGCAAAAGGGCTAATTTGAGTAGAAAATATTCTTATCATTTGAAATAGACTCAGCAAAGAGAAGTCCCCCTTTTTGAAAAATTCTCCCCTAATGTGATATAGCAGTTGGGCATAAAAATTTTATAATCTTTTTAAAGATATATGGTAGTTAAGTACATAAAAATTTTCATAACTGGTCATTAAGAAATTAAAAAACATATGAAAAACAAGATTAGACCAGGATTATCCACAAACCATGACAAATTAAACATATCATAAGACTCGTGAAAGAGTTGAGTTTAACACGCACGACATATGATAACAAATGTAGGTTTGAGCATAAGAGTGGTCTAACAAGTTCATATGCATTTCATATATGATCCATGACCCAGTTATGTAGCACCCTTTAGAAAAGACTTCATGACACAAAATTTCAAGACAATACAAGCACAGTCATGAAGACGTTTCAGCACATACGCAAGACAAAAGAAATTTGCATTTAGCACAAATGGATATTTGCATTTAGCTCAACAAAAGTCATCCAAATAATATAATCACTAATTTAAGATGTTTATAGGATGAATATTTAAATTTTTGCACCCCCTCAGTTATGCAGCTAAAGGGATTTATATTCAACTAAGTATCTAGCATAACTGATATTTTCAAATGGGAGGATGAGCTTATGAATTCCTTGAGTTCATTTCATCATTTGAAAATGATTTATCGTTTAAGCTCAATTATGAGTTTAGGATTATACATTTCATAGCATAAGATCAATTTCCTAAAACCCATTACTATGTGATAAACAAAACATGCTATACTTAAGATTTTTCAAATTATAGCAAGCATATATTTATATATAAATATATAGCATCAAAAATCATATAACCATTAAAACATTTTGTCCATTTGAATGAAATTTATTTAAACACGCTTATGACATTTGAATTAAGAATTGATAGTTCTATATAAGCATGCTATAGCCAAAATTTTTCAAGTATCATTGAATCATAATGATGTATATATATTAAGCTCAGATTGGATAAGATCATTAAAACTCACATGATGGCTACATTTCCTTAGGGTTCTTAGTTTAACAATAGTGTATACTAAGGTTTAGAATTTTAAGCATTATACACTATTTAGACATTTAAAGTATTCTAACCCTATATATAACAAATTCTAAAATCTTATGAGTATATGAAATTTCCTTTGAGATGTACCTCGTAAGACATCAGGCTATTATCATAAAGGATTTATCATGATTTATATTAAAGATTTAATACAAGATATATCATACAAATCATGACATGAAATTAACACAAATGTCATATGATTCACAGCAACAAATAAATCAAACACAAGATATATCCTGTGAATTATACTATGAGTTATTCAATATATTAGAAGGAGAATAGATATACCTTTAGGTTTTACTCCTTCTTAATCGTTTAAGCTCGGAGTGGTGTCATCTCTCTTTCGGTTCCTTATACCTCTTATGATTCTCAAATGATCTTATCACTCAAAAGAATGAACTTACAAAGGCATTAGTGACTAAGGCACATAAAAAAAATATGCATGGCACACATATGATATGCATTAAAACATATGTCATGCAAATTTAATTCATTTTCAAAATTTAGGAAATTTGCAATTTGAAAACATTTTCAATGGGATATGATAAGCATAACAAACATGAATACTTTCCAAGTCCAACAATCATTTGATTTTACAAACATATTTTCAGATTTAACACAGTAAAATCTATGCAATAAAATAGTGAAGGATTTTCAAAGCACTGACCCTCAAAATTGGGATACACCGAAAGTTGAGCCGTTGCGATATTTATGCATAAATGGTTAAACCTTTTGCAACGAGGCTCTGATACCAATTTTTGGAATTGGTGTGAGCCCAAGAGCGGGGGGGGGGGGGGTTGAATTGGGTTTTAAAAACTTTTTGGCTAATTTTAACAATTCACCAATTCACCATAGTATCATATCCCATTCAATATGCATACGTGTATGTAAAGCGAGTTTAACAATGCAGTATCAAATGTGTGCATGAGAATAATTTCAGCATTACATAAACATTCATACACATGCTGAAATTAAAGTGCAAGAATATAAATAAGATAGAAAGAGTGACACTAGATTTGTTATCGAGGTTCGGCCAAACCAGCCTACATCCCTGCCTTTGGCTTACCCCCAAGGATTCCACTATACCTGCTCACTTAACTGGGTGGAGTAAAAGCCTTTTACATCCTCTCCTTATGGGGCGAGGAAAACCCCAGCTCAATTACTAGGTTGAGCCAAACTAGTCTCACTTGCGGGACTGAGACTCCCCAGTTCAATTAACGAGCTGAACTGAACCGTTACATGAAATCCATTTTTGTACCTGAAAACGTTTTTGAAATATAAGCAGAGATGTACACACTAAGCTCATAAAAATACGCACTCCAATGATGTGAAATAATGCTCAGGGGAGTAAGGGTGCTTAACTATATTTAAACCCTAATAAAAGGTTTTCTCCAAAAAGATATTTCAATAATAATAATATAGGAGAACCTAGGGTTTTTCTCTTTCAATGATTTTTGCACAACTAGAATGTATATGAAAAATATGTATGATGTTCTCCAACAAAGATTTATGCAAGTGAGAAATACTTGGAGAATCTAAGAGTTAAGCTCAATAAAATGTTTATGCAATAAATAAATTTTCTCTTAAAGAATATTTATCAAGGAAATAATTCGGGAGAAATGCAAGCAATACTCTCAAAAATTGCTTTTCAAAAAGTAAGTAACAAGTGAGAGTATATGCATGTATTTACAAATATAAAGTCCAAAATAAAATACTCTCTTTGAAAGTGTTTTTGAGATAAAACAAGTGAAAGAGAGAGAGAGAGATTTGAATAAAATATTTTGCCCCAAAGAAGAAATTTTTGCAATAAAAACAAGTTGGGGGAACTTTGATTAACAGAGGATTAGAGAGAAATTTAGAGTTAATCAAAGTTGCTAATTTGGGGTAATGAGGGGGTATTTATAGAGTTTTTGAAAAATATGACCGTTTGGGACACGCTCGGTATTTTGGAAAAGTTTAATTAAGTTTTAATGAAGTTTTAAACCTTTTAAAAAAATTCCAACTCGAGAGCACCGGTCGACCCGGATAGGTTCGGTCGAGTGAAGTTCTTGGGGTTCGGTTGACTGGGCCAAAAATAAACTGTTCCTTCGGTCGACCGGATATGTATGTCCAAAGGGCAATTTTCCATTTTACGAGGTTCGGTCGACTTGGAAGATTTGAACTAGATGGTTCGGTCGACTAGACCGTTGGGGCATCGCCCAAGGACCCTCAGTCGACCATAGCATTGGAGTACATTTTTCTCTCAGTCGACCAGGAAATCAAAATGATGACTTTAGGAGGGTTCGGTCGACTGAGGCCATTTGAACTACAAGAATTCAGTTGACCGGACTGTGGTCAACTAGTTGACTTGGTCCGGGTTAGGTCGACTGGGGCATTTTGTGCATGGTAGTTCGGTCGACCGAATGTGCACATTTTTGTGCATTTTGGTCCTATTCGAGCCAATGATCACCCTATTTCAAATGACCAAGTATGGGTATGCATGAGTGAGTGTCCTAAGGTCATTTCTACATCCTTTTTGAAGACACCGAAAAAATCCGGTGTCGGTCGACCGAAGTTTTTGCAAACTTCATTTTAGCCTCGATTTTGACCCTAAAGTTATTCCAAAAACTTTGTATGATTTTACTCTTTTTAGAAAAAGGTTTTTTTGGTGAGATGTGTTGGTCCCTAGGGTCCATCTACAGTCGTTCTGAGCATTCAAACACATCATGCAGATGCATGCATTATTACATACTAGAGATAAAAATAAATGCATATATAAGTAAAATGAATGTCTTCTTTATCTTCTTTGCTCTTAAATCTTCATGGAATGCGCCAGATATAAGCCTTGAGTCATGTTATGGCTTCCATGTCCTTTACCTCATGTGTGTACTGAATCATGAACCTGTTCAAAAACACTAAATGCACACATGAGATACTTGTGTTTTGTCAGCATCAAAACAGGGATTGGGCTAAAAAAGTCAACACCATGTTTCACTTGTTTGATCTAAAGTCCTAGGAAGAAACTTAGTTAACCCATCATGTTCATCTCAAATTCATTTTTCATAATGCTTGTAAACTCATTGCACAAGTCTTTATTTGTTGCTCCAAAAATGATATCATCTACGTATACTTGAACAAGGAGCATGTCATCTTTCTTAAACTTTATGAAAAGTGTCATGTCTATCCTTCCTCTAATAAATCCATTATCCAGTAGAAAATTTCTTTGCCTTTCATACCAAGCTCTAGGAACTTGCTTTAAACCGTGCAAGGCTTTAGTTAGTCTATAAACGTGATATGGATTCTTATGGTTTTCAAGACCTGGGGGTTGTTCTACTTAAACTTCTTCACTTATGTAGTCATTTAAAAATGTGCTTTTGACATCCATTCGATACATCTTGAAATCCTTAAAAGCAGCATAGGTTAAAAGCATTCGAATGACTTCTATTCTAGTTACTGGTGTAAAGGTTTCTTCAAAATCTATTCGTTCTTCCTGGTTATATCCCTGAGCAACTAGTCTTGCCTTATTTCTAACAACTATCCCATGTTCATCTTTCTTGTTTTTATATATCCATTTTGTTCCAATAATTTTCTTATCCTTAGGTCTAGGAACTAATTTTCATACTTTATTTCTCTCAAACTGGTTTAACTCTTCTTGCATGGACATCACCCAAGATTCATCCTCAATTGCTTCACTCACATTCCTAGGTTCTTCTTGAGACAGAAAGACAAAATGACTAATCATATTCCTAAGTGAGGATCGTGTGGCAACTCCTCGTAATGGTTCACCTATTATTTGATCAATGGGATGACTCTTTATATACTTCCATTCTCTAGGTAGTTTATTATCCTCATTTTCAATTTGATTAGTTTCAGTAGATGGTTCCTTAATTTCATTTCTCTTTCCGAATCATTTTCAATAGACAGTTTTTCAAATTCCTTATTTATCTCAATTTCATCTTCATTAGTTCTTTTAGAGAAGGGATTTGGATCATCGAATACTACATGATTGGATTCTATAACGGTTAATGTTCGTTTATTATATACTTTGTAGGCTTTACAATCTAAGGTATACCCTAGGAAGATACCTTCATCCAATTCCACATCAAACTTTCCTAAATGTTCATTGTCTCTAAGCACAAAACATTTACAACCAAAGACATAAAAATATGATATGTTTGGTCTATGGCCATTCCATAATTCATAAGGAGTCTTATTTAAAGATGGTCTAATCAAAACACTATTTAGAACATAACAGACAGTATTTACTACCTCAGCCCAGAAGTACTTCGGTAGTTTATGTTCGTTAAGCATAGTTCTGGCCATTTCTTGTATGGACCTATTCTTTCTGTTGACCTTATAGGTCACACCCTGGTTTTGATAATGACAAATACAATTGTATTTAATAAATATCTAGTTCATGTACAGGTTTATACTAGCATATATTCAAGGGCACGTGAAAGCTTGAAGACAATTTCATATTTCAAATTGTAATATCTTTAAGTGAATTTTGTCTGTAATAGTAACTAGGCTGTCTATAATAGTAATTAGGGTTTTTGTTTGTAATAAGCACACACATCACATGTATGATTTATTTTGTAAGCTCGAACCAAACCCTGAATGAAAGAGTACTGTAGAGAGACCTTAGGGTACACCTTCGGTCGACCGACACCGAACTTTTTCGGTATTTCCAAAACTGGACCTCAAGTGACCTTAGGACACACACATATGCACATATGTTTATTAGGCACTTGAAATAAACCTTTCTGGGTCAATTCGGGACCGAAATGCACACTTGGTGCACTTTCGGTCGACCGGCCAATTCAGTTCAAATTGGCCCGGTCGACCGAAACCGGTCCGAGTCAACTATTTGACCCGGTCCCGGTCGATCGAACCCCTACAGGTCATTTGACCTCAGTCGACTGAACCCCCTAGGAGTCAACATTTTGACCCCCCGGTCGACCGACCAAAATTGTACTGCAACTACCTGGTCGACTGAAGGGTTTTGGGAGGATTCCCAACGGTCCGGTCGACCGAGCCACGCAGTTCAAAAATGCCTCGGTCAACCGAACCGCGATATTTTTTAGAATCGTCTTTGTCCGGTCGACCGACCACTCAGTTCAAAATGCTCCCGGTCAACCGAGCTACTTGAGTCCTGGTCGACTGAACCACTTTTGGTCGACCGAACCTCTCGGGTTGCTCCTATTTTTTTACCTAGGTTAAATTTTTTAAACAGGGTTAAAGTTTCTTAAGTGTCATTAATCTTTTCTGAAAATCCCTAATAAGTCCCCAACGGTCAAAATTTTTAGTATGTCTATATATACTCCTTCATTTGGTGATTTAAGCACTGATTAGCAAAAAGGATTAGGAAAATCTCTCTCAAGCAAAAATACCTCCTTGTGATTCCTACTTGCTCAAATCTTTCCCAAAAGCACTTTAGCTCATTTCTTCAAATCATTTGTAGGTGCTTTGAGTGTATATTCAAACAGGTTTTGCTCTCATTGTTTAAGAGTGTTTAAATCGATTTTTCTCTCGAGAGCATAACCTAAGTTTTCTTAGGAGGCTTTGCTAATAAGCCTATTCTAAGAAAACTTGTGGTAAACTTCTGAGTGTTGCATTATCATTGCAACATCGTTGGAAGTGTGTATTTGTTTTGATTTGCAAAAATGTATTTCAAGCTTACTCAAATATCTTGTGGAACTTATTGAACAATTTGTGAAAAGGTATTTGTGCTTGTTACACTAATCTTTGTGGTATTATTTATACAAGTAATATAGCATTTACCGAAAACAAAGATTATCTATTTTGCCATTCAAGCATATACATATTCGTATGATTGACTCATTCTATTGATTGATTATGTTGAGGCTTGTTTGATACTCTGTGTGAATACGCTTGATTGAATATTTTAAAGTACACAGATTATTATTGACACTCTCACATATGTACTACACTGATAGAAAACATAGTTGAGAGTTGACATATTCAGACCACACAGAGCTTACATTTTAAATCACTTGTGGTGTTTGTGTTTGTGCGCATTTGTGGTACAAATCTGCTTTACGTGAAAGCACTCCTGCATTGTACCTTGTGATTGTATATCTGAGAGATTCCAGGCGTGGCCTGAGGGGGCGGTAATCCAGCCCGGTAAGGATTGGTGTAAAGGTTGAGGTCAGCCCTGTGGTAATTTGACCTGGTTTGTCTAGGTGCCGCTCCACCCATTTAAGTGAGCAAGGTATTGTGATAATCCTTGTGCTGGTTAGCCAAGGCGGGGACGTAGGCAGTTGGCCGAACCTCGATAACATATCTGCGTGTCATCTTTCCTTTACTTCTTTCTGACGCTTATATGATTGTTTAAACTGCTTTATTTAATTTCTGGTATATTTACATTATTTGCACTAGATTGACCCTAGGCTTGTGAACATACTGCTGCTAGGAGAAATACCTAGAAGATAAAATCTAAAAATACCAATTCACCCCCCCTCTTGGGATCACGGTAAAGCTAACAATTGGTATCAGAGCCACGTAGCATAGACTGACTGTTATTTTGCACAAAGATCACATATGGCTCATAGCTCCGTGACCCCTTTCCCTGAGGGACCATCTTCCACACGACCTCCTGTTTTCAGCGGTGTTAATTACACCTTCTAGAAACAGAGGATGCGCATCTACCTTCAGAATACTGATTGGAAGGTGTGGAGGATTGTCTCTAAGGGAAACTATGTCCCTATGAGAATTGAGGGTGCAGCTAGGGTTCCTAAGACTGAGGATGAATATGATGATGATGATATGAAAGCTGTTAGTCTCAATGCCACTGCTATGAATATTTTATATTGTAGTCTGGATGTAAATGAATTTAACAGGATTATGGCATGTTCAACTGCAAAAGAAATATGGGATAAATTAGAGGTCACATATGAGGGTACTAGAGATGTGAAAGACAGTAGGATAGATATGTTGACCAGTGAGTATGAGGCCTTTAGGATGAATGTAGGTGAGTCCATTCAGAGCATGTACACTAGATTCACACACATCATAAACTCACTGCATGCATTAGGAAAGACCTATCCCACATATGAGATGATCAGGAAGATCCTTAGAGGCTTACCTCCTATTTGGGAAGCTAAGGCTATGGCCATTGCTGAGGGTAGAGACCTTAAGGCCATGAGCTTAGACGAATTGATAGGTTCCTTGATCACTTATGAACTGTCCATAAATGAATGACTTAATGAGCATAACAGGGCTAAGAAGGTGACTGCACTGAAAGCATCTAATGACACTTTTAGTGAGTATAGTGAGTCTGACACTGATGAGGAAATGGCCATGCTAACCAAAAAGTTTAGTAGATTCTTCAGGAAGAACAGGAAGCCATTTAAAAAATATAGAGACTCCACTAATGAGAAGGGAGAGTCCAGCAAAAGAAAGGAAAAATCAAATGCTCCTACATGCTATAACTGCAACAAAGTGGGGCATATCAAACCCGACTGCCCACTTCTGAAAAGGGAGGCTAAGAAAAATAAAAGAGCAATGAAGGCTAGAACTTCATGGGATCAATTCAGCAGCAGCAACTTGGACTCGGATCATAGTGACACGGAGGTCGCTAACTTGTGCTTAATGGCACATGGGGATGAGGTATCGTTTTCTAGTTCTTCATCTTCTTATTGTTCATCTGATGATTGTGATTCTGACAGCATGCCTACATTTAGAGAATTGCAATTTGAATATATTCGTGTTTCTGAATTATTGGGCAAAATGACCAAAGAAAATGAAAATTGGAAAAAGAAATGTGACAATTGGTCTAAATTGTTTAATATGGCAAAAACCTCTCATGCATCTATTTTAAAAGAAAAATATACTACTATTGTTGAGCTTAAGAGGAAAGTGGATGATAGCTCCAAAATCATTTTTAAATTCACAAAGGGCAAAGAAAATTTTGAAAAACTACTTGGTTTCCAAAGAAATTCCTTAAGTAAAGAGGGTCTTGATTTTAATGGCATAGAAAATATTAGACGACCTAATCTTTACTTAGGACACTTTACACGAGAATCAAAATCTCATATCCCTCCTAAAGAACCTAAGTGTAGACTGAAATGTTTTAAATGCAAGCAGATTGGTCACATTCAATTTGATTGTCCACTTAGGAATAAGCATGCTAAAATCAGAAAGGTATGGGTAGTTAAAGGAGACCCTGCTACTAACCCCTATGGACCCAATAAAATTTGGGGACCAGCATTAGTCACTTAGCTTATTTTGCAGGTATACCTAAGATCATCCTCATCCAAGGACCGGTGGTACTTAGACAGTGGGTGCTCACGACACATGACCGGTGACAAGGGAAAATTCACTTCAATTGTTCCCCAGGATGGAGGCAACGTGACATTTGGCGACAATGCCAAAGGACACATCATCGGGGTAGGTAAGGTTGGTAAGGATTCCTCTCCTACTATCGATAATGTTCTGTTGGTTGAAGGATTGAAACATAATCTACTTAGCATAAGTCAATTGTGTGATATAGGATATAAAGTATCATTTGAAAATGACAAATGCATAGTAGAAAATAAAACAGACCACAAAGTACTCTTTACTGCTGAGAGACATGAAAATGTTTATACTACATCTCTTGATAATTTAGCTTCACAACAAGTAACATGTTTTTCTACTATAAATGAAGCTAGTTGGTTGTGGCATAGGCGTTTGGGGCATGCTAGCATGGACTTGTTGTCTAAACTCGTTAGAAAAGAATTGGTTAAAGGTTTGCCCAAAATGTCTTTTGTAAAGGACAAAATTTGTGATGCATGTCAAATGGGTAAGCAAACAAAGTCTAGTTTTAAGAAAAAGAAATTCATATCTACTACTAGACCATTGGAGTTGCTTCACCTAGATTTATTTGGGCCTAATTCTGTGCAAAGTCTTGGTGGAAAATCTTATGCTTTTGTAATTGTGGATGATTTTTCTAGATTCACATGGGTGTTATTTCTTGCACATAAAAATGAATCATGTGAACATTTCACCAAACTTTGCAGGAGAATTCAGAATGAAAAAGGATATAAAATCACTCACATAAGAAGTAATAGAGGCACAGAATTCAAAAATGAAAGCATAGAAAAATATTGTGACTTAGAAGGTATATCTCATAATTTTTCCGCACCTAGGACACCTCAACAAAATGGTGTAGTTGAAAGAAAGAATAGGTCACTACAAGAAATGGGAAAAACTATGTTGAATGAGCATAACTTACCTAAATATTTTTGGGCCGAGGCCATTAATACCGCATGCTATGTTATGAATAGGGTGTTGATTAGACCATCAATTAATAAAACTCCTTATGAATTGTGGAACAACCATAAGCCTAATATTTTCTATTTTCATGTATTTGGTTGTAAATGCTTTGTGCTTAGAGATAATGAGCTTCTAGGAAAATTTGACTCTAAATCTGATGAAGGCATCTTCCTAGGCTATGCACATAATAGTAAAGCATATAGAGTTTTCAATAAAAGAACTTTAGCCGTAATTGAATCCATTCATGTTGTGTTTGATGAGTCTAATCCATTTTCTAACAAAGATGATGAAGATGATATTGATATTAGAAAATGTTTAGAGAAAATGTCCATTGAAAATAATGCAAGTGAAAATCAAGAAGCAAACGAAAAATCACTTTAGGATAATGAGAATGGAAATCAAGAGTTGCCTAAAGATTGGAAATACATTAGAAGTCATCCTATAGATCAAATCATAGGCGAACCATCCCGCGGAGTAGCCACCAGATCATCATTGAGAAATATAGTAAACCACTCCGCTTTCTTATCCCAAGAAGAACCTAAAAATATTAAAGAAGCCATTGTAGATGAATCTTGGGTAATGTCCATGCAAGAAGAACTTAATCAATTTGAAAGAAGCAAAGTGTGGACCTTAGTTCCTAGGCCTAATGAGCACACCATCATTGGAACTAAATGGGTATATAGAAATAAGAAAGATGAAAATGGGGTAGTAACTAGGAATAAAGCCAGACTAGTTGCCCAAGGGTACAACCAACAGGAAGGAATTGATTTTGATGAAACATATGCTCCTGTTGCTAGATTAGAAGCCATTGGTATGTTACTTGCCTTTGCCGCTTTTAAAAATTTTAAATTGTTTCAAATGGATGTTAAAAGCGCATTTCTAAATGGCTACATCAATGAAGAGGTATATGTAGAACAACCACCCGGTTTTGAGAATCATAAATATCCCGATCATGTTTACCGGTTGTCTAAAGCCCTGTATGGATTAAAACAAGCTCCTAGAGCTTGGTATGAGAGGCTTAGTGGTTTCCTATTAGAAAATGAGTTTACTCGTGGCAAAATTGACACTACACTCTTCATCAAGTCCAAAAATGATGATATGCTCCTTGTTCAAATCTATATGGACGATATCATTTTTGGAGCAACCAATGATGAGTTGTGTAATGAGTTTGCTAAATGCATGCAAAGTGAGTTTGAAATGAGCATGATGGGTGAACTTAGTTTCTTCCTAGGTCTACAAATTAAGCAAGCTAATCATGGAACTTTCATATGCCAATCTAAATACATTAGGGACTTGCTAAAGAAATTTAATATGGAAGATTGTAAAATTCTTGGCACACCTATGAACTCTTCCATAAAGCTTGATAAAGATGAGCAAGGGATCCCTGTTGATGTAAAATTATATCGTGGCATGATTGGAAGTCTCCTATATCTCACTGCTAGTAGGCCTAATATTATGTTTAGTGTGTGCATGTGTGCTAGATTTCAGGCTGACCCTAAGGAATCCCATTTGAAAGCTGTTAAACGAATCCTTAGGTATCTAGTTGGAACTATAGAGTTAGGACTCTGGTACCCTAAGCATACTACTTTTGAGATTGTTAGCTACACTGATGTTGACTTTGCCGGTAGTAAGGTTGATAGAAAAAGCACTAGCGGCACTTGTCATTACTTAGGACAATCTCTTGTTTCTTGGTTCTCCAAGAAACAAAACTCAGTTGCCTTATCCACCGCCGAAGCTGAATATATTGCAGCTGGAAGTTGTTGTGCCCAAACTCTTTATATGAAACAACAACTTGTGGATTTTGGATTGCACTATGAAACAAAACCGATTAAATGTGATAATACTAGTGCAATCAACATCTCTAAAAATCCTATCTCACATTCACGAACCAAACACATTGAGATTAGACATCATTTTCTTCGTGATCATGTGCAAAAAGGAGATGTGGCTCTTGAGTTTGTATGCACAAATGAACAGTGGGCCGATATATTCCCTAAGCCACTACCTGAGGATAGATTCATACAAATTAGACGTGAGTTAGGCTTAATGCATAGTAGAGAAGCTACATAAACTAAAATGTTTAATAACTTGCATAAATTTAGGGGGAGCTCCTTTATAAAAATTTTCCAAATCTAAGCAACTAGTTCCATTGTTGACTTATCTTTTTGCTTGAGATATTGTGAAAGTTGGTTGTTGATTGAGTGCTTATGTCATACGTTCACTTATTGCATGTTCATATTAACTATTGCCTATGATTGCATCATTTGTCCAATTCATGGCCATTTTGAAAGTTTATTTGATGTGTTGGCCCATACTGATCTGTTTGAGTAGTGGTGGATAAACTGTTAGGAAATATAAAATCAAACAGGTTACACTTACATAGGTTTACTTTTGGAAAGTCCTATTTACAAACGGCACTCTGCCGAAATTTTTCAAAATCCCTTTCCAACATTGTTCTTGTGTAAATGTACCTAATCCAAGCCTAAACCTTTAATTCCGATGACCCTTTTTGCTGTTGCCAAAAGGGGGAGATGGAAAGAATTGGATGCATTTTGTGAGGGGGAGCCTTCTCAAGGCTTAACCCTATAGTTTTGCCAATCGAGTTTGTCATCATCAAAAAGGGGGAGAATGTTGACCTTATAGGTCACACCCTGGTTTTGATAATGACAAATACAATTGTATTTAATAAATATCTAGTTCATGTGCAGGTTTATACTAGCATATATTCAAGGGCACATGAAAGCTTGAAGACAATTTCATATTTCAAATTGTAATATCTCTAAGTGAATTTTGTCTGTAATAGTAACTAGGCTGTCTGTAATAGTAATTAGGGTTTTTGTTTGTAATAAGCACACACATCACATGTATGATTTATTTTGTAAGCTCGAACCAAACCCTGAATGAAAGAGTACTGTAGAGAGACCTTAGGGTACACCTTCGGTCGACCGACACCGAACTTTTTCGGTATTTCCAAAACTGGACCTCAAGTGACCTTAGGACACACACATTTGCACATATGTTTATTAGGCACTTGAAATAAACCTTTCTGGGTCAATTCGGGACCGAAATGCACACTTGGTGCACTTTCGGTCGACCGGCCAATTCAGTTCAAATTGGCCCGGTCGACCGAAACCGGTCCGAGTCAACTATTTGACCCGGTCCCGGTCGACCGACCCCTTACAGGTCATTTGACCTCGGTCGACCGAACCCCCTGGGAGTCAACATTTTGACCCCCCGGTCGACCGACCAAAATTGTACTGCAACTACCTGATCGACCGAAGGGTTTTGGGAGGATTCCCAACGGTTCGGTCGACCGAGCCACGCAGTTCAAAAATGCCTCGGTCGACCGAACCGCTGTATTTTTTAGAATCGCCTTTGTCCGGTTGATCGACCACTCAGTTCAAAATGCTCCCGGTCGACCGAGCTACTTGAGTCCTGGTCGACCGAACCACTTTTGGTCGACCGAACCTCTCGGGTTGCTCCTATTTTTTTACAGAGGTTAAATTTTTTAAACAGGGTTAAAGTTTCTTAAGTGTCATTAATCTTTTCTGAAAATCCCTAATAAGTCCCCAACGGTCAAAATTTTTAGTATGTTTATATATACTCCTTCATTTGGTGATTTAAGCACTGATTAGCAAAAAGGATTAGGAAAATCTCTCTCAAGCAAAAATACCTCCTTGTGATTCCTACTTGCTCAAATCTTTCCCAAAAGCACTTTAGCTCATTTCTTCAAATCATTTGTAAGTGCTTTGAGTGTATATTCAAACAGGTTTTGCTCTCATTGTTTAAGAGTGTTTAAATCGATTTTTCTCTCGAGAGCATAACTTAAGTTTTCTTAAGAGGCTTTGCTAATAAGCCTATTCTAAGAAAACTTGTGGTAAACTTCTGAGTGTTGCATTATCATTGCAACATCGTTGGAAGTGTGTATTTGTTTTGATTTGCAAAAACGTATTTCAAGCTTACTCAAATATCTTGTGGAACTTATTGAACAATTTGTGAAAAGGTATTTGTGCTTGTTACACTAATCTTTGTGGTATTATTTATACAAGTAATATAGCATTTACCGAAAACAAAGATTATCTATTTTTCCATTCAAGCATATACATATTCGTATGATTGACTCATTCTATTGATTGATTATGTTGAGGCTTGTTTGATACTCTGTGTGAATACGCTTGATTGAATATTTTAAAGTACACAGATTATTATTGACACTCTCACGTACGTACTACACTGATAGAAAACATAGTTGAGAGTTGACATATTCAGACCACACAGAGCTTACATTTTAAATCACTTGTGGTGTTTGTGTTTGTGCGCATTTGTGGTACAAATCTGCTTTACGTGAAAGCACTCCTGCATTGTACCTTGTGATTGTATATCTGAGAGATTCCAGGTGTGGCCTGAGGGGGCGGTAATCCAGCCCGGTAAGGATTGGTGTAAAGGTTGAGGTCAGCCCTGTGGTAATTTGACCTGGTTTGTCTAGGTGCCGCTCCACCCGTTTAAGTGAGCAAGGTATTGTGATAATCCTTGTGCTGGTTAGCCAAGGCGGGGACGTAGGCAGTTGGCCGAACCTCGATAACATATCTGCGTGTCATCTTTCCTTTACTGCTTTCTGACGCTTATATGATTGTTTAAACTGCTTTATTTAATTTCTGGTATATTTACATTATTTGCACTAGATTGACCCTAGGTTTGTGAACATACTGCTGCTAGGAGAAATACCTAGAAGATAAAATTTAAAAATACCAATTCACCCCCCCTCTTGGGATCACGGTAAAGCTAACACTTTCTTTCAACTACACCATTCTACTGTGGTGTTCTAGGAGCCAAAAAATTATGAGCTATTCATAATGAATTGCCGTAGTCTTCCATGCCTTGATTTTTAAATTCTCTACCCCTATCACTTCGGATTTTAGTGATAGCATAACCCTTTTCATTTTGAATTTTCTTACATAGATTTATGAATTGTTCACATGCTTTATCTTTGTGACCTAAAAATAGTGCCCATGTATATCTTGAATAATCATCAACTATGATGAATGTGTATGATTTTCCTCCTAAACTTTGAGTTGGGTTTGGACCAAATAAATCTAAGTGTAGCATTTGAAGTGGCCTAGTAGTAGAGATTACGTTCTTTTTCTTAAAGCTAGCTCTTGCTTTTTTTCCTAGTTGGCATGCATCACAGATTTTATCTTTCATGCATTTAGTCTTAGGCAATCCCTTAACTAATTCTCCCTTAACAAGTTTCGATATTATGTCCATGTTTGCATGTCCTAGTCTCCTATGCCGAATCCAACTAATCTCATTTATAGCAGAAAAACAAGTAACATGTTGAGAAGCAAGATTTTCAAGGCTAGTGGTGTAGACATTTTCATGACGATAAGCAGTAAAGAATATTTTGTTTTTCATATTTGTTCTCTACAGTGCATTTGTCATGTTCAAATAAGACTTTATAACGTTTATCACATAGTTGACTTATACTCAATAAGATATGTTTCAATCCATCAACTAATAACACGTTATCAATGTCAAGTGAAGGTTTCTTACCAACTTTACCAACCCCAATGATTTTGCCTTTAGAGTTATCCCCAAATGTAATGAATCCTTCATCTTTGGATATGATAGATGCAAATTTTGCTTTATCTCTTGTCAAACATCGTGAGCATCCACCATCCATATACCACTTGTCCTTCGAGGAGGACAATCTCAAGCACATCTATAGGACATAATCTGACAACTACTTTTGGTACCTAGATTTTCTTAGGTCCATGGGGGTTAGTACTAGATTCTCCTTGAATTTCCAGACTTTCTTAGTTTTGACATCTTTATTTTTGAAAGGGCAGTCAAATTTTATGTGATCCAACCTCTCACATTTGAAACATGTAATATTTTTATGATAGTCTTTAGTTGGAACATACGATTTTGACTCTTACAAAATATCCCATGTAGAGATGTTTTTTTGTTTTAGATTCTCCTTCCCATTAAAACCAAGGTCTTCCTTTTCTAAGGAAGTTTTTTTGAGCTCCTAGGAGTTTTTCAAAATTATTTTGACCTTTTGTAAATTTACAAATAATATTATATTTATCTTTCAAATTCTTTTCTAACTCCTCAATTTTCAAATCCTTGTCTTTCATGAGAGATGCATGAGATTTATTTTGACTTAACTTCGAAAATTCTTTCAATTTTAATTTCAAACCAGAATTTTTCTTATTCATTTTCTCAAGCATTTTAATGGTATACAGACATTCCTAATGTAATTCATTATAAGAGAGCCTGCTATTTTCATTTTCTGAATCACTTGAATAATAAGATGAAGTAGAACCAAAAGATTACACCTTGTGGTCATCATGAGCCATCAGACATAGACTCACAATCTCATCATCACTCGATTCAGATTCTGAACTACAGGTACTGTGAGTGTCCCAGCCCACCTTTAGAGTCTTCTTTTTCTTCTTCTTAGACACTTTCTTCAGCTGGGGAAAATATGGCTTGATATGTCCAAATTCTCTATAGTTATAACACATGGGAGGATCATCCTTTTGCTTCCTTCTACTTGACTCTCCTTTTTCTATTTTTCAGCCCTTGAATTTTCTGGTGTATTTCTTCTTTTTTCTCATGAACTCTCCAAATTTCTTAGTGATAAGTGCTATGTTTTCATCCGATTCTGAATCACTTCCCTCACTGAAGCAATGAAATGATGCCTTAAGTGTTGTAGCTTTCTTTGCTTTGATTTGCTCATTCTTCCTCTCATTCATTGCAAGCTCATAGGTGATGAGCGATCCAATTAGTTCATCAATAGACATCTCCTTCATATTTCTCCCTTCTTCTATTACAGTAGCTTTAGCTTCCAAAACTGGAGGTAGTCCCCTAAGTATCTTCCTAATCAACTCATAAGTAGGGTAAGATTTACCAAGAGCATTTAAAGAATTTGTGATTTGTGTGAATCTAGTGTACATGGATTGAATAGATTCATCAGTAGTCATTTTAAATACCTCACATTCATGATTACGCGTCAAAATTGCGTAATTGGGCACTTTAATCCTGTCTTTATGGCGTATATTTTTAATTAAATGTCTAAATTTGTCCAATATATTAATAAAGTGCCAAAATTATCATTCTTGAGTTTTATTGTGCAATTTATGAATTTTTGATAATATTTTATTGTAGGAAAATTTCCAGGAATCAAAACCGACACCTGTTCGTATTTCGTGCATAACTTTTACGTACGAGCTCCGATTAAGACGATTCAAATTTTGGGAAAAATAAGAAAGGATTATCTACAAATTTTTTGTTTTGAGATTCAGGCAAAACAAGCTCTAGAAGGGTCAAACTTGGATGTGAACGAGGAGAACAAAAATGAAGAAAAAAATAATAATAAAATACAATTAGTTTCCTTTGATGTGACCCGGCCATGCATGGCTGGGTTGGGTCTTCTAAATGGGTTGTGGATCCAGCGCCGGGTCTAGGGCTTCTCCCCCCTATCCTTTAAATTCCCTTCTCTTCCTCCCCCTGCGCAGGCAGCCCGAGGGCTCCCCATTCTCTCCTTCTCTTCCTCTTCTCCTTCTTCTTCTTCTTCTTCTTCTTCTTCTTCTTCTTCTTCTTTTTGCTATCTCTCTTTCCCTTAGCTTCTCTCCTTTCTCACTTTCTCCTTCTCTGGTTTTGTTTTTCTCTTATCACTCTCTCTTCCTCTCTATCCCAGTTACCTTCCCCTCTCTCCTTTGAACTCTCCTCTGTTTTCTTGCAACATGACACCAGCCAACTGAGTCTCTTTTCCTCCCCTCAACTCTTCCTCCCCTCTTACTCTATTTCTCTGCAATCCATGAGCCCTCTCCAACAGCTGCTCCACACACAAGCCTCCCAAGCACCACGAACCCCAGCAGCAGCACCCAAGCATCACAGCCTTCTCCGCCGGACTTCCTTGTTGCTACCATATCAGCACAGCCCGAGGCCTCTCCACCTTGCAGTCTCCACCACCAGTGCTCCTCTCCTCTGCCACAGAAATCTTCCACAACCCTTTTCCAACAGACTCTCAGTGAGCAACTCCATGCCAGCAACCAGCTTCCACGGCTAGACCACTCTGCCATGGCTCTCTACATTTTCTCTCTTTATCTCTCTGTTTTCTTTTTTTCTTTTTTGCTTTCTCTCTCTCTCTCTCTCTCACACACTTTTATTTATTTTGAAATTTCTTTTTTAGTTGGACATTGTCAAGTGTTTAATTCTTGTTAAAATTATTTATTTGTTTATCTAATTAGGGGAAGTTTTAATTTAGGTTTTTTAATTAAGTCTGGTTTGATTTCTCGTGTTTTTTATTATTTTTTTTATTATCATTTATGTGTCAAATTTTTGTTTGTTTCGTGTTTAAATTATGATTGTGGTTGAGTTATTGCTCGGTTAAAGATTCAATTTTTAGTGTGTGTGTGTGTTAAATCTGATTAAGTTTCCATTGCGTATTTTTCATTCCATATTCTAGGTTGTCATTTTTAATTAGCGCGTGTTTTGGTGTTTCCTTAAGTAGACTAGGGTTTCCATTGTTGTTATTTAATTCCATGCATGCTAGTTTTAGGACTTTAATTTGCATGTGTATTTAATTTGAGTCTCCACAATTTTGAAAATACCAAATATGAACCGAGTTCAGTAACCTTTTTGTTTTTGATTGGAGAAACTTAAAATCTGAGATTAAAATGTATTCCCTAAGGAGACGATCTAGTCCTTGGGCTCTATATTACACGACAAAACTTCTATACTTGGGATAGCTTCCGAGCTGCTCATTTTTCGAGTGAGTTAAGTTTTTGGCGCCGTTGCCAAGGAATGTCGATCTTAGTCTCAAATTTACATTTTTCCTGTCATTTTTATTAGTTTTATGAAAAAAAAAAAAGCAGAAAAGAAAAACAGGAAAAAAAAATTGAGTTTTGAAAAATGGCTGCACTTGCACTGCGCACGATAATGGACTTTTTATAGCTTGAATATGTCACTACATCCTCTTCCACTGTTTTGCCTTATAACGAGCTTAATTTTATGATGCAGCGCGAGAGGACGTCATTGCTACCCGAGTTCTATGGGACGAAATCTGAGTGCCCCTATTAGCACCTAGCAGAGTTTGAGTTAACCTGCAACATGTTTTTCTCTCATGCTAGAACTGACGAATCTATTAGACTAAATTTATTTCTTGCTACTTTGTAGGATAGGACACTAATCTGGTTTCATTCCTTGAGACCTCACTCTATCACTAATTAGGTTGATATGGAGTGTGAATTCCTACATGCATTTTGTCCCTCACAGAAAACTCAATTTTTACAGGAACAGATTCTTAATTTTGTGCAGCAGGATGATGAGACATTTCAGGCTTGCTGGAAATGATTCAAGGATCTGCTAAGTACTTGCCCACATCACGGGTTTGACTCATGGAGGTTAGCTGATTATTTTTATACTGCTCTTACCCCTGATTGCAAGTATTTTGTCCAAACCATGTGCAATGGAGAACCCGTCGCGAGGATCCAGATCAAGTATTATCATTCTTTGATTATTTAGCTGACAATGTCCCACAGTGCAACACACGATACACTCTGGCACCCATGACTACACACCCTATCAGCACAACTAGTGGTGGTGATGCATATGAACCACCAAACTACCCAGATATTCCTCCGCCTCAATACCAGCCACAACAGATCCCTCGGAGCTGTACGTCGTCAGAGTTTTTGGAGGATAGCATAACATAGATGGCGAACATGCTCCAGCAGTTCATGCAAACTCAAGTCGATCATAATAATGAATTTCGGGACACCATTCATGCAATAAGCACGCAGTTGGACATCTTAGAAAATGAAGAATTGCTAGTGGAACCTCAGCATAATCCTCAAGAGTACCAGCAGCACACCAACAAATACACGATGTTTCTCTTGAGACAGCAGAGACCAGCACTACTTCGAGAAGCGAGAAAGAATTTCCCCAACCTGAGATGCTCATTGTCGGACAACCAATTGTCGCAGCCTTAGAAGTCACTGCTGAACCAGAAGAGGTCAAAGAAAAATCAAAGGAAACGAGGCCAGAAGCGGAGCAGTTAGTTGATGAGGAGATTGATACTCATACGGGGTACCAACCTGTGGTACCTCATACTCCGAGCTCAGAAACCATGGAACCGTCACTCCCGCCAGAATTAGATGTTAAGGAGCCTAATGTGGAGGTAGACTCTTGCAGTGGTATGATGATATGTACACCCTATAAAGAGGGTGATCAGACTAGTGAGAGCCTAATTTTCGAGGAACCACGTAAAAATTTTAATGTTAATGCTTTTGAAGAACTACAGGTAATTGCTCCAATAACTTTCCATCATACGTTAGGTCATAAAGAAACTCATTTCCTGGACACGATGTTGAATAAAGACCCTTTCTTGTCCACACACGAGGGTCAACCTGCACACGTATTGTTTTTTATTTTGACACGCATTAATTCATTTAAGGCTGATTTTCGTGCAGGTATGAAGGCTGATCGATTGTGGTGGCTCAAATTTGGAGATCCGCCGATGCAATTTATATACCTGCTGCCACTAGACGAAATTCCTCCTGAGCCTCCGCCAGACAATTATGATGTTTTTCTTTCCCTTATTTTCTTTTTGTTTTATCTTATTTTATTTTTAGTTAGTTTTTAGGTCCATTTTCTCGTAGTTCGATTTTTGTTTTCCATTATTTCGCCACTCAGGTACGCCTTACTTTTCTCGTGCACAGTCTTTTCTATTTCCCCTATGCTTTCACATTGAGGAAAATGTTCCACTTTAGTTGGGAGGGGTGAGCATTCGCATATGACACTGTGCACGTACACGTACCGGGTTTTATATTAAAAACAAAAAAAATAAATAAAATAAATAAAAATTCAAAAAGAGAGAGAGAAAGAAAGAAGAGACACTAAGCACTGAAGAATTACACTGTACTATGCCATACTTAATACTACATATACCCTTTTACATACTCACGTATAACTTAAGAATGACACACTTGAGTCAATTATGCGTAGTTTCTCTTTATATGATCTTATGACTCCATGAAGAATTGATTGGTAGTACATTCGTGTTAATTTGGATATATAATTTCTTGCATCTACATGTATCTCACGAGTCTGAATAACCACATTCACGTGATTCATTGCACTCAGGGTTTCCTGTGAGTACTAAAAGAACACCCGTGACGACTATGACACCTTGTAAGATATCCTTGAGCTATTTATCATCCTTTTGAGTGTTAATATCAAATCAGAGTTCATGGAACTCAATTCTTTTTTTTTTTCTAGATGATTCCTTATACACTAGTCTCTGCTTTTGATTTGCTAGCCTAGAGGTGACACCTAGTGGGGAGATAGAAACCTAGGTCGTGTAGCCTACTTAATATGTGAAGGCTGAGCCACCTAAAGAGATAGACTTAGTTCATAGACCCCTATTTGAGCTCAATTCCCATTGATTGTTTGAAGATTACAAAAAAAAAGTGTTATGATTGTCTTAATTGATCAAGAAAAGACATAAAATGAAGAATGAGCAAAAGAAAGAATAAGAAATACACATATGCAAGAAATGAAATGTTAATGCCGGCCCAAACACATATCACAAAAAGTCAAGGAAGCGACACATGTTTTCTACGTATGAAGATGCTTCAACCAGTTAATGCCTCAGATGTATTCACGACAAGTTTGTGAATAAGTTGATCTAGGGTGGTCTCGATTGGATATGACGAGTAGGTGAGAAGATACTAGGGTGAAGGACCCGACGCCTCATAGATAGGCTAGGTCCTTTCCAGATTAGTCCACTCCATATACTTAGCATTGTTTCTTTTAATATGTGGGATGTTTGATCGCGACACTCCTCTTCACATATGACAAGTGAACCCATTCCTTTTGAGTGTTTTTGAGGGTATACCAGTTAGGCCGAGTCAAAGTGACCGTTTTATAGGTGTCCACTGGTATCCTAGGTGTACTGAGTCACAAACATCACACAAACCTCGAGAGTTTACCTGTTTATACTCAGACTTATATGACCGCATTAACTCTAAATGTGCCACTGATTAACTTCATGTGAGTACTGCTCTTAAATGACACATAAACGATGAAACTTGCATGAGTGACATGCTTTGGAGTCGTGTGTACAGAATATGAACAAGCCCGTGTGAAATTCAGTGGTATTCTTGTATGCGAAATGGTATACTTGTGTCTCATGTGCATTAATTTCATGATCACTGGAGTTCGTAATTGTAGGCACCGCCCTGAGATGCATTCATGCCATTTGCTAGAGACTAGAAAAACATTAGTTGGGGGGTGTGATTACGCGTCAAAACTGCATAATTGGGCACTTTAATCCGGTCTTTACAGCGTATATTTTTAATTAAATGTCCAAATTTGTCCAATATATTAATAAAGTGCCAAAATTATCATTCTTGAGTTTTATTGTACAATTTATGAATTTTTGGTAATATTTTATCGCAGGAATATTTTAGGGAATCAAAACCGACACCTATTCGTATTTCATGCATAACTTTTTCGTACAAGCTTCGATCAAGACGATTCAAATTTCTAGAAAAATAGGAAAGGATTATCTACAACTTTTATGTTTTTAGTTTTGGGCGAAACGAGCTCTAGAAGGGTCAAACTTGGATGTGAACGAGGAGAACAAAAATGAAGAAAAAAATAATAATAAAATACAATTAGTTTCCTTTGATGTGACCCGGCCATGCATGGCCGGGTCGGGTCTTCTAAATGGGTCATGGATCCAGTGCCGGGTCTAGGGCTTCTACCCCCTATCCTTTAAATTCCCTTCTCTTCCTCCACCTGCGCAGGCAGCCCGAGGGCTCCCCATTCTCTTATTCTCTTCCTCTTCTCCTTCTTTTTCTTCTTCTTCTTCTTTTTGCTATCTCTCTTTCCCTTAGCTTCTCTCCTTTCTCACTTTATCCTTCTCTAGTTTTTTTTTTTTTCTCTTATCACTCTCTCTTCCTCTCTATCCTAGTTACCTTCCCCTCTCTCCCTTGAACTCTCCTTTGTTTTCTTGCAGCACAACACCAGCCAACTGAGTCTCTTTTCCTCCCCTCAACTCTTCCTCCCCTCTTACTCTGTTTCTCTGCAGTTCGTGAGCCCTCTCCAGCAGCTGCTTCACACACGAGCCTCCCAAGCACCACAAGCCCTAGCAGTAGCACCCAAGCATCACAGCCTTCTCCACCAGACTTCCTTGTTGTTGCCATACTAGCACAGCCTGAGGCCTCTCCACCTTGCAGTCTCCACCACCAGTGCTCCTCTCCTCTGCCATAGAATACTTCCACAGCCCTGTTCCAGCAAACTCTCGGCCAGCAACTCCATACCAGCAACCAGCTTCCACAACTAGACCACTCTGCCATGGCTCTCTGCATTCTCTCTCTTTATCTCTCTGTTTTCTTTTTTTCTTTCTTGCTCTCTCTCTCTCTCTCTCTCTCTCTCTCTCTCTCTCTCTCTCTCTCACACACACACACACACACACACTTTTATTTATTTTTAGTCTTTAAATACTGAATAAAGTTTAGTTTTTTTTTTAATGTTATTTGAAATTTCTTTTTAAGTTGGACATTGTCAAGTGTTTAATTCTTGTTAAAATTATTTATTTGTTTATCTAATTAGGGGAAGTTTTAATTTAGGTCTTTTAATTAAGTCTGGTTTGATTTCTCATGTTTTTATTAATTTTTTTTGTTATCGTTTATGTGTTAAATTTTTTTTTTTTTGTTTCGTGTTTAAATTATGATTGTGGTTGAGTTATTGCTCGGTTAAAGATACAATTTTGTGTGTGTGTGTGTGTGTTAAATCTGATTAAGTTTCCATTGCGTATTTTTCTTTCCATATTTTAGGTTGTCATTTTTAATTAACGCATGTTTTGGTGTTTCCTTAAGTAGACTAGGGTTTCCATTGTTTCTATTTAATTCCATGCATGCTAGTTTTAGGACTTTAATTTGCGTGTGTATTTAATTTGAGTCTCCACAATTTTGAAAATACTGAATCTAAACTGAGTTCAGTAACCTTTTTGTTTTCGATTGGAGAAACTTAAAGTCTGAGATTAAAACGCATTCCCTGAGGAGATGATCTAACCCTTGTGCTTAATATTATACGACAGAACTTCTATACTTGGGATAGCTTCCGAGCTACTCATTTTTCGAGTGAGTCAATTCACTAGTAAGCATGTCTATCCTACTATCTTTTTCTTCTTTAGTTCCTTCTTATGTAACTTCTAATTTTTTTCAAATCTCTTTAGCAGTGTGACAGGCCATCACCCTACTAAACTCATTTACATCTAGTGCACAGAATAACAAATTCATTGCAGTAGCATTTATTTGCACTGATTTCCAATCTTCTTCAGTATACTCATATTCAGTTTTGGGTACATTTACCTTATCGACTACTTTCATGGGGACATGGTTTCCCTTAGAAAAAAATTCTCCACACTTTCCAATCCATATTTAAAAGATATATACTCATTCTTCTTTTGCAGTAGGTGTAAATGGTCTAGTGGATGAGTGTCCCTCACCGAATGGAGTTACATAGATGTGTGCCATGTGATCTTTTTACAAAAAATGACGGTTAAATCTATGTAAACCTGCTCTGATACCAAATTTTAATTTAGGTGTAATCCCAAGATGGGGGGTAAATTGAGTATTTTAAAAATCTTTAAGATTATTTTACCACTTAATCCCTATTTGTATATTTAACAAATTAATTATAGGGATTTGAAATTAATTCAAATAATTATCTCAATAAATTCTATTTTACCTAATTAATTATTAAGTGCATATGAGGTGATTCAACATACATACATGCAAGATAGGTAATAAAATGCGTTATAGAAATTAAAATGAGTAAAGGAAGAGAGAAGGCAAACACAATTTTTACGAGATTCAGCCATCACGGCCTACATCCTCGCCTTGAGCAACCCACTCAAGGATTCTACTAAATCCTTGCTCCTTAATTGGGATGGAGCTTCCCTTACATCCGCTGCTTACAAGAGGCACAACTTCCTCCTCACCCGGTTCACAACCTGAACCACGATTACAATATAGAATTTCAAATCTACAAAAAACCTCAATATTGCTTCTAACAAAGCTAGTGAGTAAAATGGAAAACCTAACACATAGCCATATGATAAAACTTGAAATTCAGTATGTATGTAACGATGTAAGAGTTATATGAATGATATGCTTCACAAAATTTCCCTTTGATCAAATCTCCCAAAATAATTATATAATAAAATGCTTTGGAGAACGTAGGGTTTTTGTTCAACTTACTAGATGCAAGAAATACCGAATGTGATCTTATTATAAAATTGGTCTTGATATTATGAAGATCTAAGTTATTGCTATCAAATAATTTGTGAAGTTGAATCTTTGAATAAATAAAAGACTTTGAATATTGCAAAGATTTAACTATATACTGAGAACCTTTAGACTTTTCAATCAAGTAGATTTTGCAATAACAAAATATTGAGTATTTGAATGAAAATAAGAACTTAAAGATCTTCAAATATTCAATGTTTAGAAAATCCTTTCACAAATAAATTTTATGTAACAACACAAGATTTTTCCTTTTTCAATAAGAGTAATAGATGTATGAATATGAGATATGAAAAATATTCAAGATATCTATATATTGAGAACACAAACCAAACCCTTGTTTACCAGACCTCAATCCCAAGAGCTTTCTTTCAAGATGTGTAAATGAAATCCCTTCGAAAAGCTGAGATGATTTGCCTAAAATTGATGAATATATTTGGAGTGCAGGCAAACGTATTGCAATATGTTCAAGTTTCTCAATATTATCCAAAAAATTGGGGCACTAGGGTTTAAAGGTTGAATATATAGGTAATCTTGGCCTTAAGATAAGTCCTAACTATTGGATCAATTTGATCAAGTGTATAACTCGTGTGTTCTCTCACTAAAGATCCAATTTTTAAACTTCCCGTGGGTTCAGACGACTGAAGATTAGGGTTCAGACGTCTAATGTTCCTTAAAGCTTTGAAAAATTAAACTAGACACATCGTCAGACGACTAAACTTAAGGTTTAGACGTCTAAAGGTGTTCTGCCAGTTCTAAGTTTCAAAAATTAATTCTTTATACAACTGAACTAATTCTTCAGTCTTATAAGGAAATTCTTCAAACATCTAAAGTAAAACTTTAGTCGTATGAAGTTGCATCTTCAGACGTCTGAGGGTAATCCTCAGTCGTCTGTGCAGTCCAACTTCAATTATTTTATTTTATTTTATTTTTTTGCTTTCTTGCTTTGCTTATTCATAAACCATTTTTTGAGGTTTTAAATAGAGTCTCTAAGTCAATGAATAACCCCTAAAATATTTTCATGAGATGCATGAGTCCTAAGATCAGTTTAGGGTATATTTTGAGCTTCGAATTAAATCATATGAAATATGTAAATACATTCAGTTCTAAATACCCATTCCCATGACGATCTTGAACTTGCCACTCATCTTCATTCTTTTATTCTTTTATTTCCATAGATTGTGCCAAGTTGTTTATCCTTTAATCCTCATGGCTTCCATGACTTTCTAACCTTTCGTGCATGCTAAATATTGTTCCTGTTCACAATCTCAATGCACAGATCAAATACCAAGTGATTTGTCATTATCAAAACAAGATTGGACTTATAGAGTCATTAGTTTAAGTGATTGATATTTCAGGAAACCTTGTATGTTAAAGTTCAAAAGGATCAAAGAAATGAAAGTTCAAGATCACAAGTACCATAAAGCCATACTCCATCAACAAAGTGGTCAAAAGAAAGCTCAAAAGGATCAAGATGTTCAAATCATGTTGAAGCTTAAAGAATATTGAAGCTTAAGTCTAAGAGGACTCAAAGCAGAGATATATGAAGAATTCAATATTAAAGAGTTTTTATGTCTTTAGGATATCATATGTAAGTACTTTATTATAAATATTATTTTGAAACGCTTTGAAGCTCATTAGGGGTTGATATGGACTTAGAGACTTTATTTTGAAAACCACCGAAAATCCTTTTTAAAAGTAACACAACAAAATGGCTAAGAATTTTGAAACTAACTTGAAAAAACAGTATTTATAACTTTTCAAGTGCTTGAACTTAGACCTCAGGCAACTGAAGATTTTTCTAAACAATTTTTGAACAGGCAGTATAGGTCCAGGCGCTTGATCCCTGAAACCTCAGACGCTTGACCCTGTTTCAAGTTGAAAAATAGCACTATGTTTAAAAGCTCAGGCAACTAACCCCAAAGCTTCAAGCGCTTGACCCTCGTTAACGGTTATTATTTTTAAACTTTTTAAAAATCAAATTTGAGTTGCTTGTGCCCCAAATTTTGTATAAACCTAAGAGACACTCCAAGTAACTTGGGCAACATGAATTAAACACTTTTTGAGCCTATAAATACATGATTTATCAAATCAAATTAGTACCAAGAAATTGAAAATCAGTTTTCAAAGCTCCATTGCTCAAACTCTCTCAAAGCTCCCTTGCACTCATACTTTTTCTGGGAATTTCCTGAGATAAACTGAGTCTCCAATCACTAATTTGAAAGTTAAAATTCTAAGGTTTGATACAAATCAAAAGAAGAACTCCGGGTGAAATACTTCTTTGAGCTTCAATTCAGCTTCTCTTTATTATTTAATTTGGAGTATATTAGTGCTTTAAATTGTACTAAGTAGCTCTATCTGAGAGCATCTTTTGTACACAAGAATCTTATCTTATTTTCTTGTTTTCTTTGACTATTGACCCTATGAGTCTTTCCCATTTTGATTATGACAAATCCAATGATTCTTACCTGTGCACTAAACTTGTTGAATAGGATCATTCTTTGCATGCATTGAGGGTAGGAACTCAAGGAAGCCATAAGGAACGTAAAAAGCATATAATAAATGGCTTTTGAATTACAAAGAGCTTGAGGAACCAAAAAAATGAAGACCATTTGCTTATTGTATTTGCATTTATTTTTTTTGGGTTTGTAATAATCCATCTACATGCATGATAGGGTTTAATGCTCAACGTGACCATAAATTGACCATAGGGAGCCGAATGAGCTTAGAGGTCGATTGATGCTAGGTTTTTAGGCCAAATTAAAAAGCCAAGATCTTAGAGAGACCCTAGGTCCGTGCACTTCACTTAGGAAAATAACTTGTGGTTTAAAATATGACTTAAGGTTCTAAAAATGATTAGGCTTCAGGCGATCGAACGTGAAAAATTCAAATTATTGACTAAAGGTTGAGCGATCAAACCAAAATTAACAGAGTGTTCTCGGTCAACCGAACTTGTATGTAGGACTTTTCCACCTGCCCCAGGCGCCCGAACTTGACGTTCAAAAATACCTTAGGCGACCAAACTGAGAAGTTCGGAAGACAAAAATTAGGACTAGGTGACTAAACCACGAGCAGGTTGAAAAATCGCCTAGACTCAGCCACCCAAATGTTTCACCAGGCACCCGAACTTCAAAAGTACCTTTTCTGCATATGTCTGTTCGGGAGACCAAACCTATAGCTCGATCGACCGAAACTCTCGGGTTGCATATTTTTAACTGTGGTAATTAAGAGTAAATGGGGTTAAAAGATTATTAAACATTTTGTAAAATTCCAAATAGGTCCCCAACGGTCAAAATTTTAAGGATTCCTATATATATCACTTCATTTGACCTAATTAGCAACTTGATTAGAAAAGGTGATTATAACTTTTCCCCTCAAATTTTACATACTCTTTTGTTATACTATTTTCATTCCAAGCTCATATTTGTGAAAATAGTCATTCATACTCTCTTGTAAACATATTTTGAGATTGAGTGTTGGTTTTATTTGTTCCCATATCTTGTAAATCAATTGCAAGCTAGAAGGGAAGTGATTGTGGTTATTGCATACATTTTTACAAATCCTTCCTTTGGCAAATACTCTCTCATACGCATACATTTTGAAAAACCATTTTGAGAGTTCTTGCTTATTTGATCTTTCCCATAGTATTTCATTTATAAATACTCGAATGGGAAGGTCTCGATTTTTTCTTCCTAGTCTTGGCACTTATATTGCAAGACGTGAAAGCTTGCATATTATCCTTGATATTGATTTTGCCAAACTAAATCCAAATATCTATTGTGCTCCTCTTTTGCAAAGTCTTTGAGATATTTGACTTGGATTGTGTTTAGCTTCCTTTGATAAATTGTTTTTTGAATATCATAACTTGAATTAAAGGTTGAAACTCTTACATATACGTTAACTCACATATTTTGGAGAGTTTACATATTGGATCTCACTTGAGCATTAAATCTGTATCATCTGTGAGTGCATATTTATTTGGACTATATTGTGGTACATATATGCTTGTGTAAAAGCACTTAAATTGTATGAAAATTTCAATTATTTGTTGTATTCCAAGCGTGGCCTAAGGGGGCATTGATCTAGCCTGTAAGGACTAGTAAGGTCTTCTTTGCCCCGTAAGGAGAGTTTGTAGTGGTTGAGGTCAGCCCTAGTAATTTGACTTTGCTATAAACGGTGTCACTCCACTTGTTAAGTGAGCAATAATGGTAATCTTGAGGCTTGCAAGCTGAGGTGGGGATGTAGGCATGTTTGCAAAACCCTGATAATATATTTGGTGTCACCTTTACTTTTATTGCTTTATATTCTACTTATTGCTTGATTTAATTTCTTTGCTGAATATACTACATATCTGGTTGGCACGTTATTGTTTTTAGTAGAGAGATACTAGAAGTGTGTTGCATGTACTGAAAATTGATTGATATATCATCTGCAATTTCATACATATCTGGGCTGCCCCTAGGTTGTGTAATATTGTTGCTGGATTTGTTGAACCTAGGAAGAATTTTTAAATCTCCAATTCACCCCCCCCCCTGTTGGGATTACACCATAGTCAACAATTGTTATCAAAACCTCATCACTTGGACTTAAATGTTATTTTGTAAAAGATCATGATGGCTCGTGTTGGTGCATCCCCATTTTGTGAGGGAAGGTTATCTACAAACCCTCTAGTGTTTTACGGTAAAAATTTTGCCGAATGAAAATTTAGAATGACTATATTTGTTAAAGCTTTAAATTGAAGGTTTTGGAAAATTATTACCTAGAGAAATGTTGTGCCTATGAAAAACATTGATTCTATTGAAGTTCCCATATTAGAAAATGAGTTGAATGATAATGACATATATTTAATGTAAATTTATTTCGATGTTATGAACACTTTGCTGGATGCTTTAGATTCTAACATTCTTCATTAAGTTAAAACATGTCATAGTGCTAAAGAGATATGGGAGGAACTTGAAAAGAGGTATGGAGTAACTAAGCAAGAAAAGACTATCACTCCATGTGACTCAAGTTCGAAAGATCATGAAGGAGAAAATTAGTGTTTTATAGCTTTAACCGATGAAGAGGTAAATCTGTCTCCTTCCACTTCATTGAATAATTCATGCAATGATTCACATAATAATTCTTGTGATGCATCTGATACACTCGGCATGTGATAGTTCTGGTAGTGAAAGCATGCCTACTTATGAGGAATTGCAAGTTGAATATGTTAGAACTCATAATTTTTTTGTTAAAGCACTTAAACGCTATACTATTTTGAAAAACAAGAATGAGGCATCGTTGAAAGAACTTGAATAAAAAATTCTTGTTGAAAGGGAAAATGATTTCAAAATAAAAAACTTAGTAAACAAAAATGAAAAATTGGAAAAAGAGTTGAATGTCTTAAAATCTCAAATTTCAAGTGATAATGAAAAGGATCTTCTCATTTTAGAACTTGAGTGTAAAGCAAACACAATAACCAATGAATTTATAAAATTACAAGGTATTTGTAAAGGCTTGAAAGATTCAAAAACTCAAGGCCTGGAAAGAAAAATTGAGGAGCAAGCCAAAATCCTTTATACATTTACTAGGGGCAAAGAAAACTTAGACAAGCTTCTAGGCTCACAAAAGATGACCTTAGACAAAGAAGCGGCAAAGAAAACTAAGACAAGCTCCTCCAGTCCGTATACTCACACTACCTATATCTTGTGTAAAAAGAAGGGGTACATAAAGTTTGATTGCTAGTTTAAAAGGAAAGGTGTGAAACCTAAATAAGTCTAGAGAGTCAAAGATAGAAAAATGGTATGAGTTGTCAAGAAAGCAAACTCATTAGAACTTAAGGAGGAATGGATTCCAATTGGGATTACATAAATGCTTTCCTTGGGTTCTGGGTTTTGGGGGAGTGATGTCTATTGGCCTATGAAGTGGTCCATCCCTAAAATGTCAAATCTTAGCATAATCATTCTAACTTGGTGCACTAAGATCATTTGAGAATCAAGCCAATCTGCAAATCCAAGTATTTAACCAATATGAACTTAATGCATATATTCATTGATTAAAATATGAAATTATTAGCTACTTGAATAAAAATCCAATTCCAAATGGACTTGGCATGTTTTCCTAGTATTTAATTTTAAATGCTTAACTTATACTTAATTATGAAAACCTAACATTAAGAATACTCTGTCCATTGTGCAAGACTGAGCTTTAGGAAAAGAATCATATGTTAAGCATCATCTAATCCTTAACTCATCTTGGAGTCTTAAAAGCCTAATAAAATTTTAATCATCTCTCTAGGCTTAAGTACTATTGATCATAACTCCTTATTCATCAGGTGCTTATTAATAGACATCCTTCTTGTAATCAAAATTAGAGTCATTGACTAAGGGATTCTGCAATGACCTGCTTATCTTATCATCTAATAAAACCTAATAAATAAGATAGTCAACCCGAACCCGTGGGTAACGGGGACACCTATCATACACAGTGGAACCTAGGCAGCAGTAAATGTAATTCACATTCTTATAACCATAAAATATAAAATACTAGAGGCAACTACAATCCACAGTGATACTGTAATTATATACAACCTCAAAACATCAAAAATACATCTAGGATCCCACGACAAAAATCCCCTGATACTAGCACAAACTTACCCTCCTAGCAGGGTAGTACAACCGACTCAACGGCGGTCATGCTCCGCTGGTCTTTCTAGGCTTCCTGAAAATCATTTAAGTTTGGGAGTGACAACATGAATATTTAATGATAATATAGATATACAGTACATTTTCCATACTAGAAAACATTAATCATTTAATAACTGCATAAACATAAACCTTCATATTTTTAATAAATCATACTAATTATAACTATCTGGTATAGCTAATAATACTGAAAACATACCCAAGATGAATAACTAGTTGATGTCATGTATTACCCCCCATGACGAGTTGTGCAGCCTGAAGGCAGGATCCAACAATGGCTGGACAACCACTGTTGAGTCAAAAATATATGTAAGTACGATGGGCCCGCCACACCCTAGTCCGGACTGCCCGCACCAATCTGAACATAGATATTTGATTTATATAGCTATGGTACCGTGCTCCTGAAACTAAACTAAACTAACATCCGGGTTCTGATAACATATAATATTTATCATATAGCATTTAACATAAATGGATTGATAGCATTTTCTATAACTTCATAAATACGACCATGCGTTAAACATTTCATAAATACGACCTTACGCTGAACATTTCATAAATATGACCTTGCGCCAAAATCATATATCATACACGGCCTCATGTCAGCTATTAATCATGGCCTTGCGCCGAATATCTCATACATATCATTTTGAGTAAATAAATCAATTATCATGCATTTTCAAAATCGTAATGTACTATATTATTTAATAATTCCTACAAACATACTTTACTCATAAAATTTCCATATCATAATACTTTTTATGAAAAATAATATTCATATGACACAAAGCTGAGTAAATTCGTACATTTCATTATAAAATCACATTTTCTGTATAACAGTAGTATTTTCCCAAATATGTATTTTCTCAACAATATTCAAATATAATACATACTTCCTTGAAAATTAATTTTCTGATAAATAGTAATAATACACTTGGAAAATAACTACTTTAGTTTATTCCCTTACCTGATACTAAAAAGAAAACCCCCTAAAAATCTACTCATCCTACACCCGTCGTGTTATGAGCTCATCGACGAAGGTGTGTTTTGTTGACGATAAAATACCGAAAAGAAGTTTTTGGGTGACTCAAAATTTCGTCGACGAAGGGGGAGTTTGTCAACAAATTTCATCATGACCTCATTGACGAGGTGACGTGGCTCGTCAACGAAGCCTATAGTATAAATTGCTCAAACTTCATTTTTAGATTGAAATTTGACGTGTAGACTTCTCTCTCTCTCTCTCTCTCTCTCTCTCTCTCTCTCTCTCTCTCTCTCTTTCTCCTCTACATCCCTCCTACCTTCTCTCTACGATCTCATGTCAGGTTTACGCCGGTTCGATGATCTGAAGCCACTACGACGCTCCTGGAGAGTTCTCTGCATATCAGCTAGAGCAGATCGCTAGTGGGTTTGAGTTGAAATTCATCCCTAATTCAAGGTAAGACTAAATATTCAGAATTTGGTCTTCCCATAGTTATAGGAATGGTTATTCATGGAGAAATACTGAAGTTTAGTTCTGTGAGTTGTTAGTTTTGATTCATGCTAATGCCTTCCTTTCCATAGGAAATCTCTACAAAACCATGATCATATATAAGTAGAGATTCATCCTCTCAATGGTTTATATCCTCATATCAAGAGGATACCCTCTATTTGTGGAAAATATGAAATCACCAAAGAGCATTATTCAAAGAAATTCATTTACTCCTTGATGCTCTTTGCTCAAGCCTGGACATGATCACTAGCATGAAATTATTTTGAAAAATGTCTTGTAGCATCATAATACTCCTTTGAACATAATGTAAATTTAATCTCTAAGAGTATTCATCCTATACATCTTTCTCAAGCTCTCAAACCTCAAGAAAAATCTTTTAGAGCTTCATATATTAAGTGAAGTTGAATGGCTAAATTAATTGCACTAGATTTCAAATTTAAATTCCAAAAGAAACCTATGCATGAGTAGCTATATCTGAAAGTCATTTGAACTTGGGCCTCTATCACATATTGAAATTCATAAGAAAAGAGGCATCCTAGGCTTATGACCCCAAAGAGGTATTGATTGTGACTATTTGGTCCTCTAAGCCTATTCATCCAAAGCCAAGAATATATTATTAAAAATTTAGATCTCTTGGCTAAAGGCATGAGATGGTTAAGTGCATAACTTAGGGGGAGTATGAATATTTCATGACTATAACTCAATTAAAATGCTCTATTCTTGCCATATGCCTATATAATGACAGCACTATTGCATACTATCCATAGTTTTATTAAATACTTAAATTACTTTGACGGATAGTGTTCAATGATTATCTGGCATTGTGAACTGTTATTGAATATATTCTGCTTATTGCTCGATTTAATTTCCTTGCTAAATATACTGCATATCTGGTTGGCACGTTATTGTATTTAGTTGAGAGATACTAGAAGTGTGTTGCATGTACTGAAAATTGATTAATGTATCATCTATGCAACATCATATGTATCTAGACTGCCCCTAGGTTGTGTAATATGGTTACTGGATTAGTTGAACCTATGAAGAATTTTTAAATCACCAATTCACCCCCCTCTTGGGATTGCACCAAAGTCATTATTGACGATTTAGGGTCATTAGATCATTGTACCAAACGTGGGGTATCACTTGGAGAGGTGTACTCTAGCCTATTGAAGGAGATATTGTAATGGTTTGTTCTACCCATAAAGGAACGCTATACTGGAATCCTTAGGTGGTCTTACCTAAGGCGAGGACGTAGGCTACGTATAAGATGAACCTCGTAAAAAACTCGGTCTCACTCTCAACCTTTATTTTTAAAATTTTCCTGCATATATAAATTGTATGATTGTGTATCTAAGTGCAGGTAGCTGAGAAAATTGAGATTGAGAAAACTTTTAATTTAAGGAAGTACGTCGATTAATCGTTTGCGGAAACCTTAAAAGGGAGTACGTTGATCAATCGTTTGCAGAAACCTTGGTTAAAAGGAAGCGTATAAGATCTATAAATACAGGACTATAATCAAACTTTACGTTGAGTCTTGCGAACACTTATTCAAGGAACCATTGCTATAACTTTTGTGTTGGTTAAGTATTTTTTATTTGATTGATTGGTTGATTGAATTGTCATTGTTGAAAGTATTTGGTTTGTGCGGATTGTGGTTGAGTTAGTTAAAGCATTAAAAATCAAAATCATTCTTGTTTGATTACTAAGTCTACAAAAGGTTGGGAATTTGTAAAAATAATTTAAAAGAAACTTTTAAAAACCCAATTCGCCCCCCTCTTGGGAATACCCCTTCTGTTTCAAAATTGAAAAGCAATATGTCATGCTTGTCTGCTAAATGACTAATATTTGCTGCATACTGAAATCTTTTGAAGAATGAATATGTGTTGAATAATCATAAATGAACATCATCCTTGAAGTATAAATGCAAGTATGTAAGCATCTAAATATACAAGGAAGCTTAAGCCACATCCTTAGGAAAAAGGATTCAAATCACCTGCCCCATGGACTCATATGCATCATTGTTTTTGTTTTGAGTCCTAAATTTTTTCTAGGTGCCATGAACAATCATATCCTTTCCCTTATGGATTAATATTTTGATATGGATTGTTCTTGAGGCATATGAACACCATGCATGACTTAATAATAATGTTAGATTTTTAAAGCATGTGTTCTATGGAAATAATTTTATAGGTTGGTTAAAATGCTTGATCTATAACCAGTAGAATTGATTTAAACAATATTTTAAATTGATTGCTTATACTGTATGGTATGCTTAGAGATATTAATCTTGATTAGTATAAGCAGTTCATTACATCTCAGCTAGCATTCAAATCTATAGGGGGGAGAATTCATAAAATTTCACTTGTTGTGCTCACCCATTCTTTTGCTTAGATCTATATTAAATTTTCTTTGGCATGTGGATTAAAGTATGATGATTGTATTAAAAATATTAAATGAAAATATGTTATTTAGCCACAATCATTTGTTTTTAAACTTTCATGCTATAAGTTTCTTTTCCAGCAAGCATTATCCCCAATTCTTATTGATAATATCAAAGGAGGAAATATTTTTTAAATAATAATCTTTTTGGTAAGAACCGAACTTACATAGAATTGAAAAGTAAGGTGTAGTCCCAAGAGGGGGGGTGAATTAAATTATAAAAATTTCTTTTAATTTCTTTTAAGAATCCTTTACACTTCTTTTATTTCTTTTAACCAATTCTTGATTTGTTTGTTTAATTTGTCAATCACACAAGAACTTAGTTTCCTTTATCCAATCAACAACACAATTACACAACCAATCAATTAAGCATAATCTCCAAACCAAACCAACCAATTTATTTGCCAAGTTTGAGTTAACTACAGCACTATTAGTTTAATAAAAGTATGCAAGATTCAACACTCTTTGGAATATAAACACATTCAAACTCTAAACCATTCAACCACAATATATCAATAAATTAAATTCAACTTTCAACTTTTGTTGTCAGCCCTGGTTATAAATTTGAATCAAGCCCTATAGTAATGGATTTGCTTCTTTAATATGATGTGCAATATAAATCCAATCAACACAATATCCACACTCTTCCTAATATTCAGAATTCAAATAAACTCTCAGTTAATTTATCTTTGGGATGTCTTACCAAGTAACGTACTCCTGTATGGTGTCCGTAAGATATGGTTGAACCAACATACTCCCTTTTAGTTTCCGCAACCCAAATCAAAATTAAACTTTACATTTACTTGATTCCCAAATATACGTAGTATATATGATTTTCAATTTAAACTATCCATGCAATTTAAATATGTACTGAAAATAAAGAGTACGGAAAGAAAAGAGTGAGACATAGATTTTTACGAGGTTCGGCTTATACCCAGCCTACGTCCTCACCTTTGGCAAACCACCAAAGGATTCACTAAACTTGTTCCTTTGAAGGTCATAACAATACCTTTACAACACTCCTTGGTTAAGGCTAGAGCCCGCTTTCTCCAAACGATATCCCCTCGTCTGGTCACTCCTTAACTAGGCTAGAGCCTGCCTCTCTAAGCAATATCCCCTTGCTTGGACAACAATCCAAACAATCCTTGGAATCATCAATCTACAAGAAATAAATCAAATAGATGCGTACAAATAATTTGCTCCTCAAAGAGCTGATTAGTACAACAATTCAGAACTATATACTTCAAAGTAAATAATAATATGAAATTTTAACTTGAAGCTTAATGAAGTATATCATCGATTAATTCTTACAATGATTGAAAGATTTAGAATTTGTAGCACAATTTCGGTGGAAGAAGATCAACAAAAGCTCAATTGGATTCGTGCAAGTTGAGAGCAAGAGAGAGCCTTGAGAATTTGAAAGCAATTGAGAGAGATTTTGAATTTTTGCTGAATTGAATTCTTGGTGCCTTGATATAATGATCTTGGATACTTATTATAGACTTTAAAAAGTATGTAACTTGATACCCAAGTGTCTTGGAGTATTTCCTAAGTTTTCAAAAATTTTGAGCCCCAAGCAACCTCATTTAAAAATTTGACCGTTATGAAAAAAAATCAAAACAATCGCGTGACAGATGACTGTCCATTTTTGGCAGTCATCTGTCTAGTTAAACCAAAGGGATAGTAAGGTGGCAGTGAGCTGTCCAAACATGAATAGAAACCTCAAAGTGCACTGGCAGTCGGCTGTCCAGTTCTTGACAATCGTCTGTCAGGCTATCAACTTCGAGCACCTTTCCGTCATTTGATCATAATTTTTTCCATGCAACTCCAAATTTGATGTTCTTATTTTAAAATTAAATCTAAGAGAAAATAATAAAACTTTCATGTTGAACACATTTTAAAATAAAGATTGTTTGATGGATAAAAATGTACATCAATACAAATGTAGAAAAATTGATAGCATTTGAGAAATCCTCTTTTTGGTGCTTTTCATTCCAAAAATTATTCTATTCTTTTTGAAACAATATTTGACCTTATAAAAATATTTTCCAAGTATGTTCAAAGGTATCTAGGTCCAAGAAATTAACCTAAGAGCTTCATGCATCCATATTGAAATTTTTTGAAGTACTTACATGAAATTTTATCGACTCTTTCAAAATTTCAATCCTTGAATTCCTTGATGTCTTTATGCTTGCTTCATCTTTCTTTGAGCTTTCCATGTTGATCACTTGGGCTTTCATTCTTGAAGCTTTTTCTTTAATATCAATGCTCTCAGATCTTCAAGTTTTAATCCATGCCTCAAGCTTTGATATAATCATCCTTCTTTGAAGTACAAGCTTTCATGAATTCTTTAACCTTGCATTCATCATTGTGAAAAAACATCACTTAAACAAAGCATGTTATGTTCTACTTGTTTGTTAGCATCAAAATAAGATGTTAAGCCTTGTAAGGTCAACAATCTCCCCCTTTTTGATGATGACAAACAAGAAGCAAAAATTGGAGTGAGTCTTAAAAAGAATCCCCCTTTCAATAAGCATCATCTTGACAATATTTGCAAGATCAGTATCAATTTCAAAAACTCTTTTACAATCATGCTCATCACTGTCAAATACTTCTCCTTTCAATATATGTTATGTTCATGCTCAGTTTTTACAATTTGCAATACTATGCTCATTTTTTTCTTTAAAACTTCTCCCCCTTTTGACATCCATCAAAAAGGAAAAAAAATGATTAAGTTCAATTAAAATCTCATGTTGAGCATATCATCAAACATGCATATCAACATGTGTACACACTTAATTTATTTTTTTTCAATATAGCATGTCTAGTGTGTTTTAATAGTCATAACTTTACTAATAGCTTTTTATTCCTTTGACATTATTCAAGATACCAATTGTTGATTTTATGATACCAATGTAACAAAATATGTGATACCAACTGAAAAATATGTGATATCAATTTAAAATTTAATTCATGATATCAATTGATTAATAGGGAAACGATCATAATATAAGCAATAAGTCATAACACTCCCCTTGAATTCAATACATTAGTTTTGTTACCAATCATGCTTTTATCATCCCATGTTTCAAAACATTGATTCACATCATGTATGAAATATCAATATCATGTTAATATCATCAATGTCATACTATGCTCATAGATATAATCATACTTGTCATACCTGAAAGACAAATTTAACTTCTAGATTTTGATACCAAGTGAGCTTTTAAATTTTGATACCAAAAAAAATTTTTAATGCGATGCCAAAAATACTTTATAGAAACCAAAGCTACTATCACATCATGCATAGTTTATGAATATCAAAGTCATTATCAAATTATGCATAGCTCATGGATACAAATATAACTTATTATATCTTTCATAGCTCATAGATATAAAGAACAACACAGTTTATCCACTTGATTCATTATTAGCATGCATGGTCAAGAATTAATATCATGTCAAAATTCATGCTTTGGTCAATAATCTTATGCTCAAATAGTGAGCCATAAATTATCAATATAAGTCTAGTCAAGTCAAGTCATACACATGTAGCATATAGCATATCATATAGGCATGTAAGCATGTAGCATATAGCATATCATTTTCAAATATCTTTTAAAAAAAAATTATGCAGTCGCCTATCAACTTATATTATAACTATAAAATTCATAGGCAGAGAGGTGGCAGTCGTCTGTCCCCAAATTGGCAGTCATCTATCACCAGAATAATTTAGTTTTAAAAACAACTCAATAGGGTGGCAGTCATCTGTCCTTATGGTGATAGTCATCTTTCCATGAACGAATGAGTTTTTCAATATACGCAGAAGGTTGACAGCCGTCTGGAAAAACACTTATATATGGCTCACTGTTCAATGGCAATCGTCTGTCCATTACTTGACAGTCATCTGTTAGTCTTCTAACTTGTGTTAAAAGCACTTCAAAAACATGTTAGTCATCTGTCACTAGACAGACAACCATCTGTCAACAGTATTTTCCTCATTTCAACATATTTTTGAGTTCTCTCTTCTTTGCTTAATTAATCTTGGAATATGAACTTGTTTAACTTTGAAAAATTTGTTCCAAGTTTTATACTAAGGTCTCTAAGTCTCTTTGCCTAATGAGCTTCAAAATGAAAAATCATACTTGAATCAACTTGAAGTACTTATGTAATAAGCTCAATTTGATATTTTCTTAAGTTAAGCTTTGTAAAAAAAAAAAAATCGTCCTATGATTTTGCCAACAATGCCATTTTTGAATTTTTTATAATAAGCTCTTAAACTCATTTGTTGATCATGAATTAAGTTACTTTCTCAATTTTAAAAGGGAAATGACTTAATCCATGGAGTTTTTCATTTATGAACTAGTCTTTCATCTTGGTACCCATACTTTCTTGGGTCTGGTTGGTTTGATAAAGGATGCTTTTTTAACTCTCCATATTTGTTTAGTTTTCACTTCTTTTCTCTTAAATAGACATTCAAACTTTTTATGCCCCTTTTTCTTACATTGATAGCATATGGTGTTAGTGTAAGCATTAAAGGATGTGCTTGCATTATCTTTGGAGACTTTTGAGGAATAACCCATGTAAAGATTCTTTTTCTTTTTATTTTCAATTCCATTAAATCCAATGCCTTCTTTGTTTAGAGACATTCTTTGGGAGCCTATCATTTTATCAAAGTTTGTTTTTCCTTTTGTAAAGTTATAAATGATCCTTTCTTTGTCTTCAATTTGATTCTTGAGATCATTTATCTCTTTATCTTTCTTGTTATCAACCTTCTTTTGAGATTTCTCTAACTTTAGAGATAATTTTCTTAGTTTATCCTCTAATTCAAAAATATATATATATCTTTCTTATATACCGTAGAGGATAGGGATCGAAGCTCTTCTATCATTTTTGTATCCTTCCGCTATAATTCTTTGATTTTCAAGTCTTTTTCCTTTTCAGCAAGATTTTTGAATTCTAACTCCTTTGTTATAGCTTCATTCTTACTTTCTATTTTCTTGATTCTTAAATCCTTTTCTCTTTCAGCATTTCTAAGAGATTCTGGTTCTTTCATCATTCCTTCATTCTTTTTTTTTAATGATGTGTTTTGTTTGGTTACTTTAATCAGCATCTTATGTACTTTGAATAGATCATTTTTGTAATTCATCATAAGATGGCATACACTCATCACTGGATTCATCACTACAAGAATTATTTGAAGATTTAGATGAGGAGCTTTCCTCATCGTCCCAAGCCATAAAGCACGTGTTGGCCTAACAAGGCTTACAATTCTTATTTTGATGATAACAAATCATGATATGTTTAATATGGTTTATTTCAAGTGAAAGTTTTTTAGGAATAAGGCAAAGCTTAAAGGTAGTGACAAAGCTCAAAAGGATGACAAAGTTTATGGATTCCAAAAGATCAAGAAAGAAAGATGATTATAAGCTCGAAGATGAAGAAGAACAAGGACTTACTTGAAGATCAAAGAAATAGAGTTTAAGGATGTTTGTATGTAAGTACTTCAAGTAAACTCCAAATATAAAACTGAATTGAAGCTCTCATAAAATCAAAAGAAACTTAGAAAAATAAAGTTTTAGTAAAAATCCTAAAGTATGATTTTCAAATCATAGAAAAGATAGGTTTAAAAATAAATTTTTTTTTAAACAGAAGGACCAAGCGACTGCCTTATCCTGCCAGGCAACTGCCAAATTAAATGAATTATTTTCAAAGAGACAGTAAGGTGCCAAGAGACTGCCTGAGCACAGCCAAACGCATGGGTGGTCATGCCAAGTGACTGCCTAAGTTTTGGCAGGTGACTGCCAGTGTTCTATGTTTTAAAATTCCACTATGGCAGGCGATTGTTAGGTCATGGCAGGCGACTGCCACTCGAACGTTTGTTTAAAAATTCTGACGGGAAGATTTTTTAAATGGATTTCTTGGGAACTATTCTTTTGAAAAACTTGGGGATTACTTCAAGGAAACTTGGGAGGCAAGGAATTACTTTTAAACTTCTATAAATAGCCACAAACTTCAAAGATTTTAAACACCAAGAAATTTTCCAGCAATCAAAGTTCTCAAAAATCTCTCGAACTCTCTTATGTTCATCCAACTTCAAATACTGAGTTGGTATTGATACAAACTCTAAAGTAAAGCCTTCAAAGTATGAATCTTTCAATACTTGGAAGATATTTGGTGATTTAAATTCAATATTGAGCTTTAATCTCTTTATATTTGATTTACTTTGAAGTATTCTTGTGCTGATTATTGTACTAATCTACTTTGCTGTGAGAGTGTCTTTTGTACATGAATTTTCTCTATCTTGGTTCTTGTTTATAGATGATTCAAGGTTGTAGAATCGTTGGACCGAATGAGAGAATATCATTTAGAGAGGTGGGCTCTAGCGTAAAGGAAGGAGTTTGTAATCAGTATTGTTCCACCCATCAACGAAACTGAACTAGTGAATCCTTTGGTGATTTGCCAAAGGCAAGCACGTAGGCTGGGTATAAGCCAAACCTCGTAAAAAGCTTTGTGTCTCTCTCTCTCTTACTTACTCTTCATTTTTCAGCAATATTTTCAACCTGCGTGTATGCTTAAAAATATTAAATTCTGAGTGTATGATTGTTAAATAGACCGGAGGATAATTTGTTTTGGTTTGATCAGCATTGATTGCGGAAACCTAAAAGGACTACGTTGGTTGATCATCCTAAACTTATTAATCTAAAAGTTTGTTTAAAAACTAAACACAAAGAAGAAGTGTGAGTTTGGAATAACATAGGGCTTACATAAATTCAGCGTGCTTTACAATTTATTACAGGGTTATAGATACAAAGATCAATATTTAGTTTATCTTATTGATTGGTTAAAGTTGAATTGATTTTGTGTTTACTTGTTGTGATTGTTGATATAAAACAAAGTATTAAAAAAGAATATAAGTTTAAAAATCCAATTCAACCCCCCTCTTGGGAAGCTATCCTAATTTCAGCATGTATAAGCAACCTCTTGGTCACTTGATTCATTTTCTTAACTACTTGTACTCATCATGTCCCAAGTAGTGGCTTTCATGGCCTTTTTCTTTTTCTTCTTAGACTCTTTCTTATGTATAGGACATTCTGGTTTTAAATGTCCAGCTTTGTTGCAATTATAGCATGTTGGAGCTTTATTCTTTGATTTCTTTTTGCTAATATCTTCTTCTTCTGATTCAGAATCTTGGTTTCTTCTTTTGAATTTGTTTTTCCTTCTTAGTATCCTTGCTAGATTTTTAGATATGAAGGCTACTTTGTATTCATTCATTTCACTACTTGAGTTTTCTTTTAAGGCTTTAAAGGCTATTGATTCTTGAGCTTTGGTTTTTCCACTCTTTTTATTCATTGCCATTTCATATGTGAGTAAGGAACCTATAAGCTCATCTAAGGAAGTGGTTTTCAGATTTCTTCCTTTCGTTATGGCAGTGGCTTTTGGTTCCCATATGGATGGTAGCTCTCTAAGAATTTTCCTTATCATCTCATAAGTAATGTAGGTTTTTCCTTGTGCATTTAGGGAATTGATTATGTGAGTGAACTTAGTAAATATATTAGTTATGAATTCATCTGGGATCATCTTAAAAGCTTCATATTCACTTGTAAGCATATCGATCCTATTATCCCTAACATCTATAGTGCCTTCGTAAGTGACTTCTACCTTGTTCCATATTTTCTTAGTTGATTTGCAGGGCCTTACTCTATTAAATTCATTTGCATTTAGAGCACAATATAGAGCAATCATAGCACTAGAGTTTATTTGAAACATTTTATAATCTCTTTCAGTCATGTCTTTCTTTTCCTTAGGTATTTGTTTTCCATCTACTAATGTGCTAGGAATTAGATCACCATCCGTGACAACCCTCGCAAGTTTTCCAATCCATGGTTTGAAGGTATATTTGCATTCTCTTTTTCCAAAATGTATAGTTGTTTCCACAAATATTGGTGGCCTAGTTGTAGATTGTCCCTCTCCAAAGGGAGCTACATCTAATTGAGCCATTTAGATCTTTTTATAGCTACTAATTAAGATTTTCTATAACCCCGCTCTGATACCAATTGAAAAGTAAGGTGTAGTCCCAAAAGGGGGGATGAATTGGATTATAAAAATTTCTTTTAATTTCTTTTAAGAATCCTTTAGACTTCTTTTATTTCTTTTAACCAATTCTTGACTTGTTTGTTTATTTTTTCAATCACACAAGAACTTAGTTTCCTTTATCCAATCAACAACACAATTAGACAACCAATCAATTAAGCACAATCTCCAAACCAGACAACCAATTTATTTGCCAAGTTTGAGTTAGTTGCAACACTATTAGTTTAATAAAAGTATGCAAGATTCAACATTCTTTGGAATTAAGCACATTCAAACTTTAAACCATTCAACCACAATATATCAATATATTAAATTCAACTTTCAGCTTTTGTTGTCAACCCTGGTTACAAATTTGAATCAAGCCCCATAGTAATGGATTTGCTTCTTTACTACGATGTGTAATATGAAATCCAATCAACACAATATCCACACTCTTCCTAATATTCAGAATTCAAATAAACTCTCAGTTAATTTATCTTTGGGATGTTTAACCAAGTAACATACTCCCGTATGGTTTCCACAAGATATGGTTTAACCAGCGTACTCCCTTTTGATTTCAGCAACCCAAATCAAAATTAAACTTTACGTTTACTTGATTCCCAAATTTATGTAGTATATATAATTTTTAATTTAAACCATCCACGCAATTTAAATATGTACTGGAAATAAAGAGTAGGGAAAGAAAGAGTAAGACTAAAATTTTTATGAGGTTTGGCTTATACCTAGCCTACGTCCTCGCCTTTGGCAAACCACCAAATGATTCACTAAACTTGTTCCTTTGAGGGGCTTCATAATACCTTTACAACACTCCTTGGTTAAGGCTAGAGCCCACCTTCTCCAAACGATATCCCCTCGTCTGGTCACTCCTTAACTATGCTAGAGCCTGCCTCTCTAAGCAATATCCCCTTGCTTAGCCAACGATTCAAACAATCATTGGAATCATCAATCTACAAGAAATAAATCAAATAGATGCGTACAAATAATTTGCTCCTCAAAGAGCTGATTAGTACAACAATTCAAAACTATATACTTTAAAGTAAATAACAATATGAAATTTTAACTTGAAACTCAATGAAGTATATCACCGATTAATTCTTTCAATGATTGAAATATTTAAAATTTATAGCACAATTCCAGTGGAAGAAGATCAACAAAAATTTAGTTGAATTCATGCAAGTTGAGAGCAAGAGAGAGCCTTGAGAATTTAAGAGCAATTAAGAGAGATTTTGAATTTTTGGAGCCTTGATTTAATGATCTTTTAGACTTATTTATAAACTTTAAAAAGTATGTAACTTGATCCCCAAGAGACTTGGAGTATTCCCCAAGTTTTCACAAATTTTGAGCCCCAAGCAACCTCATTTAAAAATTTGATCGTTTTGAAAAAAATTCAAAGCAGCCGCGTGACAAATGACTGTCCTTTTTTGGTAGTCATCTGTCCAGTTAAACCAAAGGGACAGTAAGGTAGCAATTGGCTGTCCAAACATGAATAGATGCCTCAAGGTGCACTGGCAGTCGTCTATCTAGTTATTGACAGTCGTCTGTCATGCTGTCAGCTTCGAGCACCCTTCTGTCGTTTGATCATAACTTTTTCTGTGTAACTCCAAATTTGACGTTCTTGGTGTCAAATGAAATTTAAGAGAAAATAATAAAACTTTCATGTTGAACACATTTTAAAATAAAGATTTTTTTATGGAGAAAAATGTACATCAATGAAGATGTAGAAAAATTGACAGCATTTGAGAAATTCTCTTTTTGGTACTTTTCATTCCAAAAATGATTCTAATCTTTTTGAAACAATCTTTGACCTTATAAAAATATTTTCCAAGTATGTTCAAAGGTATCTAGGTTCAAGAAATTAACCTAAGAGCTCCATGCATCCATATTGAAATTCTTTGAAGTACTTGCATAAAATTTCCTAGACTCTTTCAATTTTTCAATCCTTGAATTCCTTGAGGTCTTTATGCTTGCTTCATCTTTCTTTGAATTTTCTATGTTGATCACTTGGGCTTTCATTCTTGAAATTTTTATTTAATATCAATACTTTCATGATCTTCAAGTTTTAATCCATGCCTTAAGCTTTGATATAATTATCCTCCTTGAAGTACAATATTTCATGAATTTTTTAACCCTGCATTCATCATTGAGTCCTGAAAATACATCACTTAAACAAAGCATGTTAAGTTCTACTTGTTTGTTAGCATCAAAACAAGATGTTAAACCTTGTAAGGTCAACAAGAATATATATTAACTTTTTGCTTGTATGCTTAAAAGTACTTATGAAACGTGATTTTTTGTATTTTTTCTGAAAATTCTTTATTAGTCATGAGTTTCAAAAACCTTAAGGACAAAAAGGGGGAGAAGTTTTAAATGCCCTTCTTGACAAAATAAAATGTTTAGCCCTGTTGATGATGACAAAAGGCGAAGAAGGTTGAGCAAAATTAAAAATCATTTATAAATGTATTCTCTTGCCTTTATGTTTTTAAAATGGAAAATGATAAATAATTTTAATTGAATATCTTTTTAAGATAGCTTCAATATATAAACTGCACATTGACCTAAACTGTGCTTAAATGCTATACTTGAAAAATACTAAAGTCTTCATGTTTGCATAAGTGTGTTTTATATTGAATATCATTTTCAATTATGCATATTCTTAGGGGGAGCCCTTCTAGGCTGAACCCAATTTTGGTCATGTGTTTGTCGTCATCAAAAAGGGAAAGATTGTTTCCCTATTTTTATTATGGCAAATCACAGTATCTCACTTGTGTACTAAGTGTTTGAACAGGTGTATATTCTGTTAGCTTTACCATGATCCCAAGAGGGGGGGTGAATTGGTATTTTTAAAATTTAATCCCTAGGTCGATCTCGTAACACCAGTATATTCACAACCCTATGGTCAATCTAGTGCAAGTAAGGTAAATGTATACCAGAAAGTAAATAAAGCAATTTAATCAATCACACAAGCAACAGAAAACAGTAAAAAAAGGGTGACACGCATAAATGTTATCGAGGTTCGGTCAATTGTCTACATCCCTGCCTTGGTTAACAAGCACAAGGATTACAACTATAATGCTTACTTAAATGGGTGGAGCGGAACCTATACAAACCAAGTCAATTAACACAGAGCTGACCTCAACCTTTACACCAATCCTTACCAGACTGGATTACTGCCACTCAGGCCACACCTGGAATCACTCAGATTTTACAATCAAATGGTACAATAGAAAAGTGCTTACACGTAAAGCAAATTTGTACCCAAATGCGTTCAATCACATACACCACAAATGATTTAATATGTAAGCTCAATGTGGTCCAATAGTTCAACTCTCAAATGAATTTTCTATCAGTGTAGTGAGTACGTGAGAGTGTCAACAACAATCTGTGTATCTTAAAATGTTCAATCAAATGTGTTCACACAGAATATCAAGTGAGTTTCAAGTATGTCAATCAGTAGAATGTCTCAATCACGAATATAGTGTCTATGCTTGGTTTGCAAAAGCTATGCAATCTTTGTATTCAACAAATGATATATACTTGAATAAATATTGCCACAAAGATTAATATCACAAACACAAATATCTTTTCACAAATATATCAATATAGATTCCACAAGATATTTGAGTAAGTTTAGAAAACGTTTTGCAAACCATAACAAATACAAAACTTCCTAAGTTATTGCAACGAAAATGCAACACTCGAAAGTTCAATACAAGTCTTCTTAGGTTAGGCTTATTAGCAAAGCCCCCTAAGAGAACTTAGGTTTTGCTCTCGAAAAATCGATGCAATCTCACAACAATAAGAGAGCAAACCTTTTTGTATAAACACTCAAAACACTTACAGAGGATTTAGGAACTTGAGAGGGTAAGCTAGAGTGCTTTTTAGAAAGAATATGGGTAGTAGAGAGTATTTTGCTTAAGAGATATTTTTTTAATTTATTTTCTTAATCAAGTTACTAATTTTTCCAAATGAAGGGGTATATATAGACACCCCATGAATTATGAACGTTGGGGACAAGGCTGGTATTATTAGAAAAGTTTAATGGCGTTTTAATTAATTTAACCTTGTTTAAAATATTTTAACCACGGTAAAAAATCAGGGCAACCCAAAAGGTCCGGTCGACCAGAAACCTTTTTAGTCGACCGAAGTTCATATGGTTCGGTCGACCGAGCCATTTTTGAATTGTTCGGTTGGTCGACCAGGGGAAGGCGAATTTTTCAATTCACGTGGCTCGGTCAATCAGTCGCCCAAACCATTGGGATTTCTCCCGAGGACCCTCGGTTGATCAAGTAGTTGGTATGCAATTTTAGCTCGATCGACTAGGTAGTCAAATGTTTGACTCCTAGGAGGTTTGGTCGACCGGGTGTTTTTGAACTAACCTGATTCGATCGATCTTGTTGTGGTCAACTGGTTGACCCAGACCGGTTCGGTCAACCAAGGCAGAATGAATTGCCTAGGTCGGTTGACTAAAGGTGCACAAAGTGTGCATTTTGGTCCTTTATACAAGTGAGTGTGTGAGTGTCCTAGGGTCTCTTCTAAGCTTTTTTCAAGACACCAAAAAGATCTAGTGTCGATCAACCGAAGGATAACCCCTAAGGTCTTTCTAAGGTCATTTGCATTATGAGCTTACGTATTTAACCATGCATGTGATGTGTGTGATTATTACAAACAGAAAAGCCCTAATTACTATTACAGACCCTTTACATGAATGAATTATAATACAACATGAGAAATAGGGTCTTCAAGCTTCACTTGCTTTGTGTCCATCTTGAGATTGACAATTTTAGTTCCTGCACAAAGCCTTAAACACTCATTAGATACAATGAGTATTTTCCATAATCAAAACCAGGCGTGACCTGTATGGTCAACATATTCTATAAGTACAAGTGATGGATACCATGTAAAAGTCATAAAAGGATGTAAACGATCATATCTCGGCGTATTTCATAGGATTGCAAAGGAGCAAAGCATGAAGACTTTGTTTTATTTTTTGCTTGTAATAGTAACTTAGGGTTGTATGTGCATGCCTGTTCATGTGATTTAAATTGAAACTCAAATGACCTTAGATTGACCATAAAACCTCCAAATAATATGAAAAACCTTTTTCATTAAATGCCTAACTTATACAAAGGTTTTAATATAGGTTTGAAGTTAAAAGAAGACAAAAAAAATTAATTTTTACAAATGGGTTTAGTAAATCAACCAGCCGACCGAAGTGATTTTCTAAACCAAATCGTTCTTATCCCGAGAAGTGTTTAACATGAAATTGTGGGATTTTCTCTTATATTTTTGTTGATACAAAAAACGTTCAAATTGGAGTTATATAGAAGACGTTATGGCTAAAACACTGAAAAGTGTCTGTAATAGAAAAACTCCCTTCATGTTTTTTCCATCTCATTGATGGGCATTTTGCTCAATACATAACTTCTTATCTTAACAAGTGTTCAACATGAAAGTTATGAGATTTTGTTTTAGCTTTCTACTGATATCAAGAACGCTCAATTTCAAATTGTATAGGAAAAGGTTATGGTCAAAACACTGAGAGGTGTGTATTTGAAGCTTTAGCCAACCGAGGCTTGCCCACGGCCGACCAAACCTTGCTTTTTTGAACCCTCGGTCGACCGAGGTTTGAGCTCAATCGACCGACCTTCTCAGAAAAGCGTCCCAATGGCTAGTTTTCAAAATAAAAAAATATTTTAAGGTCCCAACGGTTATATAATGATCACAAGGGGTTTTTGCCTATAAATACAACCCCAAAACACTTGAAAAATGTTGGAAAATCATATTAAAATTATTTATTATCATTCTTTGATTCTCTCCCCATTTTTACACCCCATTAATGTTTTAAATTTCTATTTCTCCTACTCCTTGAAAATTTTTTTGGAGAAAAATATTTTTGGGGTTTTTTTTTTTAAGGCTCAAGCATATATTTAATTCATATGTATATTGCTTGAAGGCCTTGTTCCCTCTATTTTTTCCAAGTTCAAATTTGTCCTCCGCTCTTCTTTTTGGAGAAAAACATCTTGGGGGTTTTATTTAGAAAGACATGAGCTTATATTCATGTTTATATATAATACTTGATTGCCTTTTTATTTACATCATTGGTTTTGTAATATGAAAATTTCTCCCAATTTTTTTATTTGAAAAAATTTTTTTTGGAGAAATTTTTGGTTATTCAAATAAGCCTTGAGCACATGTTTAATCTCATATATGTGTTGCTTGAAAGCCTTACTGAGTTTCATTTTTAAGGTCAATCATTTAGAAAGAAAACCCAAGTTCTCTTTTTTTCTTTTTTTTTGAAAATATTTTTGGAGACGAACTTCTTGGGTTATTCAAGAACTTTATTTAATTGATATATATTGGCTTGAAAAGGTTCTTGAGAAAAGCCTTGAGCATGTATTTAATCGTATACATATTTTCTTGAAAGGCTTGTTGATTATTTATTTTAAGGTCATTTCAAAAGAGAAAATAATTTTCCATGCTCTCACGTTTTTATTTGAAAAATATGTTTTAAAAGGAAAAACCATACTCTATTAAACTTCATGTTTAAATTATATGAGAGTGCACATAGTATTTTGTTATTTGTGGCTCTTGTACTTTTATTTTGGTAAGCAAAGAAGGAAGGATGAAAAACATGAAAGGGGCAGCACAACAAGATTCATTGACAAGAACCCTGTATTTGTCGATGAGGGAATATAAAGGTTCGTCGACGAACGTCGACGAAGGTTTTGAAGCTCATGGACAAATAATTACAGAGAGCAAGAATTTTTCAGACTTCTAACATCGTCAACAAGAGCCCTGTATTCGTCGATGAAGGGTCTTCTTGGTCTCGTCAACAAGGCTCTGTGTTCGTTCACAAGAGGCACCTGGGTTGTGGCAGTTTTTTTGAATTGTGAATTTTTGAACATTGGGTGGTTGGACAAACGAGGGGAAACCTCCGAGGAAACTCTATATATGTCATCTGGGTATATTTTGAGAGAGAGGATGATCATTATTGAAGTGTATTGTCTACATTTTGATTTCCTTAGTGAAATTTGTGTGTCATTGCTTCCGTGGATATAGGCTTTGCCGAACCATGTAAATCTTTTTGTTGATCTTGTTCTGGTTGTGTGTGTTATTTACATTCACTTGTTGTTTTTTATTTTGCTGTGCATCTTCATTAAACGATCCACTTCACAACAAATTGGTATAAGAGAGATTGTTGTTATGGCATCATGATCATCTTTTGCAAGATTTGACATTGTCAAATTCGATGGAACCGAAAGCTTTAGCTTATGGCAAAGGAGAGTGAAAGATATTCTTGTGTAACAAGAAATGGCTAAGGCTTGATTGATACTCAACCAGAAGGAATGGATGAGGCAACATGGTTAGATTTGAAAGCAAAGGCAGCGTCGACAATACACTTGCGTCTAGCCAACGAAGTTCTCTATCGGGTGATGGAAGAGGATTCTCCAACGACTATTTGGTGAAAGTTAGAAATTCGGTACATGTCTAAATCCCTCAATAACAATTTTTTTCTTCAGCAACGTTTATATTGGCTTAAGATGGTAGAGGGATCTAGTTTAGATCAACACATCAATGCGTTTAGTCAAATCATAAGTGATCTTACAAGAGTTGATGTGAAGTTTGATGAGGATGATAAGAATTTGATGTTGTTAAATTCTTTGCCCTCGAATTGTACCTACAAAAATCTTGTGACCACTCTTACGTGGGGAAAAAAAACACTTGATTTGGAAGAAGTAACAAATGCTTTGTTAAATTTTCATCAAAGGTTGAAAATATGTGATGAAGGGGAAGGACTTGTGGTGAAGTGTTGTAATGAACAAGGCAAAGGAAAGTTTAAAAATGGGTCTAATCAGAAATCTCAAAATCAATCCAAGAAGAAGAAGGAAATTTGGTGTTATAAATGCGGTAAAAGGAAACATGTGAAATCGGAGTGTCCAAATTGGAAGAAGGGAAATGCTAATAAGCATGAGGGGATTTCAAAATCTATGAATGTTGTTCAAGAAGATAATTCAGCAGATGGTGATGCTCTATCAATTTTAGCAGAGTCGAAAAATCTAACGGACTCTTGGATACTTGACTTGGCATGTTCTTATCACATGACTCAAAAAAAGGAGTGGTTCAGCACTTAGAGGTTAGTAAATTCTGTAACAGTTCTTATGGGTAATGATGCTTCTTGCAAGATCGTTGGCATAGGAAATGTAAAGATAAAAATGTTTGATGGTGTTGTAAGAACATTGTGTAATGTAACACATATACCTAGGATGAGAAAAAGTTTGATATCTCTTGACACTTTAGATTTTAATGGCTTTAATTACAAGTCCAAAGGTGGAGGCTTGATGGTATGGAAAGGTAATATGACTGTGATGAAAGGGCGGAAGCTGGATAAGAATATTTATATGTTGTAGGGAACTACCGTTGCAGGTGGAGCTGCAGTCGTGGATGCTGAATCAGATGAGACCATCTTATGGCATATACATCTTGGGCATATAGGAGAACATGAAATGAAAGAACTACACAAGAGAAAATTGTTGAAAGGTTTAAAATCATGTCAGTTGGAATTCTGTAGATTTTGTGTTTTTGGAAAATAGAACAAGGAAAAATTCAATTCATCTACACGTAGACGAAAGGAATTCTTGACTATGTACATTCAGATGTTTGGGGCCTAGTTAGAGTTGCATCAAATGGTGGACATGTGTACTATGTGAGTTTCATTGATGATTACTCATGAAAGATTTGCGTTTACTTCATGCGTCATAAATCTAGTACGTTTACCAAGTTTAAGATTTGGAAGGCTAAAGTGGAAAACCTAACAAGAAGGAGAATCAAATATTTAAGGTCGGATAATGGGACCGAGCATGCTGATTCTCGGTTTATGGAGTTTGGTGCGGAGCAAGGCATCAAGAGATATTTTATAGTTCATCGGACACCTCAGCAAAATGGTGTGGCAGAACAGATGAACTAGAATCTTGCTGATAGGGCTCGGTGTCTCAGATTTAATGCATGGCTACCGAAGACCTTCTGGGCCAAGGAGTTAGTATGGCTTGTTTTCTGGTTAACCGATTACCAAAGGCATCACTAGTGGGTAAAGTGGCAGAAGAGGTTTGGACGGGAAATGCAGTAGACTACTCTTAATTGAAGGTATTTGGGTGTCCAGCCTATGTCCCACTTGTCTAATAAGGAGAGGTCTAAGCTTGACCCGAAGTCTTGTCGTTGCATCTTCTTGGGATATCCAAAGGGTGTGAAGGGGTATAAGCTGTGGGATCCAGTGGCAAATAAGGTGGTGTCAGTAGAGATTTAGTCTTTGATTAAAAGGCTATGGTGAAGCATACTCAAGAGTTTGATGAATAGAAATAGGAGCTAGAAAGCTAGGGTAGTAATGAACATGTTATGCAAGTGAAGATGGAAGCTCAGGGAAACGAAAATGATCATGGTCTCGTGGTTGCAAGGAGCTCTAGCTTAGGAAACCAAAAAGTCGATGATATTCCTATACATAGATCCGGGCGCACATAAGACCAGCCCATTTATCCATATATATATATATAAATATTTTTTTTCCATAAAGATAATATTACTAATTCTAACATTCAACTAAACTGCCATAATCATGATCAACCTAGACCCATGGGTTCCAAGGATATACGTGTTATAAAACTTTGATACCTAAGCAGCGGAAAACATAAAGTAATATACATACCATAAATACCAAAAACCATACCATAGTTCTACTAAATCTGTCATATGCATATACATACAGTCATCCACAAAAGACCAAAAAGTATTCCTAGGGTCTCAAACCAAAAATCCATCTGACCCTAGCTCATCTGCTTACCATATAGACAGGGTAGCTCAAACCACTTCTACTGTTGGGGGGCTTTATTCGCCCTCTTGCCTAGATTTCAAGAAATGCTTGTAATGCTGGGGTGAGACACCTCTCAGTAAGGGAGATAAACTAATATTAGTGTGTGGCAACATGAGTAATTTTTGTGATATACATATAAATAGTATATAAGTCATAACTGGTATAATAATTGTATCATATCTGGATAAAACATGATTTATCATAACATAGTGTACTAAGAAATTATCTTATACAATCATATCATTCTTGAATTATTACCTAGGATAGATATTTAGTTAGCAATTGTGATGTCTTACCCCCCATATAAAAGGGTTGTGCGGCCTGAAGGCGGGACCTAGCAATGCCTGGCTGACCATGTTAAGTCAAACATAGGTCTATAAGTACGATGGGCCTATTCCACCTATGCCGGACTACCAGGGGAACTAAAACACTCCCATAAAGCCACATCGACTGTCATCTCACACACTCAACATAAGATGTGTGGTAGCGCTAACATATACATAATCGTGAACATATAGCTACGGTACCGTGCTTCATAAAACTGAAATAAGTTATCCGGGTTCTGATAACATATAATACATTCCACAGTAAAACATAGTTGTTTCGTAATTCAGAGTAATATCTCATATAAACATATTTCATGATTTCTTACATATCATACGTAATCACGACATCAACGCTGGCATAATTCATAACGTAAAAATCACGATGTTTACGCCGGCATATTTCGTAACATAGAATCATGGCATCTACACCGGCATAATTCATAACGTAAAAATCACGGTGTTTACACTGTCATATTTCGTATTTATGTCAGCATAATTCATAACATAGTAAACATATATTCTTGCATTATTTAACATAATCTTTAAAACATATTTCCTGTATTGTTTTCAGGATTTTCCTGATAACTGCCATAATTTGCTTATCTTGGAAACTTATAATATTTCAATGTAGCATAATTTTCATGGAAATATTATACTCATGTCACACAAATGTACATAGCCTTATAAACTCATAATTTATTCTAAAGTCATATTTTTATATAACATGTGTTAAAATCATTTCCCTGTTTAATAGCAGTATTCCCAAACATAATGCTATATCATACATATTTTGCTGGAAATAAATACTGTGTAATTCATAATAAATTCATGAAAATACTGACTTAATTTATTACCTTACCTGACATACTAAGAAGCCGAAAAAATATTCTAAACTTACACATGTGTGTTCCCCAGCTCAACACCCTGAAATTGCATTTTTCCCAACAATAATTCAGTATTATTCTACCTAAAGCCTTCTCCTCAGTACAGAAACACCAAATAACTTATAAAGCCTAAAATAACCAACTCATCTAGATTTTGGGATGGTTCCCATACTTCCCAAATTGAATTTCTGCTCCGATTAGGTTGTAAAGAATCTCCCCAGGATCACCGTGGTGGCTTCTGATTGTTGAATCGGGGAGAATCAGAGTTGGAAAAGTAGAGAGAAGGTAGAGAATCCAAAACCTAGAGAGAGAAAGGAAGAGGGAAATTGAAATTTCGTCAAAAATCATCGTTTTGCATATTTATAGGTGACTTGCCATGTGGCCTCGTCAACGAGCCACGTCACCTCGTCGACAAGTCTAGAAGGGAGTTCGTTGACGAACACTTATTCCTCGTCGATGAGTTTAAATCCCTGAAATCAGCCCTCTTGGTAATGTCTCATCCTTAAGACATGTGTCCCCGTCGACGAGTCCAAGAGGCTTGCTCATCGACGAGCACTCTGCCCTCATCGACGAGAAACCCCTTTTTGAAAGATCCTTTTCTATCATTTCTTTTATTATTTAATTACTATAATTCTTCGGGTCTGTACATTCTCCTTTGTTATAAAATTTTGTCCTCAAAATTTACTATTTGTATTGAACACCATCCTCTGGGAAAAATGGTATACTTATTTTATTACTTATGCTCTTTTGTGGAGGAGGAATACCATGGTTACATTCAAGGCTCTATGAAATTACATATACATAAAATAAAATTTTCCCCAAAACCAAAACACTACCTATCCGATAACCTACAATATCACTTATACATACATTATCCTTCTTAACATAAAATAAATCAAACCTTATTTACTTAGCATAAAATTTCTCCCTCTGTCTACTGCTGGTCCCCACTAAACAAATATGGGTGCTTCTGATGTATTTCTTTCTCAAGTTCCTATGAAACTTCTTCCACCGCATGATTCCTCCATAGGACTTTTAGTAATGAAATTTTCTTATTACGCAATTTTTGTTCCTTCCTGTCTAAGATCTGCACTGGTATCTCCTCATAAGCCAGTGATTCTCTGAGTTCTTTCCCTGTATAACTGACCACATGGGAGGGATCTGGGACGTATTTCCTTAGCATAGAAGCATGAAACACGTCATGTATTCTGGATAAAACTTGTGGTAAAGTTAGGTGATAGGCAACTGACCCCACCCTCTTAAGTATCTTGAAAGGGCCAATAAACCTAGGACTCAGCTTACCCTTCCTCCCAAACGTTATAGTACCTTTCAGTGGTGTTATTTTCAAAAATACATGGTCCCCTACTTCAAATTCTAATTTTCGGCAACGATTATTTGCATAATTCTTTTTGTTGACTCTGAGCTGCACTAATTCTTTCTCTAATAAGCCCGACTTTATCGTATGCCTGATGTACTATTTCTGATCCCAAAACTCACCTCTCACTTACCTCATCCCAGTATAAAGGAGAGCAACATCTCCTACCATATAGCGCCTTATAAGGTGCTATGCTAATGCTAGTTTGATAGTTGTTATTGTATGCAAACACTACCAGCGGAAAATACTAGGTCCAACAACCCCCAAAATCCAGCACACATGCCCATATCATATCATCTAATATTTGAATCATCCTCTCTGACTGCCGATCCGCCTAAGGATGAAATGTCATGCTAAATAATAACCGAGACCCCAGAGCCTCCTGTAAGCTCCTCCAAATTGTGACGTGAAACGTGGGTCCCAGTTTGATACTATAGACACTAGCACACCATGTGATTGTACTATCTCTTGAATATATATTTCTACCAGTCTGTCCATGGAGTATTTGATCTTGATAGGGATAAAGTGAGCGGTCTTCGTCAGTCGATCTACGACCACCCAAATAGCATTCTACCCCTGTCACACTGATGGTAAACCCCTCACAAAGTCTTTAGAAATGTGATCTCATTTCCATTCTAGGATATAAAGTGGCTGTAGCTTACCCACTAGCCTCCTGTGCTTAACCTTTACCTAGTAGCACGTCAAACATTGCTGCACAAATTCAACAATCTCTTTCTTCATACTGCTCCACTAGAAATACTCTCGTAGATCCCTATACATTTTAGTATTACTCGGACGACACGTGTATAAGGATCTCTAAGCCTCCTCAAGGATCATCCTTCTGATATCCACATCTGTAGGCACACACAGCCTAGTACAGAACCTTAAAGCTCTATCATCTGAAATACTGAACTCCTCCCCCTGTCCGTCCTATAACTTCTTTATCAACTCCATCATCTCTACATCATTATTTTGGGCTACTTTAATCCTTCTATATAGCGTAGGTTGCACCACTAGGTTAGGAATAAATGCCTAGTGATCACTTCTACTAACTCCATGCCAAGCCTCTCCAAGTCCATCTGGATCGAACACTGAATTACTGCTGCTAACTGTGTTGTTTCCCCTAATTTTTAGCTTAAAGCATCAGCAACCACATTAGTTTTACCTGGATGGTTGACTCACTCGAAAAATGAGTAGCTCGGAAGCTATCCCAAGTATAGTAGTTACGTCGTGTAATATTCAGCCAAATGGCTAGATCGTCTCCTCAATGAATGCGTTTTAATCTCAAATTTTATATCTCTCCAATCAAAAACAAAAAGGTTACTGAACTCGGTTCAAATTCGAGATTTTCAAGATTGCTCAATTTCATTTCTAACGAATTAAATAACACTTAAATTAAAACTCTAAACCTAACATGCACTGAAATTGAGAGCAAACACGGAAACTCTAATCTACTCAAGGAAACATTGGGACACGCATTAATTAAAAATGGCAACTTAGAACATGGAATTAAAAACACACAATGGAAACTCGACCAAACACACACACGCGCAATAAAAATCAAGTCTTTAACCAAATTAAAGACTCAACCCACAATCACAAAATGAACAAAATTTTAACACATAAACGATAACGATAGATAAAAAGAAACGAGCTTTAAGCAAACCAATCCTAACTTAATCTGTTTAAATAAATAACTAAAAAAAAATTAAATACTAAAGGAAAAGAACTAAAATCATATTTATATCCTGTTCAAGAACAAATATATAAAAGATAAAGAGAGAAAACAGCATCAATACTTTATAAACTCTTAAACAAAATAACTACATAAAGCAAAAGAAGAAATAAGAAGGCAGAGAGAGAGAGAGAGAGCATGAGAGCTCGGCCATGGCAGCAGATGCAGCTGCTGCTGATGCTACTCGGATATCTGGCTGTGTAGGAAGACTCTCGGGCCTGCTGGCATGGTGGCTGAAAACTGGTGTGGTCTGGCTGTTGGAGGGAGTTTCTGCCAGCTGAAAATTCTGCTGTGGAATGTCTCGGGTCTCCTCTTCCAACAGCAACGAGCAGACCAGCAGTGGTTGTAGCCGACAAGAATTTTGAAGAATAGAGAAGGAGAACTTGAAGAACAGGGGGGAAACAGAGGGTGAGAGAGAGCTAAGGGAAGAGAGAAACAAAGCAAGAAAAGGAAGAAGAAGAGAGGAGAAGAAAGAGAGGAAGGAGAGGAGAAGAAAAAGGAACAAGAGAGGAGAGAAGAGAAGAAGGCTTCTGCTAGGAGTAGCGCCCAACAGGGAAAAAGGAAGAACAAGAAAGTATTTAAATAGGAAAAAATTGGCTTGCCCTAAACCCACGAGACCAACTTGACCCGGCAACTTGACCCAACCCGAATTGTTATATTATTTTTTTTCATTTTTTTCATTCTCTATTCATCGCAAATCTGACTCTTCTGGATCCCGTTTCTTGCAAAAATCAAAACACAAAAGTTGTAGATAATCATTTTCTCTTTCTCCAAAAATTTGAATTGTCTCAATCGGAGCTTTGACGAAAAAGTTATACACAAAATACGAATAGGTGTTGGTTTTGGTTCCCGGGATTTTTCCTGCGACAAAAAATTACCATAAATTCATAAATAGTGCAATAAAGTTTAAGAATGATGATTTTGGAACTTTATTAAAATTTTGGACAAATTTGGACATTTAATTAAGAATATAAGTCGTAAAACCCGGGTTAAGATGCCCAATAATGCAGTTTTGACGCGTAATCACACCCCCCAACTAACGTTTTGCTAGTCTCTAGCAAATGACATGAATGAATTTCAGGGTAGTGCCCACAACTACGAACTTCAGTGATCATGAAATCAATGCACATACGGCACAACCATACCATTTCGCATACAAGAACATAACTGAATTTCACACAGGCTCGTTCATTTCATTACACATAACTCCAAAGCATGTCACTCATACAAGTTTCATCGTTTATGTCATTTAAGAGTAGTATACTCACATGAAGTTAATCAGTGGCACATTCAGAGTTAATGCAGTCATATAAGTTCGAGTATAAATTGGTAGACTCTCGAGGTGTGTGTGATGTGTGTGACTCAGTACACCTAAGATACCAGTGGACACCAACCAGAACGGTCACTTTGACTCGGCCTAACTGGTATACTCTCAAGAACACTAAAAAAAAAATAGGTTCACTCATCATATGTGAGGAGGAGTGTCGCAATCAAACATCCTACATATTGAAAGGAACAACGGTAAATGTACGGAGTGGACTAGTCTGGAAAGGATCTAGCCTATCTATGAGGTGTCGGGTCCTTTACCCTAGCATCTTCTCACTTATTCGCCATATCCAACCGAAACCACCCTAGATCAACTTACTCATAAACTTATCGTGAATACATTTGAGGCATTAATCGGTTGAAGAATCTTCATACGTGGAAAATATGTGGCGTGTCCTTGTGATATGTATTTGGACCGGCATTGACATTTCATTTCATGCGCATATGTATTGCTCATTCTTTATTTTGCTCATTCTTCATTTTCTATCTTTTCTTGATCAATTAGGACAATCATAACACTTCTTTTGTAATCTTCATACCATCAATGGGAATTGAGCTCGAATAAGAGTTCATGAATTAAGTCTATCTCTAGGGGTGGCTCAGCCTTCACATTTTGAGTAGGTTACAAGACCTAGGTTTCTATCTCCCCACTAGGTGTCACCTCTAAGCTAGCAAATAAAAAACAAAGACTAGTGTACAAAGGAATCATCCAAAAAAAAAGAATTGAGTTCCACGAACTCTGATTTGATATTAACGCTCAAAAGGACGATAAATAACTCAAGGATATCTCACAAGGTGTCATAGTCTCCACGAGTGTTCTCTCAGTGCTCACAGGAAACCCTAAGTGCAATGAATCACGTGAATGTGTTTATTTAGCCTCGTGAGATGCATGTAGATACAGAAAATTATATAGCCAAATTAACACGAGTGTACTACCAATTAGTTCTTCATGGAGTCATAAGATCATATAAAGAGAATCTACGCATGATTGACTCAAGTGTGTCATTCTTAAGTTATACGCAAGTATGTGAAGGGTATACACAGTGTTAAGCATGACATAGTGCAATGTAATTCCTCAGTGCTCCTTATTTCTTTCTCTTTTTTTTTTTTTTTTTTTTGATTTTTTTGTTTTTTTTTAAATTAAAAACCCGGTACGTGTACGTGCATAGTGTTACATGCGAATGCTCATCCCCCCAAACTAAAATGGAACATTGTCCTCAATGTGAAAGCATAAGGGAAATAGAAAAGATTGTGCACGTGAAAAGTAAGGCGTACCTGAGTGGCGAAGGAATGGAAAAGAAAACCGAACTACAAGATAGACCTGAAAACTAACTAAAAATAAAATAAGATAAAATAAAATGAAAAGAAGGAAAAGAAAAACATCACAATTGTCTGGTGGAGGCTCGGGAGGAATTTCGCCTAGTGGCCGCAGGTCTATAAATTGCATCGGTGGTTCTCCAAATTTGAGCTGCCATAGTGGATTAGTTTTCATACCTGTATGAAAATCAGCCTCAAATGAATTAATGCGTATGAAAATACCAAACAATACGTGCGCAGGTTGACCCTCGTGTGTGGACAAGAAAGGGTCTTTATTCAACATCGTGTCCAGGAAATGTGCTTCTTTACGAACTAACGTGTGATAGGAAGTTATTGGAGCAATTACCTGTAGTTCTTCATAAGCATTAACATTAAAAGTTTTACCTGGTTCTTTGAAAATTATATGCTCACCAAACTGGTCACCCTCTTTATCGGGTGTACATATCATCATACCACTGCAAGAGTCTGCCTCCACATTAGGCTCCTTAACATCTAATTCAGGCGGGAGTGACGGTTTCACAGTTTCTTAGCTCGGAGTATCAAGTACCACAGGTTGGTACTCCGTATGAGTATTAGTCTCCTTATCAATTAACTGCTCCTCTTCTGGCCCCATTTCCTCTAATTTTTCTTTGACCTCTTCTTGTTCAGCCGTGACTTCTATTGCTGGGACAACTGGTTGTCCGACGATGAGCATCTCAGGTTGGGGAAATTCTTTCTCGCTTCTCGAAGTAGTGGTGGTCTCTGCTGTCTCAAGAGAAACATCGTGTATTTCTTGGTGTGGCTGCTGGAACTCTTGAGGACTAGGCTGAGGTTCCACGGGCAATTCTTCGTTTTCTAATATGTCCAACTCCGTGCTTATCGCATTAATGGTATCTCGCAATTCATTATTATGATCGACTTGAGTTTGCATGAATTGTTGGAGCATGTTCACCATCTGTGTTATGCTATCCTCGAAAAGGTCTGACGATGTACTGCTCGAAGGGATCTGTTGTGACTGATATTGAGGCGGAGGGTTGTTTGGGCAGCTTGGTGGCTCGTATACATCTCCACCACCGATTGTGCTGATAGGGTGTGCAGTTATAGGTGCCTGAGTGCATCGTGTGTTCCACTGTGGGACATTGTCAGCTAAGTAATCAAAGAATGATAATACTTGATCTGGATCCTTGTTGACGGGTTCTCCATTGCATATGGTCTAGACAAAATACTTGCAATCAGGGGTAAGAGCAGTATAAAAATAATCAGCTAACCTCCATGAGTCAAACCCGTGATGTGGGCAAGTACTTAGCAGATCCTTGAATCGCTTCTAGCAAGCCCTAAATGTCTCGTCATCCTGCTGCACATAATTAAGAATCTGTTCTTGCAAAAATTGAGTTTTATGTGAGGGACAAAATGCATGCAGGAATTCACGCTCCATATCAACCCAATTAGTGATAGAGTGAGGTCTCAAGGAATGCAACCAGATCAATGCCCTATCCTGCAAAGTAGCAAGAAATAAATTCAGTCTAGTAGATTCGTCAGCTCTAGCATGAGAGAAAAACGTGTTGCAGGTTAACTCAAACTCTGCTAGGTGCTGATAAGGGCACTCAGATTCCGTCCCGTAGAACTCAGGAAGCAATGACGTCCTCTCGCGCTGCATCATGAAATTAAGTTCGTCATAAGGCAAAATAGTGGAAGAGGATGCAATGGCATATTCAAGCTGCAAAAAGTCCATTATCGTGCGCGGTGCAGGTGCAACCATTTTTCAAAACTCAATTTTTTTTTTCTGTTTTTGTTTTCTATTTTTTTTTTTTTCATAAAACTAACAAAAATGACGGGAAAAATGCAAATTTGAGACTAAGACCGACATTCCCCGGCAACGGCGCCAAAAACTTGACTCACTCAAAAAATGAGCAGCTCGGAAGCTATCCCAAGTATAGGAGTTACGTCGTGTAATATTCAGCCAAATGGCTAGATCGTCTCCTCAAGGAATGCGTTTTAATCTCAAATTTTACATTTATCCAATCGAAAACAAAAAGGTTATTAAACTCGGTTCAGATTCAAGATTTTCAAGATTGCTCAATTTCACTTCTAACGAATTAAATAACACTCAAATTAAAACTCTAAACCTAACATGCACTGAAATTGAGAGCAAAAAAGGAAACTCTAATCTACTCAAGGAAACATTGGGACACGTGTTAATTAAAAATGGCAACTTAGAACATGGAATTAAAAACACACAATGGATACTTGACCAAACACACACGCGTGCAATAAAAATCAAATCTTTAACCAAATTAAGGACTCAACCCACAATCACAAAATGAACAAAATTTTAACACATAAATGATAACGATAGATAAAAAGAAACGAGCTTTAAGCAAACCAATCCTAACTTAATCTGTTTAAATAAATAACTAAAAAAAATTAAATACTAAAAGAAAAGAACTAAAATCATATTTATATCCTGTTCAAGAACAAATAAATAAAATATAAAGAGAGAAAACAGCATCAATACTTTATAAACTCTTAAACAAAATAACTACATAAAGCAAAAGAAGAAATAAGAAGGCAGAGAGAGAGAGAGAGAAAGAGAGAAAGAGAGCATGAGAGCTCAGCCATGGCAGCAGATGCAGCTGCTGCTGATGCTATTCGGATATCTGGTTGTGCAGGAAGACTCTCGAGCCTGCTGGCATGGTGGCCGGAAACTGGTGTGGTCTTGCTGTTGGAGGGAGTTTCTGCAAGCTGAAAATTCTGCTGTGGAATGCCTCGAGTCTCCTCTTCCAGCAGCAACGAGCAGACCAGCAGTGGTTGTAGCCGACAAGAATTTTAAAGAACAGAGAAGGAGAACTCGGAGAATAGGGGGGAAACAGAGCGTGAGAGAGAGCTAAGGGAAGAGAGAAACAAAGCAAGAAAAGGAAGAAGAAGAGAGGAGAAGAAAGAGAGGAAGGAGAAGAGAAGAAAAAGGAACAAGAGAGGAGAGAAGAGAAGAAGGCTTCTGCTGGGAGTAGCGCCCAACAGGGAAAAAGGAAGAACAAAAGAGTATTTAAATGGGAAAAAATTGGCTTGCCCTAAACCCACGAGACCAACTTGACTCGGCAACTTGACCCAACCCGAATTGTTATATTTTTTTTTCATTTTTTTCATTCTCTGTTCATCGCAAATCTGACTCTTCGGAAGCCCATTTTTCACAAAATTCAAAACATAAAAGTTGTAGATAGTCTTTTTCTCTTTCTCTAGAAATTTGAATTGTCTCAATCAGAGCTTTGACAAAAAATTTATACACAAAGTATGAACAGGTGTCGGTTTTGGTTCCCGGGATTTTTCCTGCGACAAAAAATTACCATAAATTCATAAATAGTGCAATAAAGTTCAAAAATGATGATTTTGACACTTTATTAAAATTTTGGACAAATTTGGACATTTAATTAAGAATATAAGTCGTAAAACCCAGGTTAAGATGCCCAATAACACAGTTTTGACGCGTAATCAATGGTAGCTGATGCGACAATCATAATCCTTGATGAGCTCTATCCATCTTCTCTGCCGCATGTTCAACTCCTTCTATGTGAAGAGGTACTTTAAAATTTTATGATCTAAAAATATTTTACATCTCTCTCCGTACAGATAATGCCTCCAATTCTTCAGTGCATGAACCACTGCAACCAATTCTAGATCATGAGTAGGATAATTCTTTTCATATTCTTTCAATTGTCTAGAGGCATATGCTACTACTCTACCCTGCTGCATCAATACACATTTGAGCCCCCTTAAATACGTGTCATAGTAGATCACGTAGCCATCACCTTCCGATGGAATAGTCAATACTGGTGCTGTGATGAGCCTCTACTTCAATTCCTAAAAGCTTTGCTCACAACTGTCATCCCATTCAAACTTGAAATTCTTTCTAGTTAGTCATGTTAGAGGTCTGATAATGCTAAGAATCCCTCAACAAACCATCGGTAATAACCAGCCAGTCCTAAGAAACTCGTGACTTCCAGCATATTCCTTGGCCTGACCCAATTCACCACTGCCTCTATCTTGCTGGGATCTACAAAACTTCCATCCCCTGATATAACATGCACTAGAAATGCAACTTTCTCTAACCAAAATTCACATTTACTAAACTTAGCATACAATTTCTTTTCCCTGAGCATCTGAAGAACCAGCCTTAGGTGCGTCTAATGCTCCTCAAAACTCCTTGAGTAAACTAGAATGTCATTAATGAAAACCACAATTAACTGGTCTAAATACTGGTAAAATATTCTATTCATCAAATCCATGAATACAATAGGAGTATTCGTCATACCAAATGGCATAACTAGAAATTCATAGTGCCCATACTTGGTCCTGAAAGCTATCTTCGATACGTCTTCTACTTTAACTTTCACCTAGTGATAACCTGACCTGAGGTCGATCTTGGAATAGACTCGTGTGCCCTAAAGCTGATCAAATAAGTCACCTATATGGGGTAGAGGATACTTGTTCTTAATTGTTACTTTGTTTATTTCACTGTAATATATGAAAATTCTCACAGACTCGTCCTTTTTATTCACAAATAACACTAGAGCTCCCCAGGGTGATACAGTAGGTATGATAAACCCTTTATTCAATAAATCCTGCAACTAATCCTTTAATCTCCCAATTCTACTGGAACCATTCAATAAGGAGCTTTAGAGATTGGCACCATCCCTAGAAGTAAGTTGATAGTAAAATCTATCTCGCAAGCGGGAGGCAACCCAGGTAATTCTTCTAGAAAAATATGTCAAAACTCCTTAACTCCTAGTGTATTGTTAAGCTTCATTTCTTTTTTTTGTCATATCCTTTAAATAAGTCATAAACCCTTGACATCTGTCGAGAAGTAATCTTCTTGCCTACATTGTTCACACTAACTGAAGTGGGAAATGCACCTGCGACCCCAAAAAATTTGAATTTTGGCTTTCCTAGTGGTCTAAAAATCACCTCTTTCAGATGAAATTCGATACTAGCATGGTTAGTAGCTAGCTAGTCCATACTCGGTATTACATTGAATCCATGCAAATCTAGCACAATTAGGTCAGCTGGTAATACTCTCCCTTGAATTTCTATTCGGTAACCCCTGAGCACCCTACGACACCTCACCACCGACCCCGTCGGTGTTGCTATTGATAATTCAACATCTAATAACTACGTTTCAACACCTGAAAATTTAACATACCCCGCAGACATAAAAGAGTGGGTGGCACCTATATCAAATAAAATAATAGCTTGATATGATAAAGAAGAAAAGGTACCTATCACGCCGTTGTCTGTGGCCTCCGCATCACCCGGCATTAGAGCATAAAACCTCACCGGGGCTACATTCCTCTGCTGGCCTCCACAAGGCACTTGATAACCTCCTCAGTGCGGTCTAGGAGCAGGTGCGGTACCAGATGGTGTAAAGCAATCTCGTACTAAATGTCCCGATAAATTGCAACAATACCAAATGCCTCTCCCTGCTCGACACTCTCCCAAGTGTCTTTTTCCACATTCTTACAAATTGGGTAGATCTGCATACCCTGAGTCTCACGACCTCACATCTTTTGCCTCTGTCCCTCGCCATAGTTACCTCTCCTCCACTAGCTCCTACTAGATCCCTGATGATAGACTGAAGGCATGGACCTCTTCTTCTATCCTTGCTCCTCTGCACCCATCCACTCACCGGCCTCAGCCACAGCTGCTCTATCTACCAACTTGGCAAAGTCCTGTACTTTCAACACTGCTACCTACTTATAAATTTTCTTGCATCAGACCTCTTTCAAATTGCCTCTCCTTCTTTGCATCATTAGGTATGATGTACGGGGCGAAGCAAGACAATTCTATAAATCTCGTTGTGTACTGCTATACTGACTGCTGCCCCTTCTTCAGATTTAGGAACTCCTCCACTTTGGTGTCCCTAATAGTAGCTGAAAAATATCTATCGAATAACAAGTCTTTAAATCAGCACCAAGTCATAGCTATAGGCATCGCCCTCTGTTCCTCCAATAATTTTACTACAATCCACCATCTTTCAGCCTCTCCTGTCCGTTTTCGGCGACTGCCGAATTAGCTCCTTTTGAAAATGCTGGAGGATTCATCTTGGTAAATTTCTATATCGTGTACCCATGGCCTAAAAATGGGTGTCCCTGCTCTCTCGAGCTCCATGCGATCTCAGCCATGACCTACTAAGCCACACTATATAATATTGCATCTGAATCAGCTATGCCTGCCCTTGAGAGCACTACACCCTCACTACCACTTGCATGAGCACTACCACTACCTAAGTCCATCCTGAAAAGATAATAAACATAGCTTAGGGATCCCTTCCTTATGATTTACAAATCTAACCAAAACTCATATTATCCTTTCTATCTTGACATCTTTATCTTAATTCAAGATTCAATCCTACACTTTAGAAACATAACCTGGCAATAGTATACTATGACTTTCCTGAAATCTTCACCCTATGAAAAAGAAAAAAACCACCATGGAAGTCTTGCCTCCAATTATAGAACAAAATCTCAAATCCTTTTTCCTATACCCTGGTATTGCTTTTGCTACACTCTAAAGTCTAAAAAATCTAGCAACCTAGACTTTGATACAGAACTGTAACGACCTGCCCATTTATCCATATATATTTTTCTCCCATAAAGATAATATTAATAATTCTAATGTTCAACTAAACTGTCATAATCATGATCATCCTAGACCCATGGGTACCAGAGATATACCTATCGTAAAACTTTGATACCTTAGTAATGAAAAACATAAAATCATATACATGTCATAAATGCCAGAAACCATACCAGAGTTCTACTAAATATGTCATATACATATGCATACAGTCACCTACAAAAAAGCCAAAAAGTATTCCTAGGGTCTCAACCTAAAAATCCATCTGACCCTAGCTGATCCACTCACCCTGTAGACATGGTAGCTCCAACCACTTCTACTGCTGCAGGGCTCTATCCGCCCTCTGCCTAGATTTCCTAAAATGTTTGTAATGCTGGGGTGAGACACCTCTCAGTAAAGGAGATAAACTAATATCAGTGTGTGACAATATGAGTATTTTTTGTGATATACACATAAACAGTACATAAATCATAACTGGTATACCAGTTGTAGCATATTTGGATAAAACATGATTTATCATAACATAACATATCATACTAAATTGTTGTACTCAGAAATCATCTTATATAATCATATCATACTTGAATTATTTCCCAAGATAGATAGTAAGTAAGCCATTGTCATGTCATACCCCCCATATGACAGGGATGTGTGGCCCAAAGGCGAGGCCTAGCAATGGCTGGCCAACCATGTTAAGTCAAACATAGGTCTGTAAGTACGATTGGTCTGTTCCACCTATATTATACTACCAGGGGAACTACAACACTCCCATAAAGCAACATCGACTGCCATCTCCCACACTCTACATAAGATGTGTGGTAGCACTAACATATACATAATCGTGAACATATAGCTATGGTACCGTGCTTCATAAAACTGAACTAAGTTATCCAGCTTTTGATAACATATAATACATTCCATAATAAAACATAGCTATTTCGTAATTCAGAGTAATATCTGACATAAACATATTTCATGATTTCGTACATATCATACATAATCACAACATCAACACCAGCATAATTCATAACATAAAAATCACGGCATTTACACCGACATATTTCGTAACATAAGAATCACCACATCTATGCCGGCATAATTCATAACGTAAAAATCATGACATTTACGTTGGCATATTTCGTACATAAGAATCACGACATTTATGCCTGCATAATTCATAACATAATAAAAATATATTCTTGCATTATTTAACATAATATTTAAAACATATTTCTTGTACAGTTTTTAGGATTTTCCTGAAAACTGCCATAACTTGCTTATCTTGGAAAACATATAATATTTCAATATAGCATAATTTTCGTGGAAATATTATACTCATGCCAAACAAATGTACATAACCTTATAAACTCATAATTTAATCTAAAGTCATATTTTCATATAACATGAGTTAAAATCATTTCCCTGTTTAACAGTAGTATTCCCAAATATAATGCTATATCATACAAATTTTGCTAGAAATAAATACTGTGTAATTCATAATAAATTCATGAAAATATTGACTTAATTTATCCCCTTACTTGACTTACTGAGAAGCCCACAAAATATTCCAAACTTACACCCGTGTGTTCCCTAACTCAGCACCCTAAAATTGCATTTTTCCCAACAACAATTCAGTATTATTCTACCTAAAGCATTCTCCTTAGTCTAGAAACACCAAATAACTTTAAAGCCTAAAATAACCAACTTACCCAGATTTTGTGATGGTTCCCAAACTTCCCAATTTGAATTTCTGCTCCGACTAGGTTGTAGAGAATCTCTCCGAGATCACCGTGGTGACTTATGATCGTCAAACTGGGGAGAATTAGAGCTAGAAACATAGAGAGAAGGCAGAGAATCTGAAATGTAAAGAGAGAAAGGAAAAGGGAGATGGAAATTTCATAAAAAATTGTCGTTTTGCATATTTATAGGTGACTTGCTACGTGGCCTCGTCGACGAGTCACGTCACCTCATCGACGAGCCCAGAAGGGAGTTTGTCAATGAACACTTATTCCTTGTCGATGAGTTTCAATCCCTAAAATTAGACCTCTTAGTAATGTCTCGTCGATGATACATGCATCCCTATCAACGAGTCCAAGAGGCCTGCTCGTAGATGAGCACTCTGCCCTCTTTGACGAGACCCTGCTGAAACCCCTTTTTGAAAAATTCTTTTCTCTCCTTTATTTTATTATTTAATTACTTTAATTCTATGTGTCTATACCTTATGCTTTACTTACTTGTTGCAACGATCCAACTTCTTTTCAAGAGGTAGTGCACAATCAAGAGAAAGATAGGTGGATGGGAGCAATGATTGAGGAAATGGAATCACTGCATAAGAACAAAACTTGGGATTTAGTGGAGCTTCTAGATGGGAAGAGACCAATAGGTTGCAATAGGGTGTATAGGAAGAAGGAGGCAACTTCAAAAAATGAAGGAGAGAAATTCAAGGCACGATTGGTGGCAAAAGGATACTCACAAAAGAAAGGGATAGATTATGATGAGATCTTTTCTTCAGTGGTCTGACATACTTCTATCAAAATTTTGTTGGGGTTGGTAGCTCATTACGATCTTCATTTGAAACAAATGGATGTGAAGATGGTGTTTCTTCTCAGTGACTTGGAGGAAAAAATTTATATGGTATAGCTAGAGGGATTCATTGAACTAGGAAAAGAAAAAAAATTTTTGCAGGTTGAAGAAATCTCTTTATGGGCTTAAATAGTCTCCAAGGCAATGGTATAAATGATTTGATTCATACATGATGAAGATTGGCTACAAACGGTGTGAGTATGATTGCTGCGTTTATGCGAATAAACGTGAGGATAGTTCTCTTATTTTCTTGTTATTCTACGTCGATGACGTGTTAATAGTTGCAAAGGATTTAACTGAGGTAAATCAATTAAAGGACCTATTGCATAAGGAATTTGACATGAAGGATCTTGGTTCAGCCAAGAAAATACTTGGGATGGAGATTCACCATGATAGGACTACAGGGAGATTATGGTTATCTCAGGGTGGTTATGTGCAGAAGGTGTTGGAGAGGATTAGCATGGCTGATGTAAGGCTGGTGTGTACACCTCTAGTAAATCATTTCAAGTTGTCTACTGTAGATTGCCTAAGTTCGGATGAGGAAATCTAGGACATGTCAAAGGTTCCCTATGCTAGTGATGTGGGGAGTTTAATGTATGCCATGGTATGTACGAGGCCATATTTGGCTTATGTGGTAAGCGTGGTGAGCAAGTTCCTCTCTAATCCAGGAAGGCAACATTGGGAAGCCGCCAAATGGATACTTAGGTACTTGTGGGGTACATCGGGATATGGCATCATGCTCGGTATGCAACAGGATTGTCCTTCTATTATGGGGTTAGTTAATGCAGATTATGTTAGAGATATGGATGACAAAAGGTCTGCAAGGGGATAAGTGTTCACCCTTGTAGGAGGACCGGTATGTTGGAGATCAATGGTATAGTCTCTGGTTGCACTGTACACGATTGAGGCGGAATATATTGCAATCGCTGAAGCTACAAAGGAGGCCTTATGGCTTGCTGGTTTAGTTAGAGAGCTAGGGTTATAGCAAGATGGTGTGGTGCTACATTGTGATAGTCAGAGTGTCATTTACTTGGCCAAGGATCAGGTATACCATGCTAGGACCAAGAACATTGATGTGAGGTTTCACAAAGTATGGGAATTGATTGCTTCAAGTGAACTTGTGTTGCAGAAAGTTCACACATCTGATAATGCAGTGGATATTCTGATGAAATCAGTTACTTCAGAGAAGTTCAAGCATTTCTTGGACTTACTCCATGTCTCCAAGTGATAAAAGGGAAACATACCCAACCAAGCATTTTTAAGTTCAAGCAGAAACAGTTCATGTTTTTGAGATTCTCCTAAGGGGCATATAATCACCAAGGTGGTGATTGTTAGTTGTGGATCTTATACTTCTATTTTGGTAAGCAAAGAAGGAAGGAGGAAAAACATGAAAGCGGCATCATAGGAGGACTCGTTGACGAGAGCCTTATATTCGTCAATGAGGGAACAACAGAGGTTCATCGACAAAGGTCCTAAAGCTCATCAATGAATAATTACAGAGAGCAGTAATTTTTCAGACTTTTGGCATTGTCTATGAGAGCCCTGTATTCATCGATGAAGGGTCTTCTTGGTCTTGTGGATGAGGCTCCGTGTTCATTGACGAGAGGTGCCTTGGCTGTGGCAATTTTTTTGAATTTTGAATTTTTGAACGTTGGGTGGTTGGGCAAATAGGGGGAAACCTCTGAGGAAACTCTATATATGTCATATGGGCATATTTTGAGAGAGAGGATGATCATTACTGAAGTGTATTGTGTACATTTTGATTTCCTTAGTGAAATTTGTGTGTCGTTGCTTCCGTGGATATAGGCTTTGCCGAACCACGTAAATCTTTATGTTGATCTTGTTATGGTTGTGTGTGTTATTTACATTCACTTGTTGTTGTTTATTCCATTGTGCATCTTCATTATACTATCCATTTCATAACATATTTCAATTTGCACACATCAACTTTTTGAAAAGCATTTACTTGTATGTAAATTTTATGATTTTTTGTATTCTAAGCACGGCTTGAAGAAGGTAACTCACCCTGTCAAGAGTCCCAGATAGACTTAGATCCGATTAAGAAAGTCCTGGATTGGTTTAGATCCGGTTAGGAGAACTAGGAGCACCATCCTGTAAGGTGTATTGATTGTGGTCCCATAATTTTAACTGGCGAGTGTCCACCCCATAAGGATAGTGTAAGTGGCGTCACTCCACCTGGTTCAAGTGAGCACTTAGTGAATCCTTGGGTTACTGGCTTAAGGGGAGATAAGGCGAGGATGTAAGCTAGTTTGGCCGAACGCCGATAACAAATTCGGTGTTCTTTCTCTTCCCTATACTCTTTACATTCTAGTATGTGCATTTATGTTTAAATTTATTATGCATGGTTTAAATATTCGCATATTCTTAATGCCTATGAAATTGGTGAATTCTTAGAAAGACCCTAAGTTGTACTATACTGATTGTGATATGAAATCAACCTAGGAAAAAACTTTTAAATACCCAATTCACCCCCCTTCTTGGGCATACACCATTCCTATCAGTATCTCCTTTTTGGCGAGGGCCAATTCTCTTCTAGACCACCTATCTTCTGTGGTGTAAATTACACCTTCTGAAAACAACAAATGAGAATCTATTTTCAAAGAATGGATTGGAAATCTTGGAAAGTTGTCACACATGGTGACCTCATCCTCACTAAAAACGTAGATAACAGAGAAATACCTAATGAAGAAAAAGAGATGACTGACAATGATCTAAAGATGCTGCAAATAAATTCTAGTGCAATGAATGCACTATATCGTGCTCTTAAAGTAAATGAATTCAATAGGATCATGGGATGTAAATCAGCTTAAGAAATTTGGGATAAGCTTAAAGTAACATATGAAGGAACGGTTGACCTAAGGGATAGTAGAATTAACATGCTCACTAGCGAGTATGAAGCATTTAGGATGAACCCTGAAGAAACCATCACTAGTATGTATACTAGGTTTACCCATATAATAAACTCTCCAAATGCATTAGGTAAAAACTACTCTACTTATGAGATGATATGAAAAATTCTTAGAGGACTTCCACCAATTTGGGAGCTGAAGGCCACTATAATAACGGAATGAAGAAATTTAAAACATACCTCCCTAGAGGAATAAATAGGATTGCTCCTCACATATGAGATGACAATAAATGAAAAAAATTCTGAAGGTAGCAAACACAAGAAATCAATAGCTCTTAAGGCTGCAAAAGAAAGCTCAAGTGAAGAAGAAGACAACGAACAAGATGATGATGATATAGCCTTAATTACTAGAAGACTTGGAAAAATCTTCAAAAAAACAATAAATTTACATGAAAATTCAGAGGCTCAAAATATGATAAAGGAACTAGCATAAAGGAAACTAAGAATGAACCTCCTATGTGTTATAATTGCAAGAAAGTTGGACACATAAAACCTGATTGTCACAGTTTAAGAAAGATGCCAAGAAGAAGAAAAAGAAGGCAATGAAAGTTACCACATGGGATGACTCAAGCTCAAGTGAATCATAAAATGAATCAAGTGATCAAGATGCGGCAAACCTCTGCTTCATGGCGAAAGATGACAAGGTAAATTCCTACTTTAGCTCACAAGAAGAAGAATCTAGTGATGAATCATGTAGTGACATATGTGACAACATGCCCTCATATAGAGAAATGCAAGCTGAATTATTTTCTTTGCATAATAGGTTCATAAGAGTAACCAAAAGAAACATAACTTTGAAAGAACAAAATGAAAAACTAAAGAATCAACTAGAAACTTCAATATCAGCTGAAAAGAAGAAGACTCACACATTAATGATCTTGTGAGTACAATAAACAAGATGTCTCAAGATTTAGTAAAGCTGCAAGTAAATGGTGAAGATAAAAAGGACTCAAAAATATGTGATCCTAAGAGTAAAATTGTGGATAAAGACAAAATCATCTACAATTTCACTAAAGGAAAGGAAAACTTTGAAAAATTGATTGGATCACAAAGAATGTCCTTAGATGAAGAAGGAATTAGATTCAATGGAGTTGGAAACAAGAAGAAAAAGAACCTCTACATGGGATATTTCGTAAAGGCATTAAAACACTTTTCTAGCACATCTTCCACAAATGCTTATGAACATACTACTTGTTTCTTGTGTAAGAAAAAAATACATGTAAAGTTTGAATGTCCATTTAAAAGAAAAAATGTTAAAATCAAGAAAGTATGAAGAGTCAAAACTAAAGCTAAAACTGAATCTAAAAGACCTAAGAAGGCTTGGTTACCAAAAGTAACACCTTGAAACCCTTCTTGTAGGTGTGTTTTAGCACCACTCCATCAAAATACAAATGGTACTTGGATAGTGGATGTTCAAGACATATAAACGGAGACAAGTCCAAATTTATCACGTTAATGCAAAAGGATGGTGGACATGTCACCTTCGGAGACAATGCTAAAGGTAGAATTATCGGTATCGGAAAAGTAGGTAAAGAACCCTCCTTAACTATCAATGAGGTTTTATTGGTAGATGAGTTAAAACATAATCTACTTAGCATTAGTCAATTAAATGATAAAGACTTTGATGAAATATTTAAACAAGATAAATGTGTAGTTGAAAATAGAGAAAAACATGATATCTTGTTCATAGAAAATAGGGTTGATAATGTGTATTGCATACATTTTGAAAATCTAATATCTCAAGAAGTCAAATGCTTAATAACTATGAATGAAGGTAGCTGGTTGTGGCATAGAAGACTAGGACACGCTAGTATGGATTTATTATCTAAATTAGCTAAAAAAAAAAATTAGTTAAAGGTCTACCCAATACCAAGTTTATAAAGGACAAAATCTGTGATGCTTGCCAACTTGGAAAGAAAACTAAAATAAGTTTTAAAAAGAAGAAACAAATTTCCACTAGTAGGCCCTTGGAACTTATTCACTTAGATTTATTTGACCATACTAGAACACATAGTATAGGAGGAAAGAAATATGCCTTCGTCATTGTTGATGACTACTCCAGGTTTACTTGGGTATTTTTCTTGTCCTTTAAATATGACACTTGCAAGATGCTAATTAAATTGTGCAAGAAGCTCCAAAACAAAAAGGGATACAGAGTTCTAAATATCAGAAGTGATCAAGGAAGAGAATTCAAAAATAAAGACGTTGAAAAATTCTATGACGAATATGGCATAGCTCACAACTTTTCAGCACCTCATACTCAACAAAATGGTGTTGTTGAAAGGAAAAATATGAGGCTCCAAGAAATGGCCAGGACCATGTTAAATGAGCATAATTTACCTAAGTACTTTTGGGTTGAAGCAGTAAATGACGTATGTTATGTGATAAATAGAGTTTCCATTAGATCAAGCCCCCTTATGAATTATGGAAAGGAAGAAGACCTAATATATCGTACTTTCACGTATTTGGATGTAAACATTTCGTACTAAATGAGAAAGAAGACTTAGGAAAATTTGATGTGAAATCAGATGAAGAAGTCTTCTTAGGATATGCATTGAATAGTAAAGCCTTTAGAATCTATAACAAAAGGACCCTCACAATCATAGAAACAATACATGCAACTTTTGATGAAGCCAATCCATTTTCTAAACCATCTGATATTTAGGAAGCTAAAATAAAGCAAAATCAAGAAGAATTGGAAATTCAAGAAGTAAAATATGAGAATAAGGAATCAAGCTCAAATGATAGACCTCTAGATCAATCCAAACAACCCAAAGAATGGAAGTTTGTAAGAAATTACCCAAAAGGATCAAATCATTGGGGAACCTTCATGAGGAGTATCTACTATAACCTCTTTGAAAAATATGTGTAGTTATTATGCATTCCAATCTCATGAGAAACAAAAGAACATAGATGAAGCATTAAGTGATGATTCTTTGATAGTAGCCATGTAAGAAGAATTAAATCAGTTTGAAAGAAATAAAGTTTGGAAACTAGTTCCTAGACCCACTGATCATTCAGTAATTGGAACTAAATGGGTATTTAGGAATAAGAAGGATGAAAATGACATAGTAGTGCATAACAAGGCTAGACTCATAGCTCAAGGATATTATCAAGAAGAGGGAATAGACTATAAGGAGACCTTTTTTACTATAGTAAGCGTGGAAGCCATAAGAATGCTATTAGCATATGCATCTCACAAGGATTTTAAACTTTATCAAATGGATGTGAAGAGTGCATTCTTAAATGGATTTATAAATAAAGAAGTCTATGTAGCACAACCTTCAGGATTTGAGGATGTTTTTTACCATGATCATGTGTTTAGACTAATAAAAGCATTATACAAACTAAAACAAGCTCCTAGGGCTTGGTATGAGCGTTTAAGTGGATTTTTGTTGGAAAATGGCTTTTCTAGAGGAAAAGTGGACAGCACATTGTTTATTCAATCTAAAAATGAAGATTTGCTTATTTTTCAAAATATGTGGATGATACCATATTTGGTGCTACCAATGAAGAGCTATGCAAAGAATTTGCAAAGTGCATGCAAGACGAATTTGAGATGAGTATGATGGGTGAGTTGACTTACTTTCTTGGACTTCAAATTAAGCAAGCTAAAAATGGAAATTTCATAAATCAATAAAAATACATAAGAGACTTGATTAAGAAATTCAATATGGATGGTGGAAAACCTTTAGGGACCCCAATGAGTACATTCATAAATCTTGATAAAGATGAAAAAGAAAAGCCAGTAGATATGAAATACTGTCGGAGCATGATAGGAAGTTTGCTTTATTTAACAACCAGTAGACCGGACATTATGTTTAGTGTACGTATGTGTGCCTGGTTTCAAGCAGCCCCTAAGGAATCTCACCAAATAGCCTTCAAGAGAATCTTAAGATATTTGATAGGTACTATCGACTTAGGTCTATGGTATCCTAACGATACAGGCTTTGAGATGATCAGCTATTTAAATGCGAACTATGCTAGTTGTAAAATTGATCGAAAAAGCACAAGTGGTACTTGCCACATCCTAAAAAGATCTATTGTGTCTTGGTTCTCCAAGAAACAAAATTTCGTAGCCCTATCTATTGCGGAAGCTAAGTACGGGGCAACAAGTAGCTTTTGTGCACAAACTATCTATATGAAGCAATAGTTAAAGGATTTCAATCTGGAGTATTCAGTTGTACCTATAAAATGTGATAATATTAGCGCCATCAATATCTCCAAAAATCCCATACCTCATTCAAGAACCAATCATATTGATATTAGGCATCATTTCTTGAGAGATCATGTGCAAAAAGAGGATACATCTCTTGCATTTGTGAATACAAGTGATCAATGGGCTGATATCTTTACAAAATCTCTTCCAGAGGATAGATTTATCTCTATAAGACATGAACTAGGTTTATTGCATTGTAGTCTAGAGAAGAGAAATTGGATGAGTGTCAAGCTAGCAAGTGAGGTCAAGCGACTGACAAGTAATTCACAGTCGACCGAGCCCTCTCTGACTTGCTAAAGTTTTTGAGATCAGTAAAGCCGGGCGACTGACTTTATGAGGCATAGTAAACTAACTCGCTACTATTTGGTAAAAATTCAAATAAACACAATTCTCAAGCGGCTGACTCCTCAAGATCAGTCGATTGACTGATGGCGGTTATATACCAACTGTGCAAAAACCCTAATTTTTATAATCCTCGGTCTACTGACCTTGCTTCTCCTCTCTTCTAAAACTTTTCCTTCTTCATCTAAATCACTCAAAATCTTTCGATTAAACCTCAAAGCTCATCATCCTACTTCTTTCTCACTCGATTTCAAAGGATTTCACCGTTCGTTTTTTTCTCAAAATCAATCATGCCATTAACGAAAACCACTGGATACAAAGATCTTCTTCTAGGAACAATGACAACAATGACATAAAGAAATGACTTGTAGCTCCTTACGCAAAGAAGCTATACAGAGAGCATCCTTAATCAACATAACCTATTTTCGGTAAAGTCTTAGACACTACCTTTTTTGAAAATGATGTTCCTACCACTTTATCCATGTTTAAAGTGTTAGGATGGAAGAAGTTCATTACCTATCAAGCTAAGGGAGTATATCCAAATTTGGTTAAACTATTTTATGCAAATATGGTCAAAAGAGATAGGTAACCTCTACTGTCTTTTACATCCTTAGTACTTTCATATGTGACTTCTAATTTTTCCCAAATCTCTTTAGTAGTGTTACAGGCCATCACCCTATTAAACTCATTTACATCTAGTGCACAAAATAGAAAGTTCATTATAGTAGCATTTATTTGCACAGATTTCCAGTCTTCCTCTATATACTCATCTTCAATCTTAGAAACATTTACCTTGTCAACTACTTTCATAGGAACATGATTTTTTTTAGATACTATTTTCCTCACTTTCCAATTAATATTTAAAAGATATATACTCATTCTTCTTTTCCAGTAGGTGCAATTTACACCACAAAAAAATGGGTGGCCTAGTGGACGAGTGTCCCTCACCGAATAGGGTTACACCGATGTGTGTCATGTGATCTTTTCACAAAAATAATGATTAAGTCTATGGAACCTCGCTCTGATATCAAATGTGAATTATGATGTTATCCCAAGAGGGGGGGGGGGTGAATTAGGTATTTAAAAAAAAAATAGTCTTTTAATTTTGAAACTGATAATTTCAAACTAGCAAGTTACCAATTACTACCTCAATCAATTTTTTATTAATCAACCCAATGAGTAATTTTGAGTGTCTTTATCAAGCACACAATGTTACCCAATTATTCAAACATACACCAAATGATCAACACATACACAATATGATTATGTGGAATTTAAATAGAGATAAGAATAAAAGAGGTGCAAACTCGATTTTACGAGGTTCGGCCTACCCCAGCCTACATCCTCGCCTTGAGTAACCCACTCAAGGATTCCACTAAATAATCCGCACCTTTAACTGAGATGAAACTTTCCTCACAATCTCCTGCTTACAAGAGGCGTAGCTTCCTCCTCAATCTCGGTTCACAACCTGAGCCGTATATACAAAATGGAGATTACAATTTTTGTAACAACTCAAAAATTGCTTCTAACTAACCTAGTGAGTACAAGATAAAACCTAACACAATCATATGATAAATACTTGAAGCTTAGTATGTACGTAAAAATATGACTTTTATAAGACAGATGATATGCTTCACAAATCTACCCTTCAAGCAATGTCTCCCAAAAAAATTAGTTTTTATAAATAAACACTTTGGAAATCTTAGAGTTTGATTTTGAATCACTTTATGCAAGAATACCAAATAAGATCCTTAAAAAAATAGACTTGAATATTATGCAGATCTAAGTTCTTGCTATCAAATAACTCATAAGATTAAGTTTTTGAGTAAATATATGACTTTAAATATTTCAAAGAGTAAAACAATATTTCTCAAATACTTTTTTTCGCCAATAAAGTAGGTCTCTTTGAATAAAAATATATTTTTGAATATCACAAGGATTCAAACTATAGAATACTATTCCCAAAAATATTTTTTAAATAAATGGCTATGGGAAAATTATTTTCTTACCCCCAAAAAGATTTTTTTTTTTTATATTTACGAATAATGGAGAAAGCAATTGTTTAATAAAAATTGAAAGCTCAATGAAATATTTCTCAAACATCAAGATCAAACCTAGATTTAGCAGAAGTTTGCTTGGATCTTGAAGATGTGAATGCCCAAACAAGTATGATTTCTTTGGAGTGCAGGCAACGATTATTAGCAATAGGATTCAAAGCTCTCAAGAGATAGGCAAAAAGTGTTCAAGGCTCCCCAATCATAAAACAAAAGTGAGGCACTAGGGTTTTTAGGTTAATTTTATAAAAGTTCTCGGGTTTTGATCAAATTCTGGCCGTGGGATCAAATTAATTCAAAATTTTTGTTCGTGTCCGCGCTAAATCCCATTTTAGCGTCCCGATCTTCATTGACGAATGGGTAAGTTCATCGATGATTGTATAACACCCATTCATCGATGACGCCATCAGTTTGTCGATGAGAGCACTGTCTGAACCGTTTGGGCTCTCAGTATTTGTTCGTTAAGGAGACAACACCGTTCGTCATCGAGTGGCCTTCATATGTTTGTCAACGAGGCCTCTAAATTTGCCTCGAAAAATTTATTCAACCTAGACTAATGTAAATGAATTTTTCATGAAATGCACGAGTCCTAAGGTCTGTCTAGGGTATATTTGAGCGTCGAGTTATATCATATGAAATATGTAAACACATTCAGTTCTAAATGCCCATTCCCATTGACGATCTTGAACTTGAAGATTGCTTCATCATCCTTTCATTCCTCTAGTTCCATGGATTGCGTCAAGTGATATGTACTTTAGGTTCCTCATGGCTTCCATACAAGTTTATAGTTCGTGCATTCTAAATCATGATCCTATTCACAAACTCAATTACATAGGTCAAATACCAAGTGATTTGTCATTATCAAAACAAGATTGGACTCATAGAGTCAACACCCTTGGCTACCAAAGCATCTCCTTATCTTTAACTGTATTTCCTGTAATGTGCTTCTTAAGCCATTCTTTAGAGAATAATAAAGATTTAATATCCTTTAGAGAAATATTATCTTTACCAAATAAGAAGATTTCTGTAAAATGCTTGCAGGAATGGTTAAGAAACATAACAATAAAAGGGCTTGATCTTCTTCAATTTTGACTTTAATTGAATTCAAATATATAATGATGAATTGAATTCATCTAAGTGTGTTTTAATGGGCATGCCTTCTACCATCTGCAACATATACAGGTGGTGCTTTAAATATAATTTGTTGGTGAGGGACTTGTCATGTACAACGACTCTAGCTTAAATCATAAACTAGTAGCAATATTTTGTGAAAGGACTTCTCTTAGAATAGTGACTAAAAGCCATAACTATATTGTTGTAAAAGTTTTTTCATCCATCTCATCATTCGAATCATTTTCCAAAGAACTTTGCATTTTTTATTTTCCCAACAATGTTTTCACCAACATCGTTTGGGGTTAAGACAACACACCATTTTACTTGCGAAAGATTAAAACTACTGGAGCCACCAAATTACTCAATATCATACAATGTCAAAGCCATTTGTATACTTGCTCTAATACCACTTGTTAGGATCAAAAAATAGGAAAATTGATAAAAATAAGTGAATAATGAAATAGAAATGCAAGAAAATAGACACAAGATTTACATGATACAACTTATAGCTTGCATCCATGAGCAAAGATGGGAAGAGAACTTCATTATTAGGAAAAGATAAAATGCACGAGCATCAAAGATGATACACTTTCTAATGCAAATTAACTTCCCTTAAGATTAACTCTTTAATTTTCTATCTTCCACAAAAAAAAATATCCTCTCTTTAACGAATGAATAAACTCTCAATTCATTAGAAACACGTAGGAAAACAAGTAGCTCATCTTTTGAATGAGAGTTTAAATGAGAGATTTATTGTGAAGAATTGTTATGGGGTTGGCCCAAGCATTCTTATGAGGTTGGTCCATTATAATGGATCTATGGCGGTCAGGAACAACAAACTATATTCCCCTCCTTCATGCATCCTTTCAATAAAGCTACACCAAAGTAAAAGGAAGTAAAGAGGACCGAATTTCCTTAAAGGGCCAAAGCTTTTTATCTTAAAAATATGCACCTCTTTAGCTTTTGTACCTCTTGGATTTCTTAAAAGATGCAAATTCCAAGCGCACGAAAGAATGGTTTATCAATTGAGCCATTTATATTATTGAACTTCTTTTGTTTTCCCACAACCTATGGGCACAGGGGAACATGGATTCAATTGACATATTTGTTGCCCATACACATTTCTAAAAAGAAATTGAGCTCCCTAGCTCACTTTGATCCATGCGCAACTCAAAAAGCTTCCTTTGGCTAAATGGCTACCCTCCCATAAACCTAGCCCATGAGATATTATTGCGTCCTTTAGAGCCAAATCTAATATGTTGTAACCATATTTAATGCAAATGAGGTTTTTTTGTCATCTTTCTTTGTTCTTACAAAATAACCAAATTAAAAATGCTTTTATTCAATTGGATCTTCGTACTTTCAATTACAAAATGTTGAAATTGGCACTCTGAAACCAATTGTTGATGCCAATGCGCAGTAGAAGACCTCACAAACTCAAATCAAACCAGAACAAGTAATGCATGTTAGAGATTTATACTAAAAGACATGCTTTATGTAATCAGTTTTATTGTTGAATAATAACTTCAGCTATTATATTATAATGAGAATCTTTGTGAGTAATGTTTACCTAATATTATCTAATTAATGATTATGCATGTGTGTCTTTTATTCTATACAATAGGTGATCTAGTGTGTAGAGTACGGCTTACACACAGAAGATTAGATCATCAATCCTTATAGAATATAAGTTTATTGTTCATAGTCTTAAATGGAATTAGACACACCATTGGTAGGATTGTAGCACAAGGTTTTAATAAGTCTGTCTTGACAATGAGGAATGGTATAGTTCTAACTCCTTGTGCTAGTACACTTTGTGTGTATTGAACATGACTGTCATGGGGTAATTATTTTTAAATTGACTATATAAAATAATTAATACCTCATGATTATTATGAATGCTTATGCTCTTAATCCTGATATGATTATTAGACACGTGCATATAGTGTTTATTACTTTGATTCATAGAAGAGTGAGATTCTTTATGGGTCAATAAAATCAGTGAGTTGGGTAATGACACTGTATATCGTGAACATTAATTATTGGTAGAATACACGTCCCGGTATCGGGATTGATGATACACTCTTGAGGAAGCTTATAAGTTTTGATTGTGTCAAACCCTGCAGGTGGATTTTGAATCTGACACATCAAATAAATTAAGTGGAAGGTCTCAGGGAATTAATATGTCAATTAATTATGTCAATTAATTAAATGATTAGTAATTTAATTTAATTGACAAGGTATTTGTAATCTGTACATGTGGAGATAAATAAGCATTTAATAATAGGAGCTTGAAATTTAATTTCGAATATGACAGGGAGTGCAATTATAATTCTTTAGTGGTATGAATTGTAATTAACGTAATTAAGAATTAATTCGGGTCAGATTAGGAATTCTTAATTACGTTGGAAACCCTAGTCATATTTGCCTAAAGGTCCTTGTTGTAGCCTATATACACGCGCTACATTCAGTGGTGAGGGTTAGATGAAAACGCACACATAGAGACAGACGTCTTCGTGAGAAGCAAACCCTAGCCGCCACTAACGAGCCCACTCTCTGAGGAGCAAGGCATGTTCGAGGAATATAGTAGAAGATCCCTAGTCATCATCAAGAGTTCTTCTTCGTGCTCGCAGATTTGGGAGTTCTTCTACGTGCTTGCAGATTCGAGATCAAACCAGAGAGATCTCGCAAGTATGATCCTAATCACGTAATTAGGATTTGCAAGATCAAATTTTTATTGTGATCCGGGTTTGAAAGATCGAATTTTTGTTTAACCCAGGTATGCAAGATTGTTTTTTTTTTTTGGTTATCCATATGCACTACAGCCAGATCTTAGGGCTATTCCGCAGCAGGCTCCATCAATCAATATCAGAGTCTCGACTGATACTGTATACGGATAATAATACCATGTTCTTCAATTTTCGAACTAGTGCATGCATAGGGTAGAACATGTGGACATGCTAACTTCTATTTTGTAGCGTTCTACCCAGTTATTATGGTCACACGAATGTATAGTTTATGATTGCAAATGTTTAAAAATTCGTAGCATGTGAACTCCGGTCATGGATGCATAGGATTCTGTAATCTAATGTAGCTTCATCCGAGGAGGCACAATTGCGGCGTGTGCATAGCAATGGCGAAAAATAGGAAAAACCCTAGAATAGTGATGCGGTTTTTCATTCCAATTTGAATTTAAATTTGAATTTGAATTTGAATTTGAATTTTTGAATTTGAATTTGAATTTGATTTTGAATTGATATTGAATTTGAATTTGAATTTTAATTTGAATTTGAATTTGAATTTGAATTGAATTTGAATTTAAATTTACCTAGACCCCTGCGACCTGATCGGGCAGGTTGAACCCCGTCGGGGGCACTGTCTCGAGACCTCATTAACTACCGGCACTCCATAATGACAAGCAAGGAATAACGGTTTTATGATGTGAGCTACTGGACCATAATAGCCAGGATTTTTATTATATCATATTTCTTGTTTATATATGCTTGCATGGCGTGTTTTTTGTTCTTATGTTATGTCATTAGCATGTAATATTTAATATTTCAATATTGCTTTATGCATGTACAACTAGAGAATATAATTATTTCCCAACTTATAAAAAAAATTAATAATTTAAGGTAATTTGGAATTTTATTTGTTGCATGTATTTTAGTTACCAATATTGGAATATTAAACGCGTGCAAATTTGCATCCCTCGGGAATTAAATAACAAAGTGGATGAGTGAATTTATTACGTATAAATCTTGTGGTCTCCATCACTAGCTTGTAGGTGATGTATTTAATTTTATGAGATGATATTAGTATCTTCCTCCCCATCAAATGGAATTAATTACAAACTCGCCAAGTATAAACTCTAGTAATTGTTGATAAAGGGAACAATATTTTTTTTAATTGAATTAAAAGTTTATTAGTTCTCACCATATTTTATTATAATATGTGGTTCTCAAGATTAAAATGGCTTTCAATCCCTTGATTGTTATTCTTAAAGATAACAAACTAGTTGAACCTAATTATATTAACCGGAAAAGGAACTTGGATATTGTGATGACTGCAGAGGAGTACACATATGTGCTCACAAAGGTATGTCCACGGAAACTCAGTGAAGGGGCAACCGATGAGGAAACCTAGGCTTACCAAAAGTGGATTAAGGCCGATGAAATGGCGCGATGTTACATTTTGGCATCTATGTCGAATGTTCTGCAACATCAGCATCAGTCTATGCCTTCCGCCTATAATATAATGCAGAACCTCAAAGAAATATTTGGGCATCAAAGTTGTGCTGCTAGGCAAACTACTATAAAGGGACTCGGGAATACTACTATGGCAGAAGGGACCCCAGTAAGGGATCATGTTCTTAAGATGATTGGTCTTCTCAATAAGATAAAGATCCTTGGAACTAAAATCGATGGGGAAGTGTTTACACTGCAAGCAGCCAGGGCACTGGAAAGCGCAATGTCCAATTTATCTCGCCAAACAGAACAACAAAGGTATATCTCATTCACTAGTAGTTAAAACATGTTTAGCGGTGATATCCAGCAGTACCTGATGTGTAAATACAGGAACCACTAATCATGTTTACAATTTTTTGCAGGGGTTCCAGCAAACCCGCCAGCTAAGTGATGGGGAGATTTACATATTTCTAGGAAATGACACGAGTGTGTCAGTAGTTGCAGTAGGAGATATTCACATTTATTTTGGTAGAGATAGGATTTTAATATTGAAAGACTCTCTTTATATACCTTCCATTAGAAGGAATTTGATTTCAGTTTCCAAGTTGGTGGATAATGGATATTCTGTTTATTTTAATGACTCGGTTATTAGTAAGTTAAATAAACATTTTATCTGTTTAGGTACATTGGTGGATGGTCTTTATGTTATTAATCATCCTTCTCCTATAGTGCAACTAAATGAATTGAATGACACTGATAAACAACCATTTAAGAGAAAGAAACCTTCTAAATTGAACCAAACTTATCTTTGACACTTATGCCTAGGTCATATTAATCTAATACGAATTTTAAGGCTAGTTCAAAATGGGCGGCTATTAGGTTCATTAGAAGTGGAGGCACTACTAGTCTCTGAATCCTGCTTTGAAGGTAAGATGACCAAGCAGCCCTTTTTAGCCAAAGGCAATAGAGCAAAAGAGGCATTATAACTGGTTGACTCTAATTTGTATGGCCCCATGAATATCCAAGCTAGAGGTGGCTTTGAGTATTTTGTTACTTTCATTTATGATTACTCAAGGTATGGGTATATTTATTTGATGTGCCATAAGTTTGAATGCTTTGAAAAATTCAAGGTATTTAAGGCAGAAATGGAGAAGCATCAAGATAAATGTATCAAGACACTATGGTCTAATCGTGGTGGCAAGTACCTATTAGGAGAATTTGTGCATTACTTATCAAAGGAGGGAATTGAATCACAGTTGTCTGCACCTGGTATACCACTACAGAATGGTGTAGTAGAAAGAAGAAATACAACTCTTATGAACATGGTCAAATCTATGATGAGTTATTCAGATTTGTCTAATTCATTTTAAGGGCATGCACTAGAAACAGAAGCTTATATTTTGAACTTGGTCTCATCTAAGTTAGTACCTACTACACCCACAGAATTGTGGACTGGGCATAAACCTAGTCTACGGAATTTTCGGATATGGGGTAGTCCAACAAACGTGCTAAAAGGGAAAACAAAGTTGGAATCAAGGATAGATTTATGATTATTTGTTGGCTACCCTAGAGGAACGAAAGATGGTTTATTTTATTGTCCTAAGGATCAGAAGGTCATCATTAGCACCAATGTTCAATTCTTATAAGAAGACTATGTAATGAACCACAAACCCATAAGTAAGATTGTTCTAGAAGAGTTAAGAGGAGATATACCAGCTATTCCAATAGTGTAAGAAGAACCACCACAAGATAGAGTTATTGACATCCCATTGCCTCTTTGTAGTGGGAGGAATGTTGTAACTCGAGTTGAGTCTGATCCATCACGTGCAACTGCCATCAACACGCCGGTTGTACAACCAGAGCAAAATGATGGTGCACAAGGATTAGGATCAACATAGAAAAATGTGCCTTGTCGTAGTGGGAGGGTTGTACACCAACCTGATGGGTATATGTGTTTGGGAGAGTCTTATGACAAGATCCCTGATGAACTGGATATCGAACCCGGAAACTACTGTGAAGCACTTCAATATAAAGATGTAGAACTTTAGCATAAGGCTATGAAATCAGAGATGGAGTCCATGTACTCTAATCAAGTCTGAGATCTTGTAGAACCACCCAAAGGGATAAAATCCATCGGATGTGAGTGGATCTATAAGAAGAAGAGAGGAGCAGACGGGAGGGTGGAAACCTTCAAGGCTAGGCTTGTTGTAAAAAAGGGTTTACTCAGAAAAAGGGAATCCACTATGAGGAAACTTTCTAGCCGGTGGCCATGCTAAAGTCAATCCAGATTCCCTTATCTATTGCAACTCATTTCAATTATGAAATTTTACAAATGGATGTCAAGATAGCTTTCCTTAATGGAAGTCTTGATGAGTGCATCTATATGGTGCAACCAAATGATTTTGCAACAGTAGGCCAACAACACATGTTGTGCAAGCTTTTGAAGTCCATTTATGGACTTAAGCAGGCATCTAGGTCTTGGAACATCCTCTTTGATCAAGCCATCAAATCTTATGGTTTTTATCAATACCCATATGAGTCATGTGTATACAAAAAGCAAGATGGAAATGTGATGGTATTCTTGGTGCTATATGTGGATAATGTCTTACTCATCGGAAACAATGTGGGGGTATTATCTTCGGTTAAGGTATGGTTATCTAGACAGTTCGACATGAAGGACTTGGGAGAAACCAATCACATCCTTGGGATCAAGATTTAACAAGATTGCAAGCAAAGGATGGTGGGCTTAGCACAAGCTACTTATGTCATTATGATTCTTACCCATTTTATCATGCATGATTCCAAGAAAGGGTCACTCCCTATCAGACATGAAATCTCTCTACCCAAGGATCAGTGTCCTAAAACATCAATTGAGGTAGAGAACATGAAGGCAGTTCCTTATGCATCAGCAGTAGGAAGCCTCATCTATGCTATGCTTTGCACTAGACCTGACATTTGTTTTGCCATAGGCATAGTCCGAAGATATCAGTCTAATATAGGGTAGGAACATTGGACTGCAGTAAAACATATAATCAAGTACCTGAAAAAGACTAGGGATTATATGTTGGTTTATTAGGCAGATAGCCTAATACCCATTGGGTACATAGGCTCAGATTTTTAGTTAGATAAGGATTCTAGAAAATCAACCCTGGGAAATGTGTTTACCCTACGAGGTGGAGCCATTAGTTGGAGGAGTATCAAACAATCATATGTTGTTGATTCCACTATGGAGGTCGAATATGTGGTAGCCTCTGAGGCAGCCAAGGAGATCATTTGACTCAGGAACTTTCTATTGGATCTAAGAGTGGTGCCTTCAGTACAATCGCCTTTTACACTTTACTGTGAAAATAGTGGGGCGGTTGCTAACTCAAAGCAAACCAGGACCAACAAGAGGGCAAAACACATCGAGCGTAAGTATCACTTGATACGAGATATTGTGCAAAGAGGTGATGTGATGGTGACCAAGATTGCATCAGTGAGCAACCTAGCAGACCCGTTTATAAAGACCTTACCAGCTAGTACTTTTGATAGTCGTGTAGAGGGAATAGGAGTGAGACGTATGGCAGCGTGGCTTTGAGTATAAGTTGGAGATTGTTAAAGATATATACTGAAAGACATGTTTTATGTAATCAGTTTTATTGTTTATTAATAACTTTAGTTATTCCATTTTAATGATTATCTTTGTAAGCAATGTTTGCTTGACATTATCTATTTAATGATTATGCATGTGTGTCTTTTATTCTATATAGTAGGTGATCTAGTGTGTAGAGTATGTCTTACACACAAAAGATTAGATCATCAGTTCTTATAGAATATAAGTTTATTATTCACAATCCTAAATGGAATTGGACACACCATTGGTAGGACTGTAGCACAAGGTTTTAATAGGTCTGTCTTGACTATGAGGAATTGTGTTAGCTTTACCGTGAACCCAAGAGGGGGGGTGAATTGGTATTTTTAAATTTTATCTTCTAGGTATTCCTCCTAGCAACAGTATGTTCATAAGCCTAGGGTCAATCTAGTGCAAATAATGTAAATATACCAGAAATTAAATAAAGCAATTTAAACAATCATTCAAGCACCAGAAAGCAGTAAAGAGAAGATGACACGCAGATATGTTATCGAGGTTCGGCCAACTGCCTACGTCCCCACCTTGGCTAACCAGCACAAGGATTATCACAATACCTTGCTCACTTAAACGGGTGGAGCGGCACCTATACAAACTAAGTCAAATTACCACAGGGCTGACCTCAACCTTTACAACAATCCTTACCGGGCTGGATTACCGCCCCCTCAAGCCACGCTTGGAATCTCTCAGATTTACAATCAAAGGTACAATACAAGAGTGCTTTCACGTAAAGCAGATTTGTACCAAAAATGCGCACACACACAAACACCACAGATGATTTAATAATGTAAGCTCTGTGTGGTCTAAGTATTTCAACTCTTAACAATGTTTTCTATCAGTGTAGCAAGTACGTGAGAGTGTCAATGATAATCTGTGTATTTTAGAGTGTTCAAACAAACGTGTTCACACAGAGTATTAAACAGGCCTCAATAATATAACTCAATAGAATGTCCCAATCCCATGAATATATATATATATATATGCTTGGACTGCAAGATATAAGTAATCCTTGTACTTAAGCAAATGATATAGATTTGAATGGATATTACTACAAAGATTAATATATCACACACACAAATACCTTTTCACAAATATATCAATATGAACACCACAAGATATTCGAATATGTTTGAAAGTATTTTTGCGAGCCCCAAACAAAATACGAACTTCCTAAGATATTGCAATGAGAATGTAATACTTGGGAAGTCACCACAAGTCTTTCTTAGGGTAGGCTTATTGGCAAAGCCTCCTAAGAAAACTTAGGTTATGCTCTCAAAAGATTGATTCAAATATGCAACAATATGGAGAGCAAACCTATAGATAACAATACTCAATACACTTACAAAAAATATGGATGGAAGAAGAAGGTAAGCTTGAGTAGGTTTCAAAAAGATTTGAGCACTGAGAGGCAAGATAGAATATTTTTTGCTTGAGAGAGGATTTCTTAATCTTTTTGTTAATCGGTCCTTAATCCACCAAATGAAGGAGTATATATAGACATGCTGAAAATTTTGACCATTGGGGACTTATTAGGGATTATTGGAAAAGTTTAATGACACTTAAGATAATTTAAACCTGTTAAAAAAAATTATTAACCGCGGTAAAAATAGGACCAACCCGAGAGGTCCGGTCGACCAAAATTGGTTCGGTCGACCAGGACTCAAGTAGCTCGGTCGACCAGGGGTATTTTGAACTAAGTGGCTCGGTCGACCGGAGAGGGCGATTTTCCAAATTTCCGAGGTTCGGTCAACCGGCCCCATTTGAGTGGCTCGGCCGACCAGACCGTTGGGAATTCTCCCAAGACCCCTCGGTCGACCAGGTAGTTGGAGTACAAATCTGATCGGTCGACCGCGAGGTCAAAAAGTTGACTCCCAGGAGGTTCGGTCGACCGAGGTCAAATGACCTATAAGGGCTCGATCGACCGGGCCTAGGTTAAACAGTTGACCCGGACCAGTTTCAGTCGACCAGGCCAGATTGAACTGAGTTGGCCGGTCGACCAAAAGTGCACCAAGTGTGCATTTCGGTCCCGAATTGACCCAAATAAGTCTATTTCAAGTGCCTAATAAACATATGTGACATATGTGTGTGTCCTAAGGTGCACCCTAAGGTCCTATCTCATCCATGGTTCGGTTTGAGCTTACAAATTAAATCATGCATGTGATGTGTGTGCTTATTACAAACCAAAAACCCTAATTACTATTACAGACAAATTTCATTTAAAAACTATGACAATTAAGAGTATGAAATTGTCTTCAAGTCTTTGAGCTTTTCACGTGCCACTGAAGATATGCTAATATGAACCTGCACATGAACTAGATATTTATTAAATACAATTGTATTTGTCATTATCAAAACCAGGGTGTGACCTATAAGGTCAACAAATTGTATAGTTCCAACTCCTTGTACTGGTACACTTTGTGTGTATTGAACAGGACTTTCTTAGGGTAATTGTTTTTATACTGACTATATAAAACAATTAATACTTCATGATTATTGTGAGTGCTTATGCCCTTCATCCTGATATGAATATTGGAAACGGGCGTGTAGTGTTTATTACTTTGATTCATAGAAGAGTGAGATTCTTTATGGGTTAATAAAGTCAGTGAGTTGGGTAATGACACTATATATGGTGAACATTAATTATTAATAAAATCCACGTCCCGGTGTCGGGATTGATGATACCCCCTTGAGGAAGCTTATAAGTTTTGATTATGTCAAATCCTGCAGGTGGATTTTGAATCTGACACATCAAATAAGTTAATTGGAAGGTATCAAGGAATCAATATGTCAATTAATTAAATTGTCAGTAATTTAATTTCATTGACAAGTATCTGTAATCTTTACAACGAAGAGATAAATAAGCTTTTAGAGCTCGAAATTTAATTTCGAATATGACAGGGAGTGCAATTATAATTCTTTAGTGGTATGAATTGTAATTAACATAATTAAGGATTAATCCGGATCAGATTAGGAATTCTTAATTACGTTGGAAGCCCTAGTTATATTTTCCCAGAGGTCCCTACTGTAGCCTATATACGCGCGTTCTATTAAGCGGCGAGGGTTAGACGAAAACGCACACATAGAGACAAATGTCTTCGTGAGAAGCAACCCTTGCCGCCGCAAACAAGCCCACTCTCTGAGGAGTGAGGCGTGTTCGAGGAATATAGTAGAAGATCCCTAGTCGTCATCAAGAGTTCTTCTTCATGCTCGCAGATTCAGGAGTTCTTCTTCATGCTTGTAGATTCAAGATCAAACCAGAGAGATCTCGCAGGTATGATCCTAATCACCTAATTAGGATTTGGAAGATCGAATTTTTATTGTGATCCGGTTTTGAAAGATCGATTTTTTGTTTAACCCGGGTATGCAAGATCATTTTTTTTTTTTTGGGTTATCTGTATGCACTACAGTCAAATCTTAGGGCTATTTCGCAACAGGCTCCATCAATGCAAGCACTCAACGATGAATATATGGAACAAGCAATCACTCACAATGAGAATAAGGAAAGCAAACAAAATCAACGACATGAGAATTTACGTGGTTCAGTAATTTGCCTGCGTCCACTAGAGCATGTGGTGCTTTTTTACTATCACAATGTCAAGCTTATATCAAGGGTTACAAAATATAGTATATAAACGAACCCTTATGCATACAAAAGTATTAGAACCTATCTAAATCACTCCTATAGCAATCCCCGAAAGGAAAATCCTCCAAAACCCCCCTATATACTAATCTCCTGATTCAAATTTCGTGATTTGTGCTGAACGAAATTGTTGACAGTTTAATGTCAAAAGCTACTCTTGCTATAGACTAAAACCATCAACGGTTTGATATCGATAGCAAACCATCTCTAATACCATCAACCAATCCGTCGACGGTTTGATATTGCAAATAGCTTCCTTGTTCTTTACATCACTATGTTTTCCCAGGTGCATGTGTTCCACTCAAATATGAGCCACATCTCCAACAATATCCACCTTGACGAATATTCACCACATAGGAGAAATATGAAATCATAACCCACTGCTCCACCCGGGCTAGTATATTGGGACTACCTCCTGTCTAGCACCTGGAGACGTAAACCAAGTCCAAGCAATGCTTGAACTTGTCTGTGGTAACAGGAACTCCACCTAACTGAATACCCAGCTCCTTGAATGATCCTTTAAATCACAATGCTACCTTTGCAGCCTTAGCCACTGCCAAGTACTTCGACTCAATTGTTGAAAGTGCAACCTGAGACTATATCCTGGACTTCCAACAATTAGGTTTCCCACAACATACCCTATTGTATACCTGTTATCATCCAAGTCCCTTTTGTAGTCTACATTCATGAATCTCACAACTGATGGATCGCACTATTGCCAGCCAAAGCACCCCATTGAACTGGCATATGAAACCTTTGACGTGTCCCTTACATCACCGTCTGTACTTGAGCACTGAGCGGTAGATAGTTTACATTGATTCGTCAATGGTGTACCTATGATTGGTTTCACATTGACTATGCTAAACGTCTCCAACACCTGCTCCACAAAACTACCCTAAGATAACCATAATCTCCCTACAGTTTTGTCCACATAGCCACCCTGAGATAACCCCAATCTCCCTATAGCTTTATCATCATGAATCTCCAACCTAAGAATATTCTTGGTCGTACCCAAAACCTTCATGTCAAATTCATTTCTAAACAGAGTTTCCAACTGATTAACCTTAATCGAAATCTTCCTAGCAATTGGTATGTCATTCACATAAAAAAAAATAATTACCCACTTGTATCCTATCACCTTCTTCCCCTCTGAAAGCTCCACCAACTCCCAAACCTGATTCTTATGTAATAACTTCATCTCCTCTACCATAGCACTCGTCCATCTATTTTTCCCTTTACTGTGCACTACATCTTGAAAAATAGTAGGATCCTTGCTGGTAGTGCTGAATGCATAAGACATCAGGTAATCAAACTTATATCTATGTGATGGCCTAATAGTACACCTGGGCCCATTGTGATCTTGCTAGTCTCCTGAGTTAGAACTCCTTGCATTATGAATGATGCCATCTTTGCTCTGAGCTTGTAACTTCACCTACATCACAAATCTCCTTTCTGCTCCAATTTATATTATGATACTATAGGTCTCCTGAGCTAGAACTCCCTGCACTTCTGTCCTGAGTCTCCAACTCCACCTGCACAACATGCTCATTACTATTGCATCTTTCTGGCACCCATTTCTCTTCATCTACCTGAGTATGCTACACCATGACTTCAATCTCAAAAACCATGTCTCCATTGATCACCACCCTAATTGCTATTGGATCACACAGCTTGAACCCATCTTTCTTATTCTCCGGAAAGATGTACCATTTGAACATTGCACCAAACTTATATCTCACCTCACTAGAAACATACATGGTTGGACCTCCAAACTCTCTCAAACCAAAGAAGTCTATCGCATAACCTGTCTAAACCTCTTTTGCAACTCTCCCATCTAGTGATACCCTTGGTGATCAATTAATCAAGAAACACATCATACTCCCTGATTTTACCAAGAAGCTCCTTACAAGCCCTGCATACAACCTACAATGCTCACAAAAATCCTTGAATATCAGCGTACTCAACTCCAATATCTGACTTAAGGAACTTTCTCCCAGTCTGGTATTCTAACTTAGCCATAAGTTAAACCTAACAAACATCTCCAACTTGTGTCGCATGAGGTACCCCCAAACCTTTCGGGATAAACTCATGAAGTACCCATGCCCAACTCGTGATGCTACCCTCATCGGTCCTCAAACATCCAAAATATTGTAGTTAAGAATACCCTCCAATTTTGTGTGTGGTTGTTTTACACAAAACAGTATTATCTGACTCAGAACTTTCAGTTACAGCTCCACCTACAACTGTGTTACCCAATAGTGCATAAAGATTCCCTACTAACCTTTATTCCTTCATCACCATCAAGAAGCCTTTACTCACCTTCATTGTCCCACTTTCAAACTTATAACTATACCCATTACAATCCAAAATGCCCAATGATATCACATTCTTTCGTAGATTAGGTACATGCCTTACACCACATAATGTCCTTACCAAACCATCATACATCTTGATTATGATATCTCTCATTCCAACAACCTTGTAGACAACATCGTTTCCCATCAGAACAAAACTAGAACTCGCCAATTTGTAAGTAGTGAACTAGACTTTGTTGGGCGTTATGTGAAAAGAACATCCCAAGTCTAGGATCCAAGAATTCATAAGGCATTCTGAACCAAATGAAATAGAAAGCATATCACAATCACTGCTCCTTGAGTCTCCTTCTTTCACCACATTTATAGATTTTGACGAATTCTATTGATTTTTTGCATTCCCCTTCCTCCACTCTGGACATTTCAGTTTTATGTGCCCAATTTTTCCACACTTAAAACAACGAACGCCCTTCCTCCTCCTAAATTGTGATTGAGTTTTATTATTACTCAATCCGCTCTAGGACTTGCCTCTCCGACGATCCTGATTATCCTTCACCATGAGCCCTTCCCCTTGTGAACTCTCATCACTGGCCTTCTTCCTTTAATGGAACCTCAACAATGCACTCGTGATATCCTCCAACTCTAGGGTTTCTTTCCCCAATGTTAGAGTCGTAACCAGATTCTTGTATGTAAGAGACATAGGTAGGGAATTAAACAGCATCAACACCTTGTCTTCTTCCTCGAACTTTATATCAACTCACTTCAGATCACTACTAATCTGATTGGATACATTAATGTGTTGAGTCAGGTCCGAACCCTATGCCATCTTAAGTCAATATAGTTTTTGCTTAAGATACAATTTGTTAGTCAATTTTTTGGACATGTATCAGCTCTCTAGTGTTAGCCAAACCACTATCGGCGATTCCTCATCCATGATGTCATACATCACGTCATCGTCCAGACAATGTCTGATAGTAGACACAACTTTCACTTCCAACTCCTTCCAACTTGTGTCATCCATGCCTTCTGGTTTCTTTCCATATAGTGCCTTCACCATACCTTACCGCACCAGCAAATCCTTAACTCCCCTCTACAAAAGTCTGAAATTTCCCATTCCATCGAACTTATGAACATTGAACTTCACTAAAAAGATCCTAACCATTACAACCAATAGCTCTGATACCAATTGTTGAAATTAGCGCTCTAATACTAATTATTGATGTGAATGCGCAACGGAAGACCTGACAAACTCGAATCAAACCAGAACAAATAATGCAAGCACTCGATGATGAATATATGAAACAAGCAATCACTCATAATGAGAATAAGGAAAGTAAACAAAATCAAAGACACAAGAATTTACGTGGTTCGGCAATTTGCCTACGTCCACAGGAGCAAATAGCTATTTTTCACTATCACAATGTCAAACTTGCATCAAGGGTTGCAAAATATAGTATATAAACAAACCCTTATGCGTACAAGCCTTAGAACCTATCTAAATCACTCCTATATCAATCCCCAGGGGAAAATCCTCCAAAACCTCCAATCTATTGGTCTCCTAATCAAATTTTGTGACTTGCGCCGAACAAAAACTGTCGATGGTTTCAGGCAAACCATCAATGGTTTAATGCCGAGAGCTATTGTTATTGTAGATTTAAACAATCAACAGTTTGATACCGAGAGCAAACCGTTTGAGATACCGTCGACTAATCCAACGACGGTTTGATCTTGCAACTGCTCTCCTTATTTTTTGCATTACTATGTTTTCCCTAGTGCATGCGTTCCACTCAAATATAAGTCACATCTCCTACACAAAAGCTAAAGGATTCAACCTGAAGTGGAAAAAATTGACTCAGGAGCAACTACATTTCCTCCCTCCATTTCTTAGTTAGATATGATAAATGAGGAACTTAGAGTGTTTTTCAAAGTTCAAAAGGCCAACAAAGTAATAGTGGAGTCTAGTAATTGGGGCTCAAAGGTATCAATGGACTATTGAACGCTATAGGTGACAATGACAAATGAAAGCAAATGGTGGATGTGGCAACTAAGGGAGGTGAAGGCTAGCGGTGTGATCCAATGCCAACGCAAGCAGCACGTCAATGCAAATCGATGTGATGGTCATGATCGAGTGAATGCTCTATTTTATTTATTTATTTATTTTGAGATTTTTTTTTTTTTTTTGTCACTTTGAACCATGTTATGGGAGCAATAGAAGAATGAGGTTTAACAAAGTTGCAATCTCCAAAAATGTAGAACAACAAGAACTCATTGTGATACCACTCAATGTAAAGTAGACAATCTCTTGGAAAGGGGGAAAGGAGGAGATTTGTTAAATCTTCAATAATTCATTCCAAGATGTTTCCATGCATAAGAATATATTTTTCGACAAATAAGAAAGTCTAATTTATAAAATAATCCCAATTTATAATTGTAGACTCACAATAATTAACATACCAAAATAACACAAAATAGTGAAAAAAAAATGATAACATAACATAATAAAAATCTTATACTACTAAAATTGAGCTCATTAGCTCATCCAATTCCTTTTCATTCCTCATTTTCAACATCTTCAAGTCTCTCTCTCTCTCTCTCCCACCAGCTATATTCTTTTCTTGTCTTGTTCTTCGTTTGGATCTACCTTAAAAGCCTACCCTTAACAGTAAAGTTGTATTTTGTGTAAGATTTTTTCATCATAATATATTTTGCCCTCTCCAACCTTAGAAAACCAAGCTAAACAAGCTTTCAAATTGAAATTTGGATTCTCAAATCTAAATCTAGTTTAGCATCTGCTGCATTTTTCACTAGAAGTTTGACAAATTCTTTCTACTTCTTCATTCTAGTTCATTCACCAACCAATTGGAGACTATTTGTTGTGTCCTAAGAAGGTATAGATATCCTCTTTCCCTCCCTCCAAAAAGAAGGTTGAAAGTTAGGATTTATTAATAAAAATCATGAATTCTAATGGATTATCCTATCTAAACATACAAGTCATCAAGGAATTTGGTAAAGTATTTCGACTTCCTCCCAAACAATTCCTGGAGAACCAAAAAAAAAGGGGGGGCGGGGGGGGCCCCCGCGGGGGGGGGGTAGGGGGGGGGGGGGGGGGGTGGTGTGTGGAAAACATCAACTGCACTTGGGTGAGTAAATCAACAGATACCAGACTATCTGTCCATTAGTCTAATCTGTCTATGGCAGTAAAACGCTTTTGCCATAAAACATGCGAACGCTACCGAGCTTGTGTAGCCATGTTGATCAAGGCCATTGAAATAATTTATATATACATCCCATGCATCGATGAACCACAACTTGTATTGTGCAACCATAGGACCATTGGTAGGGGGCATCAAAACATCGACAAAGAATAACAAAATGAAGATTTGTACCAGAAAAATCTATTATCCTAATTGGGAGCATGGACTTGCTGAAGGCTTGAATTTGAAATTATATGGACTTAAAATAAAACACAAACCAAGAGCAACTGTTTTGAGTTTAACCAACTTCCACACTATTCCAAACCTGAGAGTCTTCTAACCTTGGACATCAACACAAGTCTCAATGCTTGAAAATGCCCATATTTCTAGCATGCATGGTGAATAGGGAAATTCTCTAGCCTCTACTTTCAATTCCCCTGCATTGAACAATTTCGATATTCCTAGCTAAATGAATAATAAAGTGCAAATGCAATACCAATCAGAATAGCAAGAAACAGAAAAACATGTCCTTCCATCGTAGAAGAAAAAAAGGAATTATTGTATCTTAGAAATATAAATGCCAAATTCAACCTTTACCTGTTTCCCAGAAAGCAAACAAAGAATTAGCATTTCAGAAAATTCGGCATAATGCATTCCTATACAAACTCAACATTAGGACAGTAAGCTCTGTCTTGGAGATAGAATATACAACGAAAGCGGCAGCAGCCATATAACGGAATACCATTCACCATCATTATTATCTTAAATTCATAATAACATTCCCTGACCATAAATATGGAATTATTTATTCTGATGATAGACAATTGCTTGAGACTTGACCTTTCGATAAGATCAGCACAGGAGGAGCAAGGCCATCTTACAATCTGGGTACAGGATGAGGCGGGTCCCAATCAGTGACAATGTGGCTGCGGGTAATTTCGTTGAGTGAGCGACAGCCACTTAATGCCATAGTCAGCTCAAACTCATCGCGAAGCATTTGGAGTACTTTCCTCACACCAGCCTCACCTTCAGCGGCCAAAGAAAAGACAACTGGCCTTCCAATCTGTAATTGGGAATTAGATTTGTTGAAAAAAAAATTGCTTAAGAAAGCAAGTTCTTCAGCACTTGAAAGATGCATTTGTATGTCAAAAAACTATTGTTTAAAAATAAGTAGATTCAAACATTTGGCCTTTTGAAGAAAATCCATGAGAAGAAATAACATCTTCTTGAAATAAGCTATAGGTACTTAGTCTGAAATATTTCTTTACTAAACTGCACATTCTTTCTCATTTTATTTTTTTCAAAAATTAATAAATTCTTGAAATGGGTGCTGGGTATCACCAACCATTAGTGGAAGTAATTATTTTCTGAATCTGCTATCATGATCATTTGAGGTTTACTTACAAATATACCAGAAGCTCCAAGAGCCAATGCTTTGAAGACATCAGTCCCACGCCGGACACCACCATCCATAAAAACTGGTACTCGACCTTGCGCAGCTTTGACAACCTGATTTTTGTTGTCCAAGTGGAACAATCATATCAGAGTGACACAAGATACAGATTGAAGCAAGTGCAAATACAACAGATATTTCCACCATAGACAGTGCTGGAGGGTGAGGTATACTTTATGAAATCATCTTTTTCTTTCAGATAAACAAAGAAAATTATTCAAAGGAATGAAAAATATTACTAAGAGGACAGGGCGTCCTCCAAAAACAGGATAACATATAGAGAGAAGAACATGTTAGTCAAGCAATGCTCTCCAATCTCTCCGCATATCTACCAAATATAGTCCTCAGAACCCACCAAAAAGAAGAAACCCATAGCGAGGCAAGATTTACTGTTCTTCAGGACAGGTGCCAATAAAGCATGCTTTCAAAGAAGTTTCCTCTCCTTTGCCCCCTCTGAAGGAAAAGGTCACTCGAAAGAAAGGGACACTGAAATCCTGAATTCCCAACAAGAATGCCAAACAATCTAGTACACAATACCACCCCACCCCCCCCCCCCCCCCCCCACCACCTCTTCCTAAAAAACAATGCAAGAAAATGCCTGATCATTGGTCTTGCAATTCTAGAAACAAAGGGCAAAATCATCAAGCGACGACACCTCACTATGACTTCTTTATCAGCACAAAATAGTTGGTGTTTTCCAATTAACAACCGCAGACCACGTAAAAGCATTGATTTTTAAGGTCTTAGCTTTCTAAATAGAGGAGCTCAAAGGAAAATGATCTGCAGCATTGCCATGGATTAAATGAAAAAAGGTTTACAGGAAAAATCTCCCAAAGCACCCAAGATGCAAAATCTTCGATCCAGTCCTTGAAAGAGACGAGTTGATACAACTGAATCAAGAATATTCAACAAATAAACAAGAATTGTTATCTCATTGAAATTTCTCCCAAACAAGTTTCAAGAACTTTGGTTTGAGCCAAGAAAGAGAGGAAGGAGTGATTTGGCAATCAAAAAGACCATAAAACAAGAAAACAAAATAAAAACGAAAAATCTCCTAAACAATGATCCTCCTAGAATTGAGTCCTCTCTGCACTTCTACTATTCATTTTCCCCCTAGGAAAAACAGATTATGACCTGATAAATAATTTCCAAGGTATCAAATGAGTAGAATTAACCCCAATCACAGCATACGAAGACAATATTTTTAGATACCCCAACCCCCTCTCACTCTTAGGCTTACACACCTTATCCTAAACACATGTTTATGTGATCTCCTAAAGTAAAATATGCACCCTTCCAACTATCCAGCACCTTAGACACCCTGTCAATAACCAGATCTCAAAAAGATTACATTATAGGATTGCCACTAAAGGAACTGCTCTAAGTAAAGGGCCACTGCTGAACCATATGAAGCCACCTGAGCAAACTGAGATAAAACACCTCAAAATTAATGCCTGTGAACCCACTCTAGTGTAAACTAATTTTCAATCCAAACACCCTCACACATACTTGCAAAAGGATCATGAATTGATCAAGGAATTCCTGTGAAAATGAGGATGTAATGACATAAGATAGATGAAAATCAATAATTGTTTGGGAAAAAACACAATCTATCAGTGCTACTCATTTTTTAAGAAGACTCTGCCGAGATGTGTAATCAACAATCTTGCCTCTATGATTCTAGAAAGAGATTAGCATTAATAATATCCATTAACACCCCCCCCCCCACACCCACGCGCAAAAGAAAAAATAAAAAAATGCAGGCGTAATAATATAGGATACTTTTATATTGCATATGCAGTACAGGAGTTTTTTTAAATAATAATAATAATAATAATAAAAACAACATGATAAAATTCGGTTGCATGTCATATAAATATCATTTAAGATTTAATTTTATCCAAATGAACTTATCGTAAAGCATTCAGTAACTAGCATCAATCTGTAGTCATGGGAATCCATGCAATGCACCTCTTCCAAAGCCATAATAGTTGCAGGGACATAGTCGAGCTGGCGAGCCCCATGATTGGACACAATAATCCCTGCTGCTCCAGCTTGTATCGCTAGCCTTGCTGAAAGGTTAATACAAAGGGGGGATCATGAGATTATTTTGTTATAAGCCTGGAGAGAATATCAAAATGGAGATTAGAATCATGCTTACTGTCTTCAGCAGTAAGTACACCCTTCACTAGAATTGGCAATTGAGTAATTGTCTGAAGCCATTTCACATCCTGTCCAAAAGGAGAAGCTTTTTTGAATCTCATTGTTTTATTCCAACCTTTAAAGAGATGGAACATCTATCTAACCTTCCAGCTAAGGGATCGATCAATTTGGCCAGCAACATATGAAGCAAGTCCAGAGTCATCACTCTGCATGGTTAATATAAAAAGCACGTTTATATAAAAATATATAATAAAAAAAATAACAAAGCACATCTGATAAAAGCATTGATTTAAAAGGTACAATTAAGACACGCCTTGAGGCTCACATAAGACTGGAAAGCGTAAAATGCTTTGAGACGTAGTAAAAAATACCAGTCTCAAAAAGCAAACACATAATGTAGCAAGGCTTACAAATTTTGAGCTTACAAATTTTGAGCTTGTAAATTTCAAGTCAAATTCGGTTTTAAACCAGGCTATCAAATTTTAATCAGATGCATATAAGAAAGGATTAAGGAATGCTTTAATATAAGTGAAGCTAAAACTCTTGAACCTAAAACTTCCCAAGACAACTGAATGTTGCATCTTGGATCAAGAACATAATTTGAACTTTGTAACGCTGTGATTATCACCAATCGTGGTTGACTGATTTTCAGTTTGTGCGCTTAGAATAACAAACAAGCAGTTTACAAACCATGTTTTCCTTTTTCTTCCAAATTTTATTTTTAATTTCTTTTCCTTTTTCTTATTTTCAATACATATGTAAGTTGTATGTGTGTGTGTGTGTGTGTGCGTGTGGGTATAAAAATAGTACGTAAAAGGCTTAAGCTTTGATGCCTTGAGAGTTCAGGCACATGTCTAGTGAGAATTATAGCATATCATATTATTCGCCTTTCAAAATATTGGTTGAAAAAGTAAAGTAGATGGAAAACAGATAAAAAGAAATCAATCACATAGGTCACTAACCTTGTTCATTACCCCAAGATCCAATCCCTCAAAGTTCTTCAATGTCAGGAATGGTGGCAAAGTAAATCTACAATACACCCATCATGAGATCATCATGTCAGTAAAAAAAATAAAATAAAACTATTGTTCAGTTTAACTAGTTTTTACCCATAGTTTATTAATTAAATAACAAGATAGGGCAGCTGCATCTTTTAAATAGTAGGTGACGTAGGACGCTGGAATTATTCTCCATCAGTAGGTCTATCTTTTTCTTAAACCAGGTTAGCGGATGCAGTTCACCTGTTCTTGATGTCAGCTTCCCTACGGCCAAGTCTCGGAGTATCCACAGTAAGTGCAATTGCTTTGAAGCCAGCCCTTTCAGCCCTCCGAACAAGTTGTGCAACCACATTTCTGTCTTTATTCACCTGCATGACAAGTAGAGAAATATTATACCAAGGATGGTAAAAATTAAACTTCAATCATCACAGAAATGATTAAGAATTTGGCAATCAATAAAGAAACTACAAAGCTAGGAATAACAAAAAAAGAGAAGATTTTGGGAATCAGTGACATACTAAATGTGTGAATCCAAGATCACACAATCCTCTAACCAACTGGATGAATCATGCTCCACGCGCGCGCACAAACACACACACACACACACAAAAAGCACAAATCCATCATGAATCCTCCAATTCTATTTCAATCTGCCCATTTAATTTTTTAAATATGCTGATGCAGTTACTTACGCATTATGACTCATCATTTTGTTGTTTCTTTTACTTGAAGAAGCATAATATATGATAGTTGTTGGGAGCGTGGTTGAATAGTATCCGTATATACGTAAATAGTAATGTATACAAATTCAGCTTCACCTGATACCACTTGTTTTATACTGAATTCAAGACCAAATTAATGTAGAGAAAGTCAATGAGGAACAAGCCATACAAATGCAACACCTAGAATTTTCTCTCCAATTTGGAGAGAAAAAACCATGAAGCAGCTAGAAGCAATTCACTAATTCAAATGAGGAGAACACAACAATACAAAATAAAAACTCTAAAATTCTCTCTCCACGCTCAAATACAAAATTGGCTAACAAGCCTTCAAAATACAAGGAATTCTAAGTTTTTGTGGATGATTGAAATCAGATGGGATGAACCTATTTATAATCAAAATACAAGTAATGTATTAGTACTGTGCAGTACTGTGGTAGTACTATGCGGTATGGTAGTAGTGCTGTGTGCTACAGTAGTAGTACTATGCGGTACGATAGTAGTACTATGCGATACGGTAGTAATAACAACAACCACCCCCTTTTCTTTTAAAAATTCTAACTTTTGTGTTTCTCCCCCTCCAGCTCAAGCCTCTCGCTGCTCTTCATTCTTTTTCAAACATTTACATTATTGGCCAAGTTCAAGCAATGGTTGAACTTAGTTCCATTTACTACCTTGGTCAACATATCGGCACGATTCTCCTTCGTGTCTATTTTCTAGAGTCGAAGCTGTCCATTATTCATCTCAAATTTCATCTTCAATTTGGTCTTCAATTCTTCAATCTCCTTTGAACTTTTGGTTGCAATCAACATGTCATCAACATACAAGAGCAAATATATGGAAGAACCATCATTCAATTTCCGAAGATAAAAACAATGATCATATTGGCTTCTTATGTAGCTATGGTCTTTCATAAATTGATCAAACTTCTTGTACCATTGTCTTGGAGATTGTTTCAAACCATACAAAGACCTTTTTAACTTGCACACCCAGTCTTCTTTGCCTTTTTCTTGAATCCATCTAGTTGCATCATATAAATTTCCTCTTCAAGATCTCCATGTAAGAAAGTTGTCTTCACATCAAGTTGAACCAAATTCAAATCGAATTGAGCTACCATGGATAGCAAAATTCAAATTGAGGAATGCTTCACTACTGGAGAGAAAACTTCAAACTTCAGTATAATCAATTCCCTCCTTTTGAGCATATCCTTTTGTCATCAACCGAGCCTTGAATCTGACTTTCCCTTTCTTACTTGGACCTTCCTTCGTGGCAAAGACCCATTTGCAGCCAATTGCTTTCTTTCCTTTGGGCAACTTTACAAGCTCTCAGGTATCATTCTTCTAAAGAGATTGTATTTCTTCATTCATGACTTTATTACATTCCACATTTTTAGAACATGCAACAGCTTCTTTATATATGGAAGGAATATCATCTTCAACTATAGGCAGGGCATACGCAACCATGTTTGTATACCGTGCTGGCTTCTCAATCTCTCTTCTAGGTCGCTTGGTTGCAATAGACTCTTCTTGCTGTTGCGGCTCTTCTGTTGGTTCCTCCTCTTCATCATATCCTCCATCATTTTCTTCTGTGATTGGAGGATTATATTCAGATTGAGGTTTTATAATGACCTTTCTAATTTCTACATCTTGCAAATTACCTTTGTTAGTCTTTTCCATGGGTGCATCTTCTTTTCTTTTTCTGAGCACTCGACTTTCATAAAACTGACATACCTGATAAATATCACCTTTTTCGCTTCTTTACTCCACAACCTGTAACCCTTCACACCACTACTAAAGCCAAGAAAAATGACTTCTTTTGCTCGAGGATCAAGCTTACCATCAATTACATGGTAATAAGTTTAACAATCAAAAATGCGTAAAAAATCATAATCAATAGCAGCTTTTTCAGTCCATACCTCAATTGGTGTTTTTCCTTCAAGTATTGCGGATGACAATCTATTGATGATATAGCTAGCGTATATGGTAGCTTCCGCCCAAAATGCCTTACCCAAACCAATGTTGGATAGAATGCATCTCACCTTTTCCAGCAAAGTGTGATTCATTCTTTCTGCTATGTCATTATGTTGTGGAGTTCCTTTCACGGTGAAATGCCTCTTGATTCCTTCATCTTATCAAAACTTCTAAAATGGATCAGACTTGTATTCTCCACCATTGTCTGTTCCTAGGCACTTGATCTTTCTTCCTATCTAGTTTTCAATCATCTTCTTCCAAGCTAAGAACACGTTCAGGACTTCATCTTTTTGATTCATGGTATACATCCAAAGTCTTCTAAAGAAGTCATCTACAAAGTGACGAACCAATGTTTGCTGCCTAATGATGGAGTCTTAGTGGGACCCCACACATCAGTATGTACATAGTCAAGAATGCCTTTTTGTTTGGTGGACAACAGTACCAAACTTCACTCTTGTTTGTTTTCCAAGTACACAATGTTCACAAAATTCTAATTTACAAGTTTTAGCACCTTTCAACAAGCCTTGTTTTGCCAGCCCTTGCATAGCTTTTTCACAGGCATGTCCAAGTCGCATGTGCCAAAGCCTTGTCGTATCAGAAGTGTCTCCTTCTAATTTTTTCACAGCGGTGTTGGCTCCACCTACAACTGTGTCCTTGCAAAAAATATAGGATATTTCTCCTTGTGCCCTTTAGAACAATAAGAGCACCTTTGATCACCTTCATAACTCCATTTTCAATGGTGATTTTGAATCCTTTGGAATCTAAATAACCTATTGAAATCATATTATTTTTCAAATCAGGTACATACTGAACATTTGTCAGCTTTAGAGTTGTTCCATTATGCAACTCCAATTGAACAATACCAACTCCTTTCTTTTGTCATGGACGGTCATCTCCCATGTGTACTTTTCCACCATGTACTATTTCAAGACTAGTGAAATAGCTTTTATTGTACGTCATATGATGGGTGCATCCCCAATCTAGGATCCATTCATCAAGCTGACATTATGTCGTGGAGATAAGTGCTATGCCTATATCCTCATCAGATTCATCAACTACATTAGCACTTGTGCAATCGCTCGCATTCTGCTTCTCCTTGTGCTTCAATTTAGGGCAATCCCTCTTCCAATGGCCTTTGTTGTGACAAAATCCACATTCATATTTAGCAAGGAATATTCTTACATTCGAAGAAACTACTCTCGATTTGGAGCAAGAGTTGTTCCTTTTGGATGTTATGCGGCTTTTGGACCTCCCCCATACCGCCATAGCTTCTGATGCATTACTATCAACTTCTTTATCGTTTTTACAGACTTCATGATTCATCAATGCATCTGAGACATCCTTGAAGAGTATCTTTCCCATGCATTATGGTGGTTACAAAATGCTTATAAGGATCAGGCAAGGAGTTTAGCAAAATAATAGTTTTATCTTCATCTTTAATTTTCTCATCTAAATTTAACAAATCAGCTAGCAGTTTGTTCATAACATTTAAATGGTTGATCATAGACATACCTTCCTTGTATTGGAATCAAAAGAGCTTCTTTTTCAAATGCAGCCTATTTTGGATGCTCTTCATCATGTATTTGTCTTTGAGCTTCTGCCATAGCGTCTTGGCAATGTTTTCTCTCATGACAAGTTACTTGACATCTTTTGCATAGAATAGCCGGATCATCCCCGAAGCTGTTCAATTCAGTTGCTTCCAATCTACCTCCTTCATGTCAACGGGTTTATCTTCCAACGTTATGTCTAGTCCTTGTTGATTACAGACATCCATAACTTCACATTGCCACATGCCAAAGCTATTCCATCAAATTTTTTGACTTCAAACTTTGTGTTTTAAACTGCAACGGTTGTAGCTTTGGAACCGCTTTTACTTGCCATCTTTCTCTAAATCAAATATATGGCTCTGATACCAATTGTTGGGAGCGTGATTGAACAATATCCACATATACATAAACAATAACGTATACAAATTCAGCTTCACCTGATACTACAAATTTTATACCCAATTCAAGATTGAATTGATATAAAGGCAATGAAGATCAAGCCATACAAATACAACTCCTAGAATTTTATGTGGAAAACTCTCCAATTTGGAGAAAAAACCACAGAACAGCTAGAAGCAATTCAATAATTCAAATGAACAGATTACAACAATACAAAAGAAAAACTCTCAAATTCTCTTTCCACGCTCAAATACAAAATGAGCTAACAAGTCTTCAATATACAAGGAATTCTAAGTTTTTGGGGATGATTGAAACGAGATGGGATGAACTTATTTATAATCAAAATACGAATAACGTAGTAGTACTGTGCGGTATAGTAGTAGTACTGTGCAGTATGGTAGTAGTACTGTACACCATCTGCCACCTTTCTTCAATCCCTTTTTTTTTTTTTATCATTCTTTTGACATGGGGCCCACAAATTGGTGGTGGACTTCTACTTACCTCACAATAGTTACAACAGAAGTTTATGATAGATTATCGATATATTGAACCAAACATATTTTTCAATCAAATGCAGTGTCTGACTATATATATGGATACTATCAATGGACCAATTGAGAATTTTATATCTATATATTGTGAAGATTGAAATTTATAGGATGCAATTCCTCATATAAACACATACATAAATTTAAAAAATTTAAATGTATTTGTTTCATATACATAACACTCTCAAGGGGCTCTCACTCTCAAATTATTATTATTTTTTTCCTTTTTCCTTGGATATGCTGCTTTTGTGCTCTCACTCTCCCTCCAATTCTATGTGATCTAGCATGTAATACTCTTAAGTGTTTTTAAAAGAAGCGGAGAAGTTTATCCTGCTGAAAAGCTAGACAATCAGTCGCAACCAGCTAGAAGAAATGAAAGATGATTCTCAAAACTTACATAGAGCTGGAAGAAACGAATTCCAGGTCCTGTTGAAGCAACTTCTTCGACACTGGAAGTAGACCATGATGATAGTGTCTGAAACAACCAATAGCAAGTAGGTGGAGATCCAAACACATTATAGTCCAAATATCAACCCATAACTGAGAAGATCTTACTGGTTTGCATGTGTAAGATAACACTATAAATCAAAGTATAAAAATAAGATAAAAATAATCTATTACAGAAAAATTGTGAGAAACCAAACCATGATTGTGCCAGCTGCCGATGCTGCTCTTGCAGTTGCATACTCTCCTGCACAAAAATGAATTTTAGTTTCATCTATATTCCTGTTCTTCTTTACACCACATACTCAACAAGTTTCAAAACGCTGCCAGAGATATTTGGGTTGCAGGAAATGACATTAAATGAGAAGTACAATAATTTTTCAGCCAGCATATTAAGGGCACATATTCTCTGCAACAATTTTGTAACACCCTGCCTCAAAATTACCAAAATAAAAAGGGGACTCTATATTCAAGAAAAAATAGCAAAGGGGCAATGTTGTGCATGGAAAAAATAAACTTGAAGAAAATGCTTCTTGTCCATCCACACAGATGGGCCTTTCAACATCACCTGGAAACAAAATCTGTACCCGCTTCTTTTTAGAAATGAATAACTAACAGTAATGACCAAGCAAATATTCCATATCAAATTGGTTTTAGTATCTCCAGGTGAACTGTGTACTAGAGTCTACTAGCCCCGGGGGCTTTTATCAGTAGCGCTTCCTTTAATTTATTCCAAATGTTATTCTTAGTTCATTGCAGTCTTAAGAACATTGTTATTATTGGTCCTAACTCATAAAAAAAAAAAGAATATTAATGCCATTGGCATAATAAATACATGTGCTTATTTATTTATACATAGTTATACAATTAATGCAATCATGCATATATGCAAGTAGAGCGCTTGTGTTTCAAGAAGAATACGCATACATAAACTCACTCTAAAGAAAACTCAATTCCTTGAAAAGAGGACAAGCTCATGGAACAGGGAAATGCACCTTCTGGGTGAGCCATTTTCTGCATTGCTGTGGGAGCAATCATGATAGGCATTGAAATCTTGAAGCCCAAGACAGTTGTGGTCATGTCTATCTTGCTTACATCAATAAGAATACGAGGGCGGAACCTATTTTCCAGACACAAAAACTAAATAATTCATACATTACAAATATTAAGGAATTAAAAAAAGAAAAAAATATCTCTAAACAGAACCACTACAAAACAAAGTCACTTATTGTGGGAATATCATATGGAAAAGAAGAGCTCACAGAATCCTTGAGAATGCAAATCGGTTCTCTTTAAGAGTCCACTGGTCCTCTGCACCTGATGCATAGTAGTCATAGACCATCTTTGGCAACTTCTCTTTTGCGATGGCCTCATATTCCATAACATTGGTTATCTCCATCTTTCCAACTGACTTAGTACTATTATAAACAAAATTCAGAAATAGGAAAACAAGATTACAATTATTTCATTTGAAGAACTTCTGAATTGGACAAACATAGGAGTAACATACAATACCTGAGCAGATCAAAAAAAGAATACTGATAATAAATTTTCAACAAAAAAATTGTGTCCTTGAAGAAGAAAGGATCGGTGTATTCTAGCAGTAACAGTTTATTTTATTTTCCTTTTATCCTTTGGTCTGTTAGGAGCCCATCAAGCCTAAAGTAGCCCATTCCCCATCCCATTGTAGAAATTTCTTTGACATGGGAAACATGCACATGCATACAAAGAAATTAACAAAATAAATTAAAAAAAATGAAAAGAAAAATTAAGGATGTTGGATTTATTCCTAGAGTCTTTCAAATTTCTTATTTTTGGGATGTAATCAAAACCTTTTATCACTATATTACATACAACAAAAAATGCCAATAACCAAAGCCTTAAGTCTCACTTTGACCAATGTTATGCTAGGTCTACCGCTTCCTTCCTACTGCCACAAAACAGCAATAAACTCACCGCTCTCCCTCGTGTATTATTTGTTCAAACCATCTTAATCGCCTTTTCTTTATCTTCTCTTCTACAGCTGGTGTACCACACGTGTTCATTTCCTAGTTTCTCTTTTGGAGTTATGCCACTCACTGATCTTAGCACTCTCATTTCTACAATTTCTATTTTTTTGGATATATTGTTCCTTAGTTGGGCCCAACATTCTAAACAATACAGCATAGCTGATCTTACAACTATTTTATAGAGCTTTCCTTTTAATTTTAGTGGTATTCTACAATTATATAACACACCCGAAGAACTTCCCCATTTTAACCCTTTCCCAAGTTTGATTATATGGCTCATAATTTTTAATTCCACAATAGTTATTACAAATGTGAATATCTCTCTTATTTTTTAATAATAAGTATTAAAGTGTTTATTTTTTCTTGAATTCATCTAGCATTTTCTTTATCTTTATAATTTCTTTAAATAAACTAGTTAACCATATTACTTTGTTATCTCCTAAGAATCTACAAACTTCAATTGGATGTCATCTAATCCTATAGCTTTAGCCATTTTCATCCTCTTTAATACCTACTTAATTAACTCTGATTTTGTAGATCAATCACAAACTTGTAGCCCCTTTCCTTATTTGACATTTCTAGGTTTAAGTCTTCTACTTTGTCTTCTTCAAATAGCTTATTAAAATAAGTTCACCATTTTTCTTTATATCTTATTCTTGAACTGAAGGACTATTATCCTTCTTTTATTCTTTCTTTCTTTAATTCTTGATAGTTTAAATATGTTCTTTTCCCCTTCTTTAGTACCTAGTCTAGTATATAAATTATTATAAATTTATAATTTTAGCCAATCACCATAGGTGTACATCAAGGATCTTCTTCGAGTCCTTATCTTTTTACTTTAGTGATGGACCAATTGACTAAGAGTATTCAAAAGCAGGTTCCACGGTGCATGTTATTTGCAGACGATATTGTATTAATTGATGAAACTAGGGACAGAGTAAAGGTTGAATTAGAATTATAGAGAGAAACCTTGGAATCTAGAGGCTTTAGGATAAGTAAAAATAAGACAGAATATATGAAATATAATTTTAGTAATGATAGGATGAATATTGGAGACAAAGTTAAACTTGATGATAAAGAAATAAATAACACTTGTAGAATTCGATACCTTGGATCTATTATGCAAGCTGAAGGAGAAATTGAAAATGATGTAATGCATAGAGTTAAAGTAGGTTGGGTAATAGGAAGAAGTGCTTCAAGTGTACTCTGTGATTGTATAATACTCTCACAATTGAAAGAGAAGTTTTATAGGATAGCTATAAGACCAGCTATACTTAATGGATCGAAATGTTGGGCGACGAAGAAACATAATATCCAAAAAGTAAAAGTTGTCGAGATGAGAATGCTTAAATAGATGAGTGGTATAACATTGAAAGATAAATTAATAAATGAACATATTCGTAGTAAGTTAGGTGTAGCTCCTATAGAGGAAAAGATAAGGGAGGGACGACTCAGATGGTATGGACACTTGCAACGTAAGCCACATAGTGCACCAGTGAGGAAGAGTGAGTTAGTTACTGTGGGGGCAATAGAAGGAGTAAGGGTAGACCTAAAATAACTTGAAAGGAGATAGTAACTAAAGATTAAATATCCCTGAATTTGTTAAAAAAAATGATCCATGATTGCATAAATGGCAGAAAAGGATTCATATAACCGACCCCACCTAATGGGACTCAAGGCTTGGTTTTATTGTTGTAGTTTCATTAGAAACGTTTTGCATATTTTCCCGTCTCTTTATAATTTTCAAAGTTTTCCATAGTCTTACATTGTCAATATCTAAAACTGCATTCTTTTTGTCTTAATTGCTTTTTCGTATATCTTGATCCTACCACCAACATTGTTTACTAGACATGCATATTCTAGAGTTACCTAAAACCTCTCTTGTCAACCACCTAGCCTACTACAGACAGTACTTGTGCCTTAATGTGGGAGCATAATTGTATTTTTTGAAGGGTGAATCTCCTTAAGGCATTTATAAAACGCTCTTTTTTTGCATAAACTTCAATATGGACACTTGCCCCCACAGCCATGAACCTAGGTCTCTCACTGAAATCCTTCACTACACATTTCAAAAGTTTGAACCTGATCTTGAACATGAACGTCCCACACCCAAACCCTGGTCTGTCACTGAAATCCTTCTCTACACATTTCAAAAGTTTGAACATGAACGTCCCACACCCAAACTGTTGTGGCGAAGTCTCATGGACAATGGACTATATGCATATGTGTGCGTGTTTTTTTTTTGTGTTTTTTTGTTACAGGAATAGTGTTTAAATATATACAGCTGTGACTTCTTTACTTAAAACATATCAGCAAGCGACAGCAGTCTCATTGCTAGATTCACCAAGAAACACAAAAAGTATCACAAAGCAGAAGGCATTAAAGTCCCCTGCAATTACAGCTCCTGAATTTCCTACTTGCATAGCTGTCCTTTGGGACAAATCACCCTTTGACCCCAGATGCACAATAATATGAGTCTACAAAAAGCAGGATGCCTTCCTGCAGGGGATGTGAGCCCACTTCATCTTGAAAATCTACAAATTCTGAAATTTGCTCGCAAGTAAAACCCACTTTAGAAACGCTTAGAGTGACACGAATGATTTTCTTTGTTAGAGCTCATTAATTTTGCCAGCTATAAACTAATTCTGGATTAGGTTTTGACCAGAACACTTCTAAACAATCAACCAAGCCGCATGGAATCATTTCCAAGTCGTTCGAAATATAAAAAAATCAAATATCGGATTCACATTAAACCTCACACATGGGAATAAGCACAAATAACTATTCTGAAATCACACCCTACCAAAATTAACCGAAACGAAACAAGATAACAGCTGAAACCCAGTTCATATAACCAGTGAAAAAAATAGAACATAAAATTGAAAAGAGTTTTTGGAGCAGACCCAGATGAAATATAATAATAATCAGAAGTAGAATCAAACAGTGCGATTCAAAGTAAAAGAAGCACCTGAGATTAAGAACAGAGTAGGAGCGTAGACAAGAACAGACCTTAGCCGCCTCTACTAATCAGGATATTGCATAAAAGGAGGAATGTAAAGATAGGGATTCAGATAATGTTGGTGGAACAGAGCAGAGGCAACGGGACACTCTCCAATCACGAGAGCAATACAGACAAATATAAAAGGAGGCGAGATAGACAACGAAATTTAAAAAATAAACTAATTGGGGTGAAGACAAAAAGGGTAAGGCTCTGTTTTGAGAGAGAAGCCGTTGTATGGATTGAATTTTCAAGGTTAGCATTTGAAACAGAGTCTTGGCCATGACAATCTGTCCCTCCACATTTCTCTCATCCACAGACGTCTCTCTTCAGCTGGACAGCGACTTGTTTGATCATCAACTGTTCGTATCCATCAATTGAAAATAGTTAATGGCTGCTGGATGGGAAATTTTTGGAAAATCGGTTCCGTAAATTGTTTTTTTTTTCCCAAATGAACCACGGCTAATGTGAAGTGAGATAATGGTGGATTCAATGAGATTTGCAGATGAAGAGTAAACCCACCTCGGCCCCTTTGTCATCTTGTACTCGTTTTTTTTATCAAATTCAGTTAATTGACCGAGTTAACTGAATTTTTCGATTAACACTAATCGCTAACTGAACTGAACCGATCGAATTAGTTGCCATAATCAAACCATACCCGACCGAACCAACTTTTATGGTAATTCAGTTAATTGAATTTAACCAAATAAATTTAAAATTAATTATAAAAATAAAATATGATTGTAAATTTTGTTTCTAATTTATTAATTCGAGTTTAATTAATAAAATAGCTTATTAATAAAAAGAATATTTTAAGAGTAAATATTTAAGATTTAACATATATCATATATTAATAATACTATTTTATATTTAATTATTAATTAATTAGTAATTCAGATAATTCGGTTAACTGAATTAAAAATTCCTCATGCTTGAACCGAAAACAGAATACCTGAAATAATCCAAATCTAAAACCAAACCGAACCAAACCAAACATATATATTAATCGAACCGAACCGATTGAACTCGATCAATTAATTTAGTTAAACCTGAATTATGCTCAACCCTAATTTAGTCCCTCCTTTTATTTCACTTCCAGTACCAAGGTCTTATTTTGGGGAAATTATAAACGGACCTCCCAACTAGGTGTCCTTGATATTAATGAAAGAAAGCAAATAGTTGTTATATCTAACTTACTACTAATTTCACATGCGAGGAGTAAGGTCCCATTAATGTAGTGAAATTTGTTTAAAAAAATAGAGATATTATATTATATTTAAAGCTAAATTGATGGTTCACTTCATTCAAATTTAATGTTAAAACATTTACCTTTTTAAAAAGAAATTAGTTTAGCAATTTAATATGGAAAACTTATCGTCGCTAAATTCAACATGAATTTAACTATAAAAATTTATATAAAGCAAAAAACAAAAAACAAAATAAATATAAAAGTATTTTTTGTTGAATTAAATTTCAACTTGAATTTTAACTATAACAATTCATATTAAAAAAAAAATTTAGTACTTTTAAATAATGGACTAGGCCTATCCTATGCATCCCCCCATTTTTGCGAGTGTAATTTTGCTACGCATTTTCAGAGTTATTTATGTTTGGTATGGTGAAAACTAAAATTTCAAATTTAAGGACATTGTACCACTTCACAAATAATATAATAAACTCTTTAGGTATGTTTTCATGTTTAACCATACACTTGCAATATCTCTCGTAAACAATCATATATTTGATGAGAAATACTTACTCAGTCGTAATAAAATTTGTTGGTCTAACATGACTTTCGAATCTTGTTTTGATGATAACAAATAAAGGTTAATTTAACATGTTTTTGTTTAAGTGATGACATTTCAGAAAACCTTGTATGACAAAATTCAAAAGTATCAAAGAAATGAAAGTTTAAGATCACAAGTACTATAAAGTCATACTCCATTAACAAAGTGATCAAAAGAAAGTTCAAGAGGACCAAGATGTTCAAAACATATGAAAGCTTAAAAAAGACTCAAGTTCAAGTCTAAGAGGGTTCAAAGCAAAGACATATATAAAGACTTCAAGCTTAGATTGTTTAAGTCTTTAGGATGATTTATGTAAGTATTTCATTATAAATATCATTTTGAAATACTTTGAAACTCATTAGGGGTTGATATGGACTTAGAGACCTTATTTTGAAAACCCTGGAAAAAGCTTTTTAAAGTAACAAAGTAAGATGGCTAAGAGTTTTCAAAACTAAACTGAAAACCATATTTTATAACTGTTCAGGCGACTGAACTTTTGACCTCAGGCACTTGAAGATTTTCCTGAACAAATTCTGAATAGCCAGTGTAGGCCCAGGCGCCTAACCCTTGCAACCTTAGGTGCCTAACCCCGTTTTAAAGCTGAAATTTCACAGTTTCCAAAAACTTCAGGCGACTAACCTCGAAGCCTCAAGCACCTGAACACTGTTAACAACTATAATTTTTAAAGTTTTTAAAATTCAAAATTATTTTGCTTGTGCCCCAAACTTCATTTAAACTTAAGAAACACTCCAAGTAATTTAGGCAACATGAATTAAATACTTTTGGGGCCTATAAATACATGATTTCTCAAATCAAATCAGTACCAAGAATTGAAAAATCTGCTTTCAAGCCATATTACTCTTTCTCTCTTAAATCTCTCTTGCTAATACATTCATACTGAGAATTGTTGAGATAATTTGAGTCTTTAATCAATCTTCTCTGAACTCAAACCTTTGAGTTGCTGATTCACATCAAGAGAAGAATTCCAATGATACAATCTTGAGCTTCAAAACTCATTCTCTTTGATATTTACTTTGAGATATATTAGTGCTTTAAATTGTACTAACCAACTCTATTTAAGAGCATCTTTTGTACGCAAGAATCTTTTCTTGTTTCTTTGATGGTTCAGGTCATTGGATTGTTGTACCGAGTGTAGGGTAATTCTTGGAAAGGGGGCTCTACCCTAAAGAAGGGATTGTAAACTGTTTTTTTCGCCCACAAAGGAACGTTCTACTAGAATCCTTAGGTAGTCTTGCCTAAAGCGAGAACGTAGGCTGGGTATAAGCCGAACCTCATAAAAAATTGATCTCACTCTTAACCTTTACTCTTTAAATTTTCAACATATATAAATTGTGTTTCTAAGTGCATGTAGCTGAAAATTGAGATTGAGAAAAACTTTTAATTAAAGAAAGTACGTTGATTAATCTTTTGCAGAAACCTTAAAGGGAGTATGTTGATTAATCGTTTGCGAAAATCTTGCCTAAAAGAAGTGCACCAATATTCATTTATATAGGGCTTTATTTAAAATTCTAAGTTGAGTTTTTGCAAACGCTAAATCAAGGAAGTGTTGTAGCTCTTACAATTGGTTAAGTATCGTGTGTTTGAATGATTGGTTGATTGATTGTAATTGTTAAAGGTTTTTGGCTTGTGTTGATATTGAGTGTGGATTGTGTTGGCTTAGTTGGGTATTTAAAATCAAAGCATTCTTGTGTGTTTTCTAAGTACACAAAAGGTTGTGAATTTGTAAAAATACTTAAAAGAATTTTATAAACCCATTCCACCCCCCTCTTAAGACTGCACCTTAGGTTTCAATTGGTATCAGAGTTAAGTTATAGAAAATCTTAATTAGAAGCTATATAAAGGTCTAAATGGCACACCTAGGTGTATCCCCTTTTACTGAAAGTCAATCCTCAACTAGGCCGCCTATTTTTTTGTGGTTTAAACTACACATTTTGGAAACAAAGATTGAGAATATATATTCAAACTATGGACTAGAAAGCATGGAAAGTTTTCACACATGGTGTCTACATTCCTACTAAACTAGTAGATGGTAAAGATGTTCCTAAAGAAGATTGAGAGTTGACCGATAATGGCTGTAAAATGATGCAAGCAAATTCAAGTGCCATGAACGCATTGTATTGTGCCTTAGACGTAAATGAGTTTAATAGGATCATGGCATGTAGGTCAACCAAAGAAATATGGGACAAGTTAGAGGTAACTTATGAAGGAACTATAGATGTTAGAGATAGTAGAATTGATATGCTCACTAGCAAGTATGAAGCCTTTAAAATGAATCCAAATGAAACTATCATTAGCATGTATACTAGGTTTACTCACATAATAAATTCCTTAAATGCATTAGGAAAAAATTATTCAACATATGAAATGATTCGAAAAATCCTTAAAGGACTTCCTCCAATATGGGAACCTAAGGCCACAACAATCACGGAAGGAGGAAACATAAAAAATACCTCCCATGATGAGCTAATTAGATCCCTTCTCACGTATGAGATGGCGATGAACGAAAGAAATTCAGAGAACAATAATAAAAATAAGAAATCAATAGCTTTTAAGGCTGGCAAAGAAAGTTCTAGTGATGAAGATGAAGACAACGAATTAGATGATGAAGAACTAGTCTTTATTACTAAAAGACTTGAAAATTTTTTCAAAAAGAATACGAAATTTCCTCGGAAGTTTAAAGGATAAAAAACTAACAAAGGAGAAACAAACACAAAGGAAACTAAGAATGAACCACATACATGTTATAACGGTAAGAAGGTCGGACACATTAAACTTGATTGTCCACAGCTGAAGAAAGACAAGAAGAAGAAAAAGAAGGCAATGAAAGTTACATGGGACGATACAAGCTCAAACAAATCGAAGAATGAATTTAGTGAACAAGAAGTAGCCAACATGTGCTTTATGACGCACAATGCTGAGGTAAATTCTTACTATAGTTCATTAGAAGAATCTAGTGGAGAGTCTTGTAATGATTTATGTGATAGTATGCCTTCATACAAGGAAATCCAAGCTAAATTATTCACCTTACATGATAGGTTCATTAAAGTGTATAAAAGAAACATAACCTTGAAAGAACAAAATGAAAATCTTAAAAATCAACTAGAAAGTTCTAAAACAGTTGAAAAAGAAAAAGGAATCTCATATTAATGATCCAATGAAGAAAATTAACAACTTGTCTCAAGAGTTGGTAAAACTACAAGTAAATGGTGAAAGCAAGAAAGACTTAAAAATAAGTGAACTTAAAAGTAAAATTGAAGATAATGATAAGATCATTTATAATTTTACTAGAGGAAAAGAGAATTTTGAAAAGATGGCTGGACAATAAAGGATGATTAGTAACAAAGAAGGAATTGGTTACAATGGAATTGAAAACAAAAAGAAGAAAAACTTATTCATGGGATATTTTGTAAAAGAAGCAAAATACTATGCTAGTACATCATCTATGAATATTCATGAACACACCACTTGCTTCTTGTGTAGGAATAAGGGACACATAAGGTTTAATTGTCCACTTAAAAAAAAGTATGTCAAAATAAAAAATGAATGGAAAATGAACACTAAAAATAGATATGACTTAAAAAGAATTAAGAAGGTTTGGGTTCTGTTGACTTTTTGAGTCCATCTCCTGTTTTGATTATGACAAATCACGGTATCTCATCTGTGTGCTTAGTGTATGAATACGTCTACCTTTCTAAAGTACAGATGATAGATAAGAAATGGAAGCCGAAAAGCACTCAAACGAGCACATCTTTCGGCGCAATCCATGGAATTCCCGAGGAGCAGAGCATGAAGCCTTTGTCTGTTTTAAGTTGTATTTTTATATTTATCATTTAGGTCTGTAATTGTAATGAAAGGTCTATAATAATTAAAGCATATCATGCATGTAGGAATTATAAACTCAAGACCATAGATGGACCTTAGGGATCGGTCGACCGACGTCGGATTTTTGGGGCAAATTAAAATACTCAAAAACCTTAGAATGACCATAGGTCCCAAATTATTGTATGAAAAAACCCACTATAACTTAGAAGTAACAAATATGTGAACAAGGGTATCTTTAAAAGAGCGTTAGAAATTGAATGCACAAAGTTAATGTATTTGGTCGACTGAACCCTTACATATAGAACAACTTCGGTTAACCAAACCTCCCTAGGGTTAAACGTTTGACTATTTGGTCGACTAGCCTTAAAATGTACATCAACGCCTTGGTCGACCGAACTAACACGTGAGAAAATCTCAATGCCCTAGTCAACCGAACTTGAAGGAGAAAATTGGCCTAGTTGATCGAACATCCAACTTCGGTCAACCAAACTTAGCCTGGTTGACTAAACCTTGGAGGTTCCAAAATTGCCTCAAGTCTGGTCGACCGACACCTTAGTTCAAAAGCACCCTGGTCAACCAAACTGAGTAACCCGATCGTCCAAACCTTAAAAATGGTCAACCGAACCTCTCAAGTTGCTCAATTTTTACCGAGGTTAAACGGGGTTATTTTTAATTAAACTCACTTAATCTTTTTCCAAAATTCCCAGCGTGTCCTCAAAAACTATAATTCTTCCCAACTCTATATATACCTCCTTATTTGCTAAATTAAGATATGATTAGGGTTTTAGATTAGCCAAAATTCTCTGAAAACTTTATTGGGCCAAATCATTCCTACTTTCATATTTTTCATACACATTGCCAAAATCTCTTCTACATACTCATCTAGCCTTTCATTTTGAGAGAGATTAGTGTTTCATATTCACCTTACTAGCTTTAACACTCCCTCATTTTTATTTGATTGTTTATTTATTTTTGGAGAGTTACTTAAGGTTTTTCCCATAATATTTCACTCATAAATATTGTATTAGGAAAAACTTTTACTTGACTTAAGATCTTGCATCCTCATTGCAAGATTCATAAGCTTACTTTGTGCTTTGACAAAAACATTTTTTAACAAGCTTAACCCTATTATCTATTGTGCTTTACATTTGAAAATTATTATTGTGATATTTGTTTAAGGGTTATAGAGACCTTTTGATTATGCACATTACAAGCACATTATCCTAAAACCAAAAGTCTTACCCTCATATACACATATTGACATACATATTGTTGAGAGTTAACACATCGGTTAACAAAATATCACTTGAGCTTAATATCCTATCATATATGTGTGCATAAATTGATTGAGCATAATAGTACAAATCTACTTAGTGTAAGAAGCATATTTGTTTGTACCCAAATTTAATTACCTATTGTATTCCAGGCATGGGCCTGAAGAGGGAGTCTTGCCCTATGAAAAGTCCTAGATTGGCTTTGACCCGGTTCAAAAAGGTAGGTGCACCATCCTGTTAAGGTGTTGTATTAGGTGCCGCTCCACCCGTTAAGTAAGCCTTAGTGGAATCATCTTGCTTGTGAACTTGAGGCAAGGACATATGCAGTATTGGCCGAACCCTGATAACATTTCTTGTGCCTGCTTTTAATTTCTACAATTTAAATTTCAGCACTTGAATTTTTGCATTTAATTCTTGATTAAGTTTATGATTATATAGAAAGACCCTAAGCTTGTGTAATACTGCTATTGGAATTTGAATTGACCTAGGAAGAAAATTTTAAATACCCAATTCACCCCCCCTCTTAGGAATACACCAATTTCAACAGGTTCCAAAAGTAACACCATAAAGCCTTCATTGTAGGTATGCTTTAAGACCACTCTATCAAAGGAAAAATAGTACTTGGACAGCAGGTGTTCAAGACATATGACTGGGGATAGAACAAAGTTCACCACCCTAGTTCAAAAAGATGGAGGGTATGTGACCTTTGGTGACAATGCTAAAGGTAAAATCGTCGGGACTGGTAAAATAGGTAAAGAACCTTCCCTTACAATTGATGATGTTTTGTTAGTTGATGGATTAAAGCATAACCTTTTGAGCATAAGTGAACTTAGTGACAAAGGATTTGACATATTCCTTAAGCAAGATAAGTGCATAGTTCAAAATCCAAGAAAACATGAAATTCTATTCACAACATATAGAGTAACAAATGTATATTGTATAAACCCTGAAAACTTAATCTCTCAAGATGTAACATGCTTAGCTGCCACAAATGAAGCTAATTGGCTTTGGCACAGAAGACTAGGGCGTGCAAGCATGAATCTATTATCAAACTTATCTAGAAAGAAGTTAGTCAAAGGATTACGAAATACAAAATTCATAAAAGATAAAATTTGTGATGCTTGCCAACTTGGAAAGCAAATTAAGACAAGCTTTAAAAATTTCTACTAGTAGACCCTTAGAACTTATTCATTTATATTTGTTTGGTCCTACTAGAACTAAAAGCATAAGAGGTAAGTAATATGCCTTTGTCACAGTTGATGACTACTCTAGGTTTACTTGAGAATTATTTTTAGGCTTTAAAGATAAAGCTTGTAACATGCTAATAAATTTGTGCAAGAAACTTCAAAATGAAAAAGGATATAGTGTTTCAAATATAAGGAGTGATCAAGGAAGAGAATTCAACAACAAATAAGTTGAAATTTTTTTTAATGAATATGGAATTAATCATAATTTTTCAGCACCTAAAACTCTACAACAAAATGGAGTTGTTGAAAGAAAGAATGTAACTCTTCAAGAAATGGCAAGAACAATGGTAAATGAACATAAGCTACCAAAATATTTTTGGGCTGAAGCGGTAAATACCGCATGCTATGTGATAAATAGAGTTTCAATGAGATCAAATTTAAATAAAACTCCCTATGAACTTTGGAAAGGTAGAAGGCCTAAAATTTCTTACTTCCATGTTTTTGGGTGCAAAAGCCAAATATTAAATGATAAAAAAGATTTAGGTAAATTTGATGCAAAAGCCAATGAAGGTATATTCTTAGGTTATGCATTAAAGGGAAAATCTTTTAGAATCTACAACAAAAGAACTCTTACAATTGTGGAAGCAATTCATGTAACATTTGATGAAAAAAGTCCACTTAATAAAACAATAAATGTTGAAAAAGTGCAAAATACTCAAAAACCAGAAGGCTTAGAAATTGTAGATGCAAAAGAAGAAGAAAATGAAGCTAAATAAAATAATGATGCTGTAGAAAATACTGAATTACCCAAAGAATAGAAATATGTAAGAAATCATCCAAAAGATCAAATAATAGGAGAACCATCACGAGGAATAACTACAAGATCGTCTTTGAAAATTCTATGTATTCATTATGCTTTCTTATCTCAAGATGAACTAAAAAATGTTGAAGAAGATCTAAGTAATGACTCATGGATAATAGCTATGCATGAAAAATTAAATCAATTTGAAAGAAATAAAGTATGAAAATTAGTTCCGAAACTAGATAACCATTCAATCACTGGAACTAAGTAGGTATTTAGAAATAAAAAGGATGAAAATGGAATTGTGGTAAGAAACAAAGGTAGACTTGTAGCTCAAGGATACAACCAAGAAGAAGGAATAGATTATGATGAGACATTTGCTCCCGTAGCTAGAATGGAAGCAATAAGAATGCTTTTAACTTATGAATCTCATAAGGAATTCAAATTGTATCAAATGGATGTAAAGAGTGCCTTTTTAAATGGTTTTATAAATGAAGAGATATATGTAGTACAACCACCGGGCTTTGAGGACATTCAAAAATCTGATTATGTGTATAAGTTAACTAAGGCTTTATATGGTTTGAAACAATCCCCTAGGGCTTGGTATGAAAGACTTAGTGGATTCTAACTAGAAAAGTGGTTTTCTAGAGGAAGGGTTGATAGTACCTTATTTATCAAAACTAAGAAGGATGACATGCTTATAATTCAAATTTATGTAGATGATATCATATTTGGTGCAACTAATGATGATCTATGTAAGGAATTTGCTAAATGTATGCAAGAGGAATTTGAAATGAGCATGACGGGAGAATTGAATTATATCCTAGGATTACAAATCAAACAAGCAAAGAATGGAACTTTTAAAAATCAATCCAAATATATAAAAGATATGCTTAAGAAATTCGACATTTAAAAGTAGTAAGCCAATAGGTACCCCCATGAGTACTTCCATAAGCCTCAATAAAGATGAAAAAGGGAAACCAATAGATATGAAATATTATAGAGGTATGATAGGAAGTTTGTTATACCTAACAGCTAGTAGGCCGAATATAATGTTTAGTGTATGCATGTGTGCACGGTTTCAATCGGCACCTAAAAAATCTCATCAAATAACCGTTAAAAGAATCCTAAGGTACTTAATAGGTACAATTAATTTAGGACTTTGGTATCCTAAGGACACCGGATTCAAAATGATTAGTTATTCAGATGCCGATTATGCAGGTTGTAAGATTGATAGAAAAAGTACAAGTGAGACTTGTCACTTTCTAGGACGATCCTTAGTTTCTTGGTTTTCTAAGAAACAAAACACTGTAGCCTTATCAACCGCTGAGGCTGAGTTTGTGGCAGCCGATAGTTGTTGTGCACAAACCTTGTACATAAAACAACAATTAAAGGACTATAATCTAGAATATTCAGTTATACCAATTAAGTGTGATAACACAAGTGCAATAAAAATCTCTAAAAATCCAAAATCACCCGCAAGAACTAAACACATTGACATAAGACACCATTTTCTAAAAGATCACGTTCAAAAAGAAGATATACTACTTGAATTTATAAATACAAATGACCAATGGGAATATCTTCACAAAACCTCAATTAGAAGAGAACTTGGGTTGTTACATAGTAAGGAAGTGATTTAGGAAGATTTCATGTTGAGTAAAAAGATAAATTTTAAAAATTAAGGGGGTTAGGCGACTAAGCTTGGAAGCTCAGTCGACTAAGCAGAGTATTTTCTAGGCTCAGGCACTTGAGCCGTCAGACCTCAGGCGACTGAGATGCTACTGCCTGCTAAAATTTAATTTTTGTAAACCTTCAGGCAACTAAGCTAAATCTTCAGGCACCTAAACTCACGGGTACTATATATTTTTAAGCGTGAAAACCCTAACTCTTCAGACTTCAGGCTACTAAACCCTGCTCCATCACTCACTCAAAATTCCAACTCTTGGTCTCCCTTGATTCCCACCTCCAAATCCCTCAAATCAAAGCCTCCCAGTCACTCTTCTGCACCTTTTCTCACGGATTCTAGGGTTTCACTTGGCTGATTTTTTTCATTCTCCAAAAATAAAAGATGCCTCGCACCAAAACTATAGTAAATCAAGGATTTTCTTCTTGGATAGATGATAATAACATCGAACAATGGCTTGTCAACCCTCAATTGAACCTTCGATATCAATATCTTCTCCATTCTATGGAACCAATTTTTGGTAAGGTCATAGCTACCACCTTCTTTGATTCAGAATTTCCAAAAATCCTACTTGTGTTTAGGAATATCAGTTAGAAGAATTTTATAGTTTATCAATCCAAAGGATTGTATCCCAACATAGTAAAAATTTTTTATACCAATATGATCCATGGAGAAAATGTCCTAACCACTAAGGTAAAAGGAAAGAAAATTGTCTTAATTCCACAAACCTTGGTTCCTATTTTGCATATCACCCCGGGTGAATTTGAATGTCTAGCCTTTGCTTAAACATGGATTCTAGAACAAGGTTTCACTCCTGAAAAATTTTTTCCACTGATTTTGGTAGAGGAACTTGTTTACTTTTGCTATCCTCATATGTACAAACAGCTTAATCTTCATGCTCAAATCCTTTAGAAAATCATCTAAAACAACATCTTGCCAAAGGCTAGTTCATACGATCACCTCTCTTACATGGATTGTTTTGTGTTATGGTGTCTACTGAAAGGGAAGAAGCTTGATCTCTCTAGCCTAATTTTGAAATGGATGTGGGCTAAATTGGAAGCTAGTCGAGTCACTCTTCCTTATGGTGGTGTTCTAAACCTTATCTTTGCTCAACTCAATGTTACCACCCTTACTGAATTATTCATCAAGCGTGCTAGGTATAACCTTTTCACTTCCACAACCCTCAACCAAATGGGATATGAAAAGCATGATCAGTGTTGGTTTTTGAAAGGAGGACGACCTCATAAGCCAGCAGCTATACCTCCTCCACCTCTAGAACAACAACAAGGACCTCCTACTGATACGCCTTCCTGGTTTGTCCCCTTCCATCATGAATTCACTACCTTTAGCTGAGATATGCGTTCAGGCCTCCAATCACTTTAGGAGAACGTATCTTCCCTTAGCACTACCTGCTCATCACTTGATCAGTGCCTAACTTGCATAGAGCAGTATAGGGCTAGCTCATCTCGTAGTGTTGATCCCATGGATATTAGTTCTACCCCTCAGAGTGATCCTTCATCTGATGACGAATCTAAAGAAGGAAGTGAGAAGGATGATGAAAAGGAAGCTAAAGCTGATGATGATGATAACTGATCTATTTGTCACTTTGTGTTCTATTAAGTACTATCCATGTATTTGCTTTGTCTTATGTTGATTTGTTTGTTTTTGTATTAGTTTGTCTTGTAACTCCATTGCTTATGACTTTGTGTAATTTTTAATGACTATATGACTATGATTTTATGTGCTACCCTAAGACTCTTTGTGACTATGCTCCTCATTTCTTTTTGATTGATGTCAAAAGAGGAGAGATATTTTAGTGAGCAACCATGAGAGCGCAACAAATATTATTTTGGGATGAAATATAACATGGGAGAGTAAAATAAAAAATGAGCATAATGAGAAAATGAGAATATAAGAAGAATAAGACCATAAGCATATATGTTGACACAAACTATAATGCATTAAAACATAATATACTTGATTGTGACTTATTGAGTTTTGAACTTTTTTTTTTCATCATTTTTCATAATTATTAAAAGACATGCTTATTGTAAAAGGCAACCTTATCAAGGTTCTCTCATATTTGCTCCTTATTTGTAATCATCAAAAAGGGGGAGATTATTGGCCTAACATGGCTTTTGAATCTTGTTTTGATGATAACAAATAAAGGTCAATTTAACATGTTTTGGTTTAAGTGATGACATTTCAGGAAACCTTGTATGACAAAGTTCAAAAGCATCAAAGAAATGAATGTTCAAGATCACAAGTACTATAAAGCCATACTCCATCAACAAAGTGATCAAAAGAAAGCTCAAGAGGACCAAGATGTTCAAAACATATGGAAGCTTAAAGAAGACGCAAGCTCAAGTCTAAGAGGTTTCAAAGCAAAGACATATATGAAGACTTCAAGCTTAGATTATTTAAGTCTTCAGGATGACTTATGTAAGTACTTCATTATAAATATCATTTTGAAATGCTTTGAAGCTCATTAGGGGTTGATATGGACTTAAAGACCTTATTTTGAAAACCCCGAAAAAAGCTTTTTAAAGTAACAAAGCAAGATGGCTAAGAGTTTTTGAAACTAAACTGAAAAAACATATTTTTTAACTATTCAAGCGACTAAAATTTTGATCTTAGGTGCCTGAAGATTTTCCTAAACAAATTCTGAATAGGCAGTGTAGGCCCAAGCGCATGACCCTGTTTTAAAGCTAAAATTTCACAATTTCTAAAAACTTCATGCAACTGACCCCAAAGCCTCAAATGCCTTAACACTGTTAATTGCTATAATTTTTAAATTTTTTAAATTTCAAAATTATACCGCTTGTGCCCCACACTTCGTATAAACTTGGGAAATGCTCCAAGTAACTTGGGCAACATGAATTAAACACTTTTTGGGCCTATAAATACATGATTTCTCAAATCAAATCAGTACCAAGAATTGAAAAATATGCTTTCAAGTCATATTGCTCTTTCTCTCTTAAAGCTCTCTTGCTTACACATTCATACTGAGAATTACTGAGATAATCTGAGTCTCTAATCAATCTTCTCTAAACTTAAACCTCTGAGTTACTGATTCACATCAAGAGAAGAATTCTGATGATACAGTCTTGAGCTTCAAAACTCATTCTCTTTGATATTTACTTTGAAGTATATTAGTACTTTAAATTGTACTAACCAACTCTATCTGAGAGCATCTCTTGTACGTAAGAATCTTTTCTTGTTTTCTTGTTTCTTTGACAGTTCAAGTCATTGGATCGTTGTACCAAGCATGGGGTATCGCTTGGAGAGGGGGCTCCACCCTAAAGAAGGGATTGTAAACAGTTTCTTCTACCCGCAGAGGAAAGTTCTAGTGGAATCCTTAGGTGGTCTTGCCTAAGGCAAGGATGTAGGCTAGGTATAAGCCAAACCTTGTAAAAAACTCGGTCTCACTCTTAACCTTTACTCTTTAAATTTTCATTATATATAAATTATGTTTCAAAGTGCAGGTAGCTAAAAATTGAGATTGAGGAAAACTTTTAATTAAAGAAAGTATGTTGATTAATCTTTTGCGGAAACCTTACAGGGAGTACATTGATTAATCATTTGTGAAAATTTTGGGTACAATAAGTGCACCAATATTCTTTTACATAGAACTTTATTTGAAACTCTAAGCTAAGTTTTTGCAAATGCTAAATCAAGGAAGTGTTGCAGCTCTTACAATTGGTTAAGTATCATGTGTTTGAATGATTGGTTATTTAATTGTACTTGTTAAAGGTTTTTGGCTTGTGTTGATATTGAGTGTGGATTGTGGTTGGCCTAATTGAGTATTTAAAATGAAAACATTCTTTTATGTTTGTTAAGTACACAAAAGGTTGTGAATTTGTAAAAAGATGTAAAATAATTTTATAAACCTAATTCGGCCCCCTCTTGGGACTAGACCTTAGTTTTCAAATTTGATATTTGAAATAAATTAGTTAGATAATAACTGTTAGAAAATTAATAAAATAAAATAATAAAACTTAAAACCCAAATAAAAATATAATTATAAACATGGTTCACTAATAGGCTGAAATATGGATATCTTACTCTTTTTAAGGATATTTAAGCCCTCTACAGTTTTTAGTTTTGTTAATGGACTATTTGCAGAAGAACTCCTCAAGACTTGTCTCCCTTTAGATACCCCAACCTAATTTGAATCATATGACTCTTTCCAATTCTGTGCAAATGGAAGAGTCCAAAGTTCCACAAAATACCCCTTTCTTTGCCTTTCAAACTTTCTAAACTTGAAAGAATGATGATATAATGAATAATGTGAAGAGATTGATGTGTAGTGCTATAATAACCCAAGGAATTTTCTCATGGAATCATCAACAAACATAGGGGAATCGTCGACGAGGGTACAAAAGGTTCTCATTGACGAGGACATGCTTCATCGACGAGAAGATACTGAGAGGATATTTTGGGCAATTTTGAATTTCTCCAATGAAAGGAAGATTTCGTCAACAAATTGCTTCTTAGCCTCGTCGACGAGATGATGTAGCTCGTCGACAAAGGCCGCAGTATAAATAATGTTAAACTCATATTTTAAAGCAGAAAAATTCACAGAAACTTTCTCTCTCCTCTCTCTACGGTCTCTCCCTTCTCTCTCTTCGATTTCGGCCCTGTTAGTCACTGGATCGACGATCTGAGGCCATCACAACGCTCATGGGAAAGTTCTCTCCAAGTCTTCCAGAGCGGATCATTGGTGGGGCGAAGTTAGATTTCATCCCAAATTCAGGGTAAGGTTTTTTTGTTAAAATTAAGCTTTTCAGCAGTTGCAGGAAATGTAGTACGCAAGGAAATAGTGATATTTTTTTCTGAGATATATATGGCTTTCAGGGTGTTGAGTGGAGAACCTTGCGGGTGTAAGACCCATCTCAGCAAAGGATTTTTAATAGAAATCAGGTAAGGGAAATATGCTATGCTAGGCAATACTAGTATGATTTTAGTATAAATTATGTGTTTTTTATGAGATTATTATTTCACAGTAGGAATTTATATAATTTATCAAATACGTTTAAAATGTTTTAAATTACTATGTGGCATGAGAATATGGATATAGTACAGAAACATGTTTGCACAATATTTTCAGGATTAGGTTTTACATAATATACAGACAGAGAATATGTTTTACAGTATTTTCAGAATATCATGATTATAAAGTTTTCAGTCCCATGACATACAATTTTATAGTTCATTTTAGAAATACAGTTGATATAGATACAGTTTATCACAGCGTCATGGTTAATACAGTTATTACAGAATCATGGTAAAACAGATAGTTGTATATAGAGATGTATTATATGGTATTAGAACCTGATGGACCATTACAAATTACAGAGCATGGTACCGTAGCTATATACAGTATAGAGTGCAACCACTTATTCAAATAATACGTGGTAGATAATTCAGTTGTGCCTATGTTGTGGATAGGCTCCCCATTAGATATGGGTTGAGGAGTGTCGATCTGAATGACGGAGTATAGCAATTTATCCTAGTAGGCCAACCAGTGGTAAATCCCGCCTACGGGCCGCTCAACCCTGTCATGAGGGGTTAAATCATGACATATAGTTATCCACAGGGAAGTTTTTCAGTATTTATATGTATATACAGTTTATAGAAATAGAGGATGTACCTATTGATATTATAAGTATTATAAATAGAAAACTTATAAAGACAGTTATGTTAAGCAACGTAAATAAAGTGGTATTATATATTATTTGTACCTGTATAACCAGATTCAGTTATTCATGATTTTATAGACTCAGATTTTTATAGAAATGTAACTCATGTGCCACACACTAGCAATAGCATATTTCATCTTACTGAGTGTTGACTCACCCCATTATTTTAACATTTTTTAGGTGAGCCAGTTAGGCGAGCGGAACAAGCTTGTAGGTAGTGGGGCTACAGTGCTACCCTGCCAGTAAGGTGAGTGTTTTTGGGAAGGAGGGGTATTTTTGTGTAGCCCTAGTACAGTTATGTATGTATATTTTGAGAGTATTTAGCACTCTAGTATTGTATTGTATATGTATATGGTTGTGAATACTTGACTTTAGCTTCTCGCTGCTTAGGTGGGTGATTTGTTATAGTAGATTGTGTTGAATTAGTGGAATTTCATAGTCTTTATTATTATTACATATAATTGAATATACAGAATTTTAGTAGGTCGTTATAGTTTGGTATCAGAGCCTAGGTTGTTAAGTTCTGTAGACTTTAGAATGTAGCAGAAGTAATACCAGAGTATAGGAGATGATTTGAGGTTGTTCTGTAGGCTGGGTACATGATTTCCGTGGTGTTTTTGTGTTTTTCCTAGGGTGACAATTTCAAGAAAACCATAGTAAATTATCATTGGGTCGTGTGTCTGAGTTACATGGCCTAATTCTGAATTTAGAACAGGGAAGATAGTAAAGCGTGAATATGGGATTTTAGTTGAATGAAATAGATAAGGATTGTATAGGCAATAAGCTTTTAAAGTGTGTTCTTTGTTTTCAGGATAGAACCAGGAAGCAGTGGCATGAATGCTGGGGAGGATATGCCAGGACCTTCCAGCATAGGTGGAGAAGATACAGATGTTGTACTGCGTAGCGTCACTCAGCATGTGATGGCTGAGATGGCCAGGAGCTATGGGAAGCGTAGCTACACGAATGAGAATTTTACGCGGATGAAGCCCCCATCCTTTACTAGAGGAGATGACCCGATTGTAGCTAAAAATTGGTTCCAGGATATTAAAGAGACGATGGCTGTTCTTCCATGTACGGATGAGCAGAAGGTGGTATTTGTAGCATTTTGATAGGAGAGGTAAAGCGCTGGTGGAGATCAACGTGACTGATAGAGGAGCAGAGGCCGGTTCCGATGCCAGTGACTTGGGACCAATTCAAGGAGCTGTTCTTCAAGCAATATTTCCCCTTGGTTGTTCAGAGAGTGAAGGAAGCATATTTTATGCACCTGGTGCAGGGGCAGATGATCGTATCCCAGTACATAGCTCAATTTATCGAGTTGTCGTGTTTTGCTCCACATCTAGCACCCGATGAAAAAAAAGGCAAGGAAGTTTGAAGATGGATTGAGGTAGAACTTGTTTGAGTAGGTGATTGGTTTCAGGGCTTAAACATTTATGGAGGTTGTAGACAGAACTGTGATCATTGAGAGTGGTATTCAGAAGGTTTTAGCAGCTCAGAGTCAGAGGAAGAGGCCTACACCTCAGGGTTTTCAGGCTGACTCTAGTAGGGGTTCATGGAGAGGAGGTCGTGATAGGGGAGATCAGCAGTAGATGACATAACCTCGTGAGAGTTAGGGTACACCAACTTTTTTGGTATGTCAGACTTGTGGGAGATGACATTTGGGGGAGTGATGGGTAGGAAGAGATGTTTGTTATCGCTATAGGAGACCCGGCCACATGGCACGTGCATACTCAGGACCACTAGACCAAGTCTCAGCTCCCAGGCCCTATCGGGGAGGACATTAGGTGCCTCGTGGAGGCCAGTAAAGGAATATAGCCCTGGTGAGGGTTTAGGCATTGACACCGGGTGATGCTGAGGCCGCTATGGATGTGGTGACAGGTACATTTACTATTTTATCACATTCTGTTATTGTTTTATTTGATTCATGTGCTACTCATTCCTTTGTTTCTGCATCGTATATTAAATTATTTGGAAGTGAGACCAAGTCATTAGATATAAAATTGTCATTAGCTACACCGTCAGGGTTAGTGTTAAGATGTCAAAGGGTACTCAAAGGCTATCCAATAGAAATTCAAGGGAGAGTGCTACTAGCAGACCTGTTTGTGTTTGATATGTGTGGGTTTGATGTAATACTGGGAATGGATTGGTTGGTAGTTAATCACGCCAGTATTGATTGCCATCAGAAAAAAGTAACTTTCGGACCCCCTGATGAGAAAGAATTTAGGTTTATGGGTTCATGTGTTTGTGCGCCATCGCAGTTGGTATCCGCTGTGCAGGCGAGCATATTGCTCTTGGATGGAAGTCAAGGGTTTGTAGCTTTTGTAAAAGAAGTGATAGAAAATGAATTGAAGCTTGATAGTCTAGTACTACGAGAATTTTTAGATGTTTTTTCCAGAGGAGCTACCAGGGTTGCCTCCCGAACACGAGGGGGATTTTCCCATAGATTTGCCTCCAGGGAAAGCGCCGATCTCCAAGGTTCCTTATTGTATGACTCCAGCTAAATTGGGAGAATTAAATGATCAGTTGCAAGATTTGCTGAATAAGGGATTTATACGACCCAGTGTATCACCATGGGGAGCTCTAGTGTTGTTCGTAAAGAAGAAGGACAGGACTATGAGGATGTGTATTGATTACAAAGAAATCAACAAGGTTACTATTAAGAACAAGTATCCTCTACCCCGTATAGACAATCTATTTGATCAGCTCCAGGGTACACGGGTATATTCCAAGATCAACCTCATATCAGGTTATCATTAAGTGAGAGTAAAAGAAGAGGATGTTGCGAAGATAGCTTTCAGGACTAGGTATGGGCACTATGAATTTCTCGTAATGCCATTTGGTCTAACGAATGCCCTAGCTATGTTCATAGACTTGATGAATAGAGTCTTTCACCAGTATCTAGACCAGTTTGTAGTGATTTTTATCAATAATGTATTGGTCTACTCAAGGAGTTTTGAGGATCATGAGGTGCATTTGAGACAGGTACTGCAGACTCTCAAGGAGGAGAAACTTTATACCAAGTTTAGCAAGTGTGAGTTTTGGCTTGAGAAAGTTGCATTTTTAGGCCATGTGATCTCAAGAGATGGTATTTCAGTGGATCCCAGTAAGATTGATGTGGTGGTAAATTGGGCCACGCCGAAGAATGTGCAAGAAGTCAGAAGTTTCTTAGGACTGGCAGGTTATTACCGTCATTTTGTCGAGGGGTTTTTAGCCTTATCAGGACCTTTCACGTGGTTGACTAGGAAAAATGTCAGGTTTGTGTGGGATGAAGAATATAAGTAGAGTTTCCAACAATTAAATCAGCAGCTCATCACTGCACCAGTACTGATGATTCCATCAAGAGGTGATGGTATGTGATTTACTGTGACGCATCTTTGAAAGGGCTCAGTTGTGTACTGATGCAGCATGGTAGGGTGGTAGCATATGCTTCTAGGAAATTGAAAGAATATGAAAAGAACTACCCTACTCACGATCTAGAGACATTACTTAAATGGTGAGAGATGTGAAATATTTTTGGATCACAAGAGTCTAAAGTATTTCTTTACATAGAAATAATTGAATATGTGGCAAAGGAGGTGGTTAGAACTCATCAAGGATTACGATTGTACCATTAGTTACCACGTAGGTAAAGCAAATGTGGTGGTTGATGCTTTGAGCCATAAATCAGAAGATACAACACAGCTAATAGTAGTAGTTCAACACCCAATTCAGATGGACTTGGAAAGGTTCGATGTGGAATTAGTGGAGAATGATCCTCAGACGCTTATTGTTAGTCTGGTTGTGCAGCCTATGTTATATGAAAGAATTAAAGCTACTCAGGGGGATGATCTAGAATTAGCAGAAGTAATAGCCAGAATATAGGATGGTTAGGGAGAGGAATTCAAAATTTATGACGATGGGGCTTTGAGATTTTGCACCAGATTGTGTGTGCCTTCAGATGATAGCGTGAGGAGGACGATTCTAGAAGAAGCGCACAGATCCTTGTACACTGTTCATCTTGGCAGTACAAAAATATATAGCGATCTACGAGAGTATTTCTGGTGGAGTGGCATAAAGAGGGAAATAGCAGAATTTGTACAGTAATGTTTGACGTGCCAGAAGGTTAAGGCTGAACATCAAAAGCCAGTTGGTCAGTTGCACCCACTTTTCATTCTTGAGTAGAAGTGGGACCACGTATCCATGGATTTTGTTACTGGGTAATCGCCAGCGCCACATGGTCAGAATGCCATCTAGGTAATTGTTGATAGGCTGACAAAGACAGCTCATTTTCTGCCCATTAGAGTTAGCTACCCTATGAACAGGTTAGCAGAGATTTACATACAAGAGATTGTTCGACCTTATGGACTACCTGTATCCATAGTCTCAGACCGTGATCTATGTTTTACATCGCTGGAGGAGCTTGCAGAAGGCATTGGGGACTCAGCTAGCATTCAGCACCACTTTCCATCCTCAGACAGATGGTCAGACAGAGAGAACGATTTAGGTACTTAAGGATATGTTGCAAGCGTGTGTATTGGATTTTGGGGTTAGCTGGACTCAGTATATGCCATTGGTGGAATTTTCCTACAACAACAGCTACCAAGCTAGCATTGGCATGACTCCTTATGAAGCACTTTATGGTAAGAGGTGTCGTTCCCCTCTATATTAGGATGAGTTAGGTAAGAGGCGAGTTTTGGGGCCAGAAATAGTATAGCAGACGTACAATAAATTTTGACTCATTCAAGATAGAATCAGTGCATCACAGAGTTGGTAGAAAAGCTATGCGGATACTCGCCGCCAGGGTCTGGAATTTGAAGTGGGTGACCATGTATTTCTAAAAATAGCACCTTTGAAGGGAATCATGAGGTTTGGGAAGAAGGGTAAGTTGAGCCCTAGGTTCATTGGCCTATTTGAGGTTCTTGAGAAGATTGGGTCAGTGGTTTATCGGCTAGCTTTACGACCATCTTTGTTCAGGATTCATGACGTGTTTCATGTTTCTATGTTAAGGAAATACGTCCTAGATCCTTCCTATATGATCAGCTACGTAGAATTGGAACTTAATGGTAATTTAGCATATGAGGAAGCTTAAGTACAAATCATAGATAGAAAAGAACAGGAATTGCGCAATAAGAAGATACCACTAGTAAAAGTCTTGTGGAGGAACCACACTTCTTGGGAGTTTGGAGATGCAATTAGACAGAAATACCCCCACCTGTTTAGTGGGTTATAGCAGTGATGTGTAATTAAAGTAGTGATAATTTTGTTTTGAACAATGTAATTGTAATGTAGAGTATAGGATAGGTAGTATTTTGGTTTTGAAGGAATTTTCTTTTATAGTTGTAATCTCCAAGAACTACCCATGTAACCACGGTATTCCTCTGCCATAAGTGAGGGCAGGAAATAAAATAAGTAGACCGTTTTGCATTTAAGGGATGATGAGTTATATGAATAGTAAATTTCAAGGACAAAATTTTATAAGGAGGGGAGAATGTAATAACCCAAGGAATTTTCTCACGGCCTCATCGACGAACACAAGGGATTCGTCGATGAGGGTACAAGAGGGTTTCATCGACGAGGACATGTTTTGTTGATGAGAAGATACCGAGATGATGTTTTGGGCGATTCGGAATTTTGTCGATGAAGGGGAGAGTTTGTCGACGAATTGCTTCTTAGCCTCATTGACGAGATGACATGGATCATCGATGAAGGCCATAGTATAAATAGTCTTAAACTCAAATTTTACACCAAAAAAAAAAAAAAAATGCACGAAAACTCTCTCTCTCCTCTCTCTATAGTCTCTCCCTCCTCTCTCTTAGATTTCGGCCCCATTAGCCATGGGATCAATGATCTGAGGCCATCACGACGCTACTGGGAAAGTTCTCTCCAAGTCTACCGGAGTGGATCGTCAGTCGAACGAAGTTGGATTTCATCCCATATTCAGGGTAAGGTTTTTTTGTTAAAATTAAGCTTTTTAGAAGTTGTAGGAAATGTAGTACGCAAGGAAATAGTGATATTTTGTTCTAAGATATATATGGTTTTTAGGGTGTTAAGTAGAGAACCTTGCGGGTGTAGGATCCGTCTCAGCAGAGGATTTTTAACAGAAATCAGGTAAGGGAAATATGCTATGCTAGGCAATACTAGTATGATTTTAGTATGAATTATGTGTTTTTTACCAGATTATTATTTCACAGTAGGAATTTATACAGTTTATCAAATACGTTTAAAATGTTTTAAATTACTGTGTGGCATGAGAATATGGATATAGTATAGAAACATGTTTTTACAGTATTTTCAGGATTATGTTTTACAAAATATACAAATAGAGAATATTTTTATAGTATTTTCAGAATATCATGATTATACAGTTTTCAGTACCATGACATACAATTTTACAGTTCATTTTAAAAATATAGTTGATACAGATACAGTTTATCACAACGTCATGGTTAATACAGTTATTACAGAATCATGGTAAAATAGATAGTTGTATATAGAGATGTATTATATAGTATCAGACCTTGATGGACCATTACAGATTACAGAGCACGGTACTGTAGCTATATACAGTATAGAGTGCAACCACCTATTTAAATAATACGTGGTTGATAAGTGGATCGTGCCTATGTTATGGAGATGCTCCCCATCATATATGGGTTGAGGAGGGCCATTCTGATTGACGGAGTATAGCGATTTATCCTAGTAGGCCAACCAGCGATAAATCCCGCCTACGGGCCACACAACCTTGTCATGAGGGGTTAAATCATGACATACAGTTATCCACATGGAAGTTTTTCAATATATATATATATATATATATATATATATATATACAGTTTATAGAAATAGAGGATGTACTTATGGATATTAGAAGTATTACAAATAGAAAACTTATAAAGACAGTTATGTTAAGCAACATGAACAAGGTGGTATTATATATTATTTGTACATGTATTCCCAGATTCAGTTAATCATGATTTTATAGACTCAGATTTTTGTAGAAATGTAACTCATGTTCCACACACTAGCAATAGCATATTTCGTCTTACTGAGCGTTGACTCATCCCATTATTTTAACATTTTTTAGGTGAGTCAGTTAAGCAAGCAGAACAGGCTCACAGGTAGTGGGACTACAGTGCTACCCTACCAGTAGGGTGAGTGTTTTTGGGAAGGAGGGGTATTTTTGTGTAGCCCTAGTATAGTTATGTATGTATCTTTTGAGAGTATTTAGCACTCTAGTATTGTATTGTATATGTATATGGTTGTGGATACTTGATTTTAGCTTCTCGCTGCTTAGGTGGGTGATTAGTTATAGTAGATTGTGTTGAATTAGTGGAATTTCATAGTCTTTATTATTATTACATATAATTGAATATACAGAATTTAAGTAGGTCGTTACAAGTGTCAATGCCTTAAGGGTCTATTTATAGGCGCAAAATGATCTTTCACTCTCAATGCACTTAATAAATAAGATGTATATATATATATATATATATATATATATATATATATATATATTAAATAGGTACACACCTAATTTTAAGATACACTCACATAATTAATCTAATGAATTTTTGAGATACATAAATGAATGACCTAATTAGATGTACATACATAATCCATTCCAAGATACATGCACTTTTCCAATATAATAAATAAAATAATAATATTAAAATAAACTAACAATCCCCCCCCCTCATTCTAATATTATGTATGTACCATGCATGTAAAGAGTTTAACATGTTTTCCTAACAAGACTTAATCTCATTTTGATAATGACAAACTAAGGAATCTAATTGTGCTTTCAAGTGTATTTACAAGTATTATATCTTACAAGCACAATAAAACATATTTAAATGTAAAGCCATGAAACTTCCAATGTGATGGAAGTTGCCCAAACATAAGATAGTTTACAATGTCAGCGTACCAAGGTAGGCTCGCCACAAGGAACAAATGTTCATCTGGGAAACTATCTCTGATAAGGATGTGCTGTAGAGGGTTATCAAATACCAGTTGGGACAAGTGATCAGCCACAATGTTTTCAACTCCTTTCTTGTCTTTAATAATTTAATCAAATTCCTGAAGGAGAAAGATCCACCGGATGAGCCTTAGCTTAACATCCTGTTTTGAGAGCAGATACTTGAGCACAACATGATCTGTAAAAACAACAATAGGTGAACCAATGAGATATGACTGAAACTTTTCTAGTGCAAAACTATTGCTAGTAACTCTTTTTCTATGGTGGTATAATTCATTTGTGCATCATTGAGAGTTTTACTAGCATAGTACACCATGCAAGGCCCCTAGCACCGCTCCAATGACATAATCACTTGCATCGCACATACGTTCAAAAGGCATGTTCCAATCTGGTGGTTGCATTATAGGCGGAGAAATTAACATTTTTTTTTCAGTTTTTGAAAAAGCCGCTTCACATGCATTTTTCCACTCGAATGGAACATCCTTAGCAAGAAGGTTGCACAAAGAACATGCAATGACACTAAAATCTTTTATAAACCTTCTATAAAAACCCGCGTGTCCAAGGAAGGACCGCACATCCTTGAAGCAAGTTGGTGTAGGCAAATTTGAAATAATTTCCACCTTGGACTTGTCTACCTCTATACCCTTAGCAGAAACAATGTGTCCCAACACAATACCTTGTGTCACCATAAAGTGACATTTTTCCCAATTTAGGACGAGATTTTTCTCCTTACATCTAGTGACGACACAACCTAAATTTTCCAAGCATCCCTCAAAAGAGTCACCGAAAACAGAGAAGTCATCCATGAAGACTTCCACAATTTCCTCAACTATGTCACTGAAGATATCCATCATGCACCATTGAAAAGTTTCTGGTGCATTACACAATCCAAAGGGCATTCTCCTGTAAGCAAATGGGCCAAAAGGACAAGTGAACGTAGTTTTTCCTTGGTCCTCTAAGGCAATCTCAATCTGATTGTAACTAAAATACCCATCTAAAAAATAGTAGAAAGAGTGACTAGCCACTATCTCTAGGACTTGGTCCAAAAATGGAAGCAGGAAATGATCCTTCCTAATGTAAGAGTTCAGTTTTCTGTAATCAATGCACACACGCCAACCCGTTTGAATACGAGTTGGAATTGACTCATCATTTTCATCAACAATCACAGTCACTTCTTACTTCTTCGATACAACTTGATTAGGACTAACACACTTGCTATTAGCGATGGGGTAAATGATACCTGCATCCAAAAGCTTCTGGACTTCCTTCTTAACTACCTCCTTCATTATGGGGTTCAATCTACGCTATGGTTGGTGAGAAGGTTTGGCATCCTCCTCAAGGTTAATCCTATGTGTGCAGACCAAGGGGCTAATACCCTTGATATTAGTTATGCTCCACCCTATAGCACTTCTATGGGATCTCAACAAGTCTAATAATTTGGCCTCTTGGGCTTCCTCTAAGGTAGAGGAGATCACCACAGGGTAAGTCTCTCCCTCTCCTAGAAAATAATATTTTAAATGTGATGGCAATGGTTTCAGCTCAGGATTGGGTGGTTGAACATGAGATGGTAAAATTTTAGTCTCAAAAGGAGTTAACTCCTCAAATTTCGGAGTCCAACCATGAACTTCAAAGACCTCAACTATATCGAGAAGAGAGCGGAAGTGCTCCACTTTAGGGTTCTCAACACAGTCATCCTCTACAACATTCATCAGGTATGCTTCAAGAGGGTCTTCATAAGAGAAAGCATCCAAGTGTTCCTACAAAATAACATAAATGCTATTAGCTTCAAACACATCACCATCATCCCTAACTTGCTTCATGACATTAAAAATGTTATGTTCAACAGTCATGTTCCTAAATGAGATTTTCATCAAACCGTTCTTGCATTGGATGTTAGCATTGCTCGTAGGCAAGGAATGGTCTACCAAGGATAATGGGGATGTGGGAATTTTTGGTCACCACTTGTTGAGTATCCAATACCGCAAAATCAACAAGGTAAAAGAATTGATCCATTTGAGCTAAAACATCCTCCACGACTCCTTTAGGGATTCTAATACTTCTATCTGCCAGTTCTAAAGTCATCTTTGTTGGCTTTAACTCTCCCAACCCAAGTTGTTCATACACAGAGTAGGGGAGAAGATTCACCCCCCCCCCCCCAAATCAAGCAAGGCATGCTCAAATTTGAATTCCCTTATCACTATGGAAATGGTTGGGCTCCTAGGGTCTTTGTATTTGGGAGGTGTAGTTGCATTCATAATTGAGCTCACTTGTTCAGCCAAAAGGACTTTTCTACGCACGTTATGCTTACACTTCACAGTGCACAGATCCTTTAAAAATTTAGCATATGTAGACACTTGCTTTATGGCATCAAGCAAAGGTATGTTTACCTTCACTTGTTGGAACAATTCAAGCATTTTAGCATTACACCTTCCCTTTTGAGGATCCTTGAGTCTTTGTGGGTATAGGATGACTATTAGATCTTTTGCAACAACTTTCTAACCCTCAATCTCTTGGGGCTCTTGCATCACCTCATTAATCTTAGATTCATGAATAGGCTCTTTGAAAACATTGCTTTAAGAGCCTTCATCATTTCTTTTTGAAATCTCTTTTTGTGGAATTTTTCTTTCAACTTTCTTGCCACTTCTAAGGGTAATGGATTTAGCATGCTCCATAGTCACCTCAGAGTCACTAGTACTCGCAATACTATGTTGACCCACTGGATTATCTTGGGGTTGAGATGGAAATTTACCTTTTTCTTGTTAAAGTACCCCAACAACGGTGTTCAACTTAGTAATTTGAGCTTTCATGTCCCCAATAGATTGAGTGATTTGAGAAATTGATTGACTCGTTTGAGCTATGAACTATTGCATTTGATCCTCTAGACTTCTCTTATGAGGGGGTTGGTATGGTGGAGCATTTTGTTACCCTGGAGGGGCATATGCTTGAGGATGATTTTGAGCATACCCCTAAGAACCTTGACTTTGATGGAATTGGGCTCCTTGCCCTTGAAAATTTTGTGGGGCATGGTGGTTGAAACTTTGAGCAGGAAATGAAGGATTAGCCACCTTTTGATTCCTCCAATTAAAGTTAGGGTGATTTGACCACCCTTTGTTGTAAGTTTCAGAGCATGGATTGTTGAATGACCTTTTGTATTGATTCAAAGAATTTACACTTTCCTGACCACCAATCACTTCCTTCAGAGAGGGAATGGTGAGACACTCACTAGTGGAGTGTTCCTGGGTCTCACAAATTGCACAAACCTTTTCCAATCTAGTTCCAGTGGTAACCTTATTTACCTTTTTCATTTGCAAAGCCTCCATTTGCCTTGTGAGGTTTGCAATTTTAACTAACACATCATCCTTTTCTTTGAGTTGGTACATCCCTTCTCCACTTTGAATACCAGGGTGCCTCGATGTTCCAACGGATTGAGAAGTGCCCCAGGTTTGGGTTCGTTCCACCAAAACATCAAGGTAATCTAATGCATTCTCAAGTGATTTGTTTAAAAACTCGCCATTGCACATCAAGTCTATATACTGGCAGTTCTTAGGTGAAAGCCCTTGCATGAAAAAGTTCACAATTTGCCAAGTATCTAGACCATGATGTGGAATGATTTGTAAAAGCTCATTGAAACGTTCCCACACTTGATAAAATTCTTCATTAGGTTTTTCAGAAAAAAATTTTGAATTTGTTTGGTCAAATCAATGGTTTTTTGTGTGGGAAAAAACTTCTTCAAGAAGTCTCTTTGCATTTCTTCCCAAGATGTAATAGAATGAGGTTTAAGGGAATATAACCATGACTTAGTTTTATCATTTAAAAAAAAAGGGAAAAGCTTAAGTTTAACCATATCTTCAGGGACAATGGGATTAGTAAGAGTTGAACAAACCTCTTCAAATTCCTTGAGATGTAAATAAGGGGATTCTGAATCCATCCCATGAAATGTGGGCACCAGCTTAATCATTTCAGGTTTCAACACAAAGTGGTGAGCTTGCATTGGTAAATGAATACAAGAGGGCTCACTAGACCTTGGAGGATTGAAATAATCTCCTAATGTTCTTGCATGTTGAATGGCGGGAACATTAGGAACATTTTGATAATTTGGAGGAATTTGAAAGTTTTGAAAATTTTGAAATTGTTGTGCCCCCATTCGTTCTTGGTCTTGCATATTGCATTGATTTCCAAAGAAAGGCAGTTGCCCCACTTGACCTTGGCGAAAGGGTTGGTTGTTGTCACCCCCTTGATTAACTTGAGTGAAGAAAGGGTCGGCTTCTCAATATTGGGGTGGAGCATTCTTAAGAGAATGAATTGGGCCTCCATTTCCATCCCTCTCATGTGGAAGTTCTTGGTTATTTTGGGGTTCCAATGCCATTGGTCCTCTAGAGGATGAGGGTCCTCTTTGTAAATATATGGATGGAGTTGCTTGGATGGGCTCTTCTGAGAATTCTGAGTGATGTTGTACTAATCTAGAAGGCCACTCCCTAGATAGCCTATTAGTTCCGTCACAAACCCAACTAGACATACACTATGATAACAAAATTCAAGAAAATGAAGAGAAAAAAAAAATTAGTTCCTGCAAAAGAAAGAAAATGTTACTACAAGTTAATATAAATAGTTCAGGTGGTACAACCATCCATGAAAAATAAGGAAATGTAAATACAAATAAATGTACAAAAAAAAGTAAATAAATATATAATAGTTAGTACAAGTAGGTGGTAGAAAAACCAGCCATGGTATATATATATATATAGTATTATGCACTTTTTTTTTTCTCCAAACTTACACAAAATCCTCGGCCATGGTGCCAAAAATGCTTGTCATTTTATTTTGTTCATCATTGTCCAATTCTCAAGCGTAGGAAAATTCCATTGTCAAGCATAGTAAATCTTGGAGTTCCAAGGTCATTTCCACAGGAATTCAATTGGGAAGTTTAAGAGTTCATACGTCACAAATTAATTCAGAGTGAGATGTGTGGGGATTGATTTTAATGAATACAATTGTCACTTGATTATAACAATTTAATTAAATGGCTAGGCTTTAGATTTCATCCTAATATCATCAATGGTAATCAAATTTCATCTTTATAACTCAACCAACATCAATATACCCATTGAACTTGATCAGAAGATATATCACTTGAAATGCATAGGTTTGACAAAAATTGTTGATTAATGTCAAATGAAAATATTTTAGCAAACTTTTAGAATGTAATAACAAAAAGCATTGTGGCAAGATTTAACTTGTCTACAATCAATCAAGAAGTTTACAAAACCAAAAGTTTTTAGAAAAATATCATTGAACATTAATCAATTTTAAACATAAAATACTTGAAGACTGAGATGAGAATTACCTATGATGGGATGTAGGACTCCACCCGTAGCCTAACTTGAAATTTAATTGGTCATTAGAATGAGAAGAGGAAATACTTAAATTAAACACTTCTGAATGTTTACAAAGAAATGAGAGAGAGAATACAAGAAAATGAGGTAGCTCTTTTTTCCCTTAAGGCTAACACAAGCCTCTTATTTATAGGTTCAAAAACTGCTACCTCCACTCCTAAACCTAACACAATTTACTAGTTATACTCCTATACTTACCTGTTAGAATTGGTGTATTCCCAAGAGGGGGGGTGAATTGGAATTTTCAAATTTATCACCTAGGTTAAATAAAATACTCATATAAAACAACCTAGGGTTGGTCTATATAATTCCAAATGCGCGGATATAAAAGATATATGGAAATTTAAATTAAGCGCATCATTCACATAATAACATACGCGTGCGGTAAATGTAAAGTGTAGAAATGTAAATAAACACACGATATGTTATCGAGGTTCGGCCAACTGTGCCTACGTCCCCGCCTCAAGCTCGCAAGCTAGAGGATTCCACTAATAGCTCACTTAAGGGTGGAGCGGCACCGTTTACAACCAGGTCAAATTATCATAGGGCTGACCTCAACCTTAACCAGGTCAATTAGCGGGGCTGACCTCAACCTACACGCCTTAACAGGACGACGTACCTAGCTTTTCTAACCGGGTCTAAGCCAATCCGGGACTATTCCAGGGCTAGTCTCCCTCTTTAGGCCCGTGCTTGGAAATACAACCAAAATGTATTACAATGAAATGGTACAGTGATTGTGCTTTCAAGTAAAGCAGATATGTACCCAAATTTGCGTAATAATATACACCACAAATATGAAATAATTTGTAAGCTCAATGTGGTCTAGGATGTCAACTCTCAAATAGATTTACTATCGTTGTAATGAGTGCGTGAGAGTGCAAACCTAAATGATCTTTGTATCATAGGATATTCAATCTAAGTGCTCAAACAAAGATATTATCCAAACTTCATATATTTCAATCAACAAGTTTTCTCAATACATATATGTATATGAAGCTCTAGCAATGTATAAGTTTGGTTTGCAAAAAGAGTTTAATCTTTGTATTCAACTATAAATATAAATCAATGAATATTGCAACAAAGATTTCTTTTCTCACACAAACAAATATCTCTTTACAGATTTATCAAGACAAAGCACACTAGATATTTGAAAGTATTTTGAAAATGTTTTGCAATCAAAAACAAGTACAATCTTCATAAGATGTTGCAATGAAGGTGCAAATCTTAGAAGATCTATCAAAGTCTTCTTAGGATAGACTTATTTACAAAGTCTCCTAAGAATACTTAGGTTTAGCTCTCAATGAAAATAAATCAATCAAATATGAATGGGAGAGCAAAACTATTAACTATAAACACTCAATCGACTTACAGAGGATTTAAGAGATCGAAGAATGTAAGCATGAGTAAATGGGGATTGGATATGAGTATTATAGGATTTGGGATTTTCAGAGAATTTCTCTTAATCAATATTTTAATCCCATACTGATTATCCCAAATGAGGGGGTATTTATAGACAACCCTTGAAATATAACCGTTGGGGACCTATTGGGAATAATTAGGAAAGTTTAATGACCTTTCAAATATTTTAACCCTGTTTAAAAAAATATTAACTGCGGTAAAAAATCAGGGCAACCCAAGAGGTCTGGTCGACCAAAAATGTTTCAGTCAACCAGGACACATATGGTTCAGTCGACTAGGGGAGTTTTGAACTAAATGGTCGGTTGACCGTATCGCTAATTTTGAAACCTTTTTCATGGTTCGGTCTACCAGGACTGAAATGAACTAACTTGTCGGTCGACCGGGTGAGGCGATTTTTCATATGTCCGAGGTTCGGTTGACCGTGCCAATTTGAACTGGCTGGTTCGGTCGACCATACCGATGGGATTTCTCCTGAGGACCCTCGGTCGACCAGGTCGTTGGAGTACAAAATCTCTCGATCGACCAGGAGGTCAAAATGTTGACCCGGTCAGGATTCTGTCGATCGGCAAGAAATGAACTATGAAGTTCGGTCGACCGGACCTTGGTCAAAATGTTGACCCAGGGCCGGTTCAGTCGACCAGGCCAAAGTGAACTGTGTTGGCCGGTCGACCGAGAGTGCACCAAGTGTGCATTTCAGTCCCTTCTTGCAACATATAAGCCCTATTCAAGTGCCTATCAAACATAGGTGCAGGTGTATGTGTCCTAGGGTCATTTGGGGTCCAAAATTAAGACACTGAAAAAGTTCGGGGTCGGTTGACCGAAGGTAATACCCTAAGGTCTTTCTAAGGTCACATTCAGTTTACGGTTTGTTTGAGCTTACGTAATAAATCAAGCAGGTGATGTGTGTGTGAGCTTATTACAAACAAGACCCCTAATTACTATTACAGACCCTTTACATCAAAGAAATACAACAATTCAATTATAACTAGGGTCTTCAAGGTCTTCATTTTCCTCCAAGGGTCTCCGAGTGCCATCATATGATACCGCCAAGATAAACCTGCACATCAACTCAGCAGACATTAAATACATGAGTATTTGTCATAATCAAAACAGGGATATGACCTATAAGGTCAACACTACCACAAACACCTCCACCTACCAAATGGTAGTTGCACTTCTTCACCAACCAAAATGGTAGTTGCATTCCTTGTGTTGTCGAAGTTTGTTGTTTAATCCCATTACCTTTCTTCTAACCCAAGTTTGGATGGCTAAACATTTGTAATTTGGACTTCTTTGTGAAATGTAAATTTGTAGGGCTTGAATTGAAATGAGACCAAGTTTGCATAGATTGGATAACTGAGTCAAAAGTTATGACTGATTTTCCAAAGCTGCGCAAAACTGCCACATTACTTCATTTGGCCCGAATTAAAGCACTCTTGGATGTTATTCAATTCTTCCAAACATCCATCCTCACTTCACAAATTAGTACTTTGAATCGTTAAAGTCTTTGCAGCCATTCCATACTCTACACAATGACTAATCAATTATTTATTGCAATTTACCTACAAATCACAAAAATCACACAATAAGTTCTATATGCATGTTATGTAGATCATTTAACTTATTTATGTGCACTAAGATGGTGTATGAATGTTCATAAATATGAAATATTATGTACTAATCACTTTCAGCACCAAGAAATCCTCAACAAAATGAAGTTGTTGAAAGAAAGAATAGAACCCTTCAAAAAATTGCTAAGACAATGTTAAATGAAAAAAACTACCTAAGTACTTTTGGGCTGAAGCGGTTAACACCGCATGTTATGTAATAAATAGTGTTTATTAGATCAAGCCTAAATAAAACTCCCTATGAATTATGGAAAGGAAGAAGACCTAACATAGCTTACTTTCATGTTTTTGGATGTAAGTGCTTTGTACTTAATGACAAAAATGACTTAGGGAAATTTGATGCTAAATCAGATAAAGGTATATTTCTAGGATATGCAGCAAATAGTAAAACTTTTAGAATCTAAAATGAAAGAACACTAACAATGATTGAATCATTCCATGTAACCTTTGATGAATCTAATCATTTTACAAAAGAAACTAAGAAAGAAAAAAAAGATGATACTTCACAAAGTCTAGGAGATCTATAAATGAAAGAAGAAAAAGAAGAGAAAAATGAAGAAACTCCAAATGATGATCCTATAGAAAATTCTAAGTTACCAAAAGAATGGAAATATGTAAGAAATCATCCTAAAGATCAAATCATAGGAGAACCTTCTTGAGGGGTAACTACTAGATCATCATTGAAGAACTTATGTAATCAATATGTATGTTTATCACAAGAAGAACCAAAAAACATAGAAGAAGTTTTAAGTGATGATTCTTGGATAATAGCTATGCAAGAAGAGTTAAACCAATTTGAAAGAAATAAAGTATGGAAAATAGTTCCTAGACCTAATAACCACTCAATAATTGGAACTAAATGGGTATTTAGGAATAAAAAGGATGAAAATGGCATAGTTGTAAGAAATAAAGTAAGACTTGTAGCTCAAGGATACAATCAAGAAGAAAGAATAAACTATGATGAGACTTTTGCTCCCGTAGCAAGAATGGAAGCTATTAGAATGTTGTTAGCTTATGCATCCCATAAAGAATTCAAACTATATCAAATGGATGTAAAAAGTGATTTTCTAAATGGTTTCATAAATGAAGAAGTTTATATGGAACAATGCCCTAGTTTTGAGGACATAAACAATCCTGATCAAGTATTTAGATTAACAAAAGCATTGTACGAGTTAAAACAAGCTCCTAGAGCTTGGTATGAGAGATTGAGTGGATTCTTACTAGAAAATGGCTTCTCAAGAGGAAAGGTGGATAGCACATTATTCATTAAAAACAAAGATAAAGACATGCTTATCATACAAATCTATATTGATGATATTATATTTGGTGCTACAAATGATGAATTATGTAAAGAATTTGCAAAGTGTATGCAATAAGAGTTTGAAATGAGTATGATGGGAGAGTTAAATTACTTCCTAGGATTACAAATCAAGCAAGCTAAAAATGGAACGTTTATAAATCAATTAAAATATATAAGAGATATGCTTAAAAACTTTGACATGGAAGGAAGTAAGCCCATAGAACCCCCATGAGTACCTCCATAAGTCTTGACAAGGTTGAAAAAGGAAAATTAGTAGATATGAAACACTATATAGGTATGATAGGAAGTTTGTTATATTTGACAAGTAGTAGATCAGATATAATATTTAGCATATGTATGTGCGCCCGGTTTCGATCAGCTCCTAAGGAACCCCATCAGATAGCTGTTAAAAGGATCCTAAGATACTTGATAGGAACAATTGATTTAGGACTTTGATACCCTAAGGACACCGGATTTGAAATGATTAGTTATTCGGATGCCGATTACACGAGTTGTAAAATTGATAGAAAAAGTACAAGCGGAACTTGTCACTTTCTAGGATGATCTCTTGTCTCTTAGTTCTCCAAGAAACAAAATTTCGTAGCCTTATCAACCACTGAAGCTGAGTAGCTAGCAGTAGGTAGTTTTTGTGCACAAACACTCTATATGAAACAACAATTAAAAGACTTTAGTTTAGAGTTCTCAACCATACCATTTAAGTGTGATAATACAATTGCAATAAAAATTTCCAAAAATCCAATATCACACTCAAGAACTAAGCATATTGATATAAGACATCATTTTTCTAAGAGATCATGTACAAAAGGAAGATATACTACTCGAATTCATAAATACAAATGATCAATGGGCCAATATTTTCACAAAACCCTTTCCCGTAAAGAGATTTATATCAATTAGAAGAGAACTTGGTTTATTACATAGTAGGGAAGTTGTTTAAGAAGAGTTCATGTTGAGTGAAAAGAAAATATTTAGAAGGATGAGAGGGTCAGGTGATTGAGCTTGGAAGCTGAGTCAATCGGACAGTATAAAATGGAGAGTCAGGCACCTGAGCCTTCTGACCTCAGGCGACTGATGTGCCTCTGCCTACTGAAATTTGATTTTTATAAAATGTCAGGCGACTGAGCTTGAAACCTCAGGTGCCTGAACTTACAGATCTTATATATTTTAAGCGCGAAAAACCTTAACATTTCAGATTCTAGGCTATTAACCTCTATCCCATCACTCACCCGAGCCTCCTTCTCTTGGTCTCCCTTGATTTTTAGCTCAAAATCATTTAAATCAAAGCTTTCAAATCACTCTTCTACATCATTTCCCACAATTTCTAGGGTTTCACTTGGCTAGTTCAGTTGATTCCTTAAAATCAAGATGCCTCGCACCAAAACTACGACAAACCGAGGTGCTTCTTCAGAGAGAGATGATGGTAACATCGAAAAATGGCTCGTAAATTCTCCATCGAAGCATCGATATCAAACTCATCTTTGTTCTACAGAACCAATATTTGGTAAAATTCCTGGCACCTCCTTCTTTCATTCTACGGAACTCATCTTCCTGCCGATGTTTCAAGAAATTGGCTAGAAAAATTTTGTGGTTTTTCAATCGAAAGGCATATATCCAAACTTAGTACTGAGGTTAGGGGAAAGAGGATAGTCTTAACTCCACAAACTTTGGCTCCAATTTTGCATATTAGCCTGGGAGAATTTGAATGTCCAGCACTTGCTCAAACTTGGATTACGGAGCAAGGTTTCACTCCCGAGGAATTTCTGCAACTGATAATGGTAGAGGAACTAGTATACTTTGGACATCCCCCAATTTATAAGTAGCTAAATCTTCAAGCTCAAATCCTCTAGAAAATAATCACAAACAATATCCTACCCCAAGCTGGCTCATATGATCACATATCCTATGTTGATTGTTTTGTGTTATGGTGTTTTGTGAAAGGGAAGAAAATCGATCTATCTAGCTTAATTCTTAAATGGATATGGCAAAATTAGAAGCTCATAGAGTCACTTTTCCATATGGTGGTGTTCTTAACCTCATCTTTGCACACCTTAGTGTTACTACTCCTACCGAGTTATTCATAAAGCGAACTCGATACGATCTTTTCAATTCTACAAGCCTGAAGCAAATGGGATATGAAAAGAATGAGCAGAGTTGGTTTCTGAAAGGAGGACGACCACAAAGGCCAGAAGTTGTACCTCCTCCTCCAGATCAGCAACAAGGACCTACATTTGATACTCCTACTTGGTTTGTACCCTTCCACCATGAGTTCACTACATTTAGCAGAGACATGTGTTCATGCCTCTAGTCACTTCAGGAGAACGTATCCTCCCTCCACACTACTTGCTCCTCACTTGAACAGTGCCTTACTTATATAGAGTAGTATAGGGCTAGTACTTCTCGGAGTGTTGATTTCATGGATTCCAGCTCTACCCCTCGTAGTGATGATTCATCTGATGGAGAATCTAAAGAAGGAAGTGAAGAGGGTGTTGCAGCTGATGATGTAGCTGATGATGATGATAATGCTTCTGATGATGATTGATCTATTTGTCACTTTGTGATGTATTGCAATAATATCTATGTATTGGATTTGCACTTTTTTTGCTTTGTTTGTTTTTCCTTTTGGCTTGTAACTCCCTATGGTCATAACTTTTTGTACTCCTCGGTGCACTAAATGACCATACTTATTGTTATATTCTATTCTAAGCATCCTTGTATCTATGCTATTTATCTCTTTTTGATTGATTTCAGAGGGGGAGAAATATCTTAGAGAGCAAACATGAGAGCATGGAAAGACATAGCATAGGGGAGAAAACCCACATAAGTATATAAGAAAAATAAGCATAAGAAACTATATGATATGATGAGCTATAATGCCAACTATATGTGATAATACTTTAAATAATGACTTGAGATATGATCCTAATACTAGTATGTTGAAATGAGCTATAATACACTAATACTTGAATATTGTTAAAAGTATGCTTATTGTAAGGGGGAGCCTTATCAAGGTTCTCTCATCTTTACTCCTTATTTGTCATCATAAAAAAGGGAGAGATTGTTGGCCTAACATGGCTTTTGAATCTTGTTTTCATGATAACAATAAAGGCTAATTTAACAAGTTATGGTTTAAGTGATGATATTTCAGGGAACCTAGCATAACAAGTTCAAAAGGTTCAAGAATTAAAAGTTCAAGATCACAAGTACCATAAAGCTTATACTTCAAAAACAAGGTGATCAATAGAAAGCTCAAGAGGTCCAAGATGGTCAAAACATATGGAAGCTTAAAGAATATTGAAGTTCAAGACAAAGAGGACTCATTGCAAAGATATACATGAAGACTTCAAGTTTAGAAAGTTTTAATGTCTTTAGGAAGTCTTATGTAAGTACTTCATTTTAATTATCATAAAGAATGCTTTGGAGCTTATTAGGGGTTATTATGGACTTAGAGACCTTATTTTGAAAACCCCAGAAAATACTTTTTAAAAGTATCAAAGCAAGATGGCTAAGGGTCTTGGAAACAAACTTGAAAAGCAACACTTTTAACTATTCAGGCGACTGACACATGTTTGGTCAGGCGATTGACAAATTTACTAAGTTAAATTTGAACAGCTAGTGAAGGATTGGTCATCTAACTCTTGACACCTCAGGCGACTGACATTGTTTTCAAAGGTCAGGCGATTGACCCCGATGGGTTCAAGTGACTGACCCTCGTAACGGCTAGTTTTTAAAAATGTTTTAAATTTCAAATTTAAAGATGCTTGTGCCCCAAACTTTATAAAAACTTGGGAAACACTCCAAGTAACTTGGGCAAGATGAATTTATTACTTTTTGAGCCTATAAATACATGGTTTCTCAAATCAAATCATACATCAAGAATTGAAAATCTATTTTCAAGTTGTATTGCTCATACTCTCTCAAAGCCCTCTTACACTAATAAACTTGCTGAGATTTTATGAGAAACATTGAGTCTTTGATAACTGATTTCTGAGCTTAATATCCGAGGTTTGATTCAAATCAAAAGAAGAATCCTAGTGACATTCTATTTGAGCTTAAAATTCATTCTTCTTTGATATTTACTTTGAAGTATTGATTAATTGTGCTTAATCTTGTACTAACTAACTCTATCTGAGAGTATTTCTTGTACACAAGAATTCTTTCTTGTTTCTTTGTTTTCTTGACAGTTATGGGTTATTGGATCGTTGTACTAAGCGTGGGGTATCGCTTGGAGAGGGGCCTCCACCCTAATTGAAGGAGGGATTGTAACGATTTGCTTCACCCATAAAGAAGCATTATAGTGGAATCCTTAGGTGGTGTTTCCTAAGGCGAGGACGTAGATGGGTATAGCCGAACCTCATAAAAAACTTGATCTCACTCTCTACCCTTACTCTTTAATTTTTTTGTACATATAAAATGCGTGGTTGTGTGTCTAAGTGCAGGAAGCTGAAATATTGAGATTGAGAAACTTTTAATTGAAGGGAATACGTTGATTGATCTTTTGCAAAAACCTTAAAGGGAGTACGTTGATTAATCGTTTGTGGAAACCTTGGCTAAAAGAAAGTGCATAAAATCCATTAGTACAGGGCATTTTATCAAACTTTAGCTTGAGTTATACAAATGCTGAATCGTTGAAGTGCTACTGCAACCCATATATTGGTTAACTAACTTATGATTGGTAAATTGGTTGGTTGATTGGGTATTGATTGACATTGTTGAAAGTATTACATTAAGAATCATTGGCTTGTGTTGATATTAATTAAATCAATTCATTGATCGAGTGTGGATTGTGATTGACTTAATTAAGCATTGAAAATCAAATCATTATTGTGTGATTATTGAACATACAATAAGTTGCCAATTTGTAAAAAGAGTTAAACATTTTTTTTTTTCTTTTAGAAAAAACCCAATTCTTCTCCCCTCTTGGGACTACACCTTAGTTTTCATCCTTTTTGACAAATTCTTGGCATTTTGTCTCACTAAGCCCTAGGTAATTACTGCAATCAAGTGTGAGGAAATTTTTTTATTATTTATTTGATTGATTGTATAAATACTATCGCGACGTCCCGGAACGCGGGTGCGCCGCGGTGGCGAAATAAAAATTATTTTATAAATTTTTGGGAAAAACAACAGGAATGGAGTCACCATTAACCTTTTAGTGTGGCTAGAATACTTAATTACTACCCGGTTAAGGGTAGAATGGGTCTACGTTACCAGAGTTGGGGTCGGGAGTTTGGTTACGCGAGGGGAAGGTACGAGCACCCCCTACACGCCGGTTATTACGAATAGTACCTAATTAACTATGAAATTATCCCTAAATAAATTTGAAAAGCCTTTTAGGTTACTCCTTTTGTGAATTTACAAATATACATGCAAAATAAATAAATAAATAAATCATAAAAAACTATACGTACTATATATGTTAGCTTTGGTGCAACCCCAAGAGGGGGGGGGTGAATTGGGTACTTAAAGTTTATCGCCTTGGTCTACTAGTTTCAATAATAGTGTAACATAGCCTAGGATCAATCTATGCGATTAACAAATAAACATACACATGTAATAAAGAAAGTACGGAAATGTAGACACACGATATGTTATCGAGGTTCGACCAAATTGCCTACGTCCTCGCCTTGCCTAACAAGCACAAGGATTACCACTATAATGCTCACTTAAATGGGTGGAGCGAAACCTAATGCAACCAGATCAATTCAAGGGGCTGACCTCAACCAACACGCCTTAATAGGATGGCGCACCTAGATTTCCTAACCGGGTCTAAGCCAATTCGAGACTATTCCACAGGGCTAGTCTCCCACTTCAAGCCCATGCCTGGAATACAACCAATGTGCATAAAATGTTTGTACACGAAAATTAGCTTCTAGACAAGTAGATGTGTGCACCAGTATAGATCAATCAATAAGGCAAGCACAAATGATATGTAAATATGCTCGGTGCTCTATTGTGTGCCTAAACACTCAATCACGTATAAGATTTTAGTTCACATCTAGAGTGTATACCCCAACAATAATTGAAACATACTATATAAATAATACAATATCAGATCTTGGTTTCAGAATATGCTAAGCAGGTTCAAGCAAACAAACTTAATAATAAATTTCAATATTCAAACCACACTATAAATGTTTGAAACACTAACTTTTGAGAAGAATTTTTGCACACAAAATCTAGGTTTAGGTACCTTGCAACAACAATGCAAGAACCACAACCTTCAAGGTTGTTCCACACCAAATTTATCAAATGAAATTTGTGAAAGAACCTTAATGCTAAACTCTCTCAGAAAATCGATCAAACAATAATACAAGGAGGGTTTAGCCTTAGAAAATACTCACAATGCTTGGAGAAATCAAGAATGAGGAGTATGTGAGTGTTTGGAAGTATTATATGGCTAATAAAGGGTTTTGAAAGATGAAAGAATTTTTTCCCTAATCAAGTTTGCTAATCCTTGCTAATTAAGACAAACGAATGAGTATATATAGGCAAGGAGGATTTTTTTACCGTTAGGGACACAATGAGTATAATTAAAATTGTTTCAAAAGTCATTAAGAAAATTAACCCAATTACCCCATTTAAAAACTCAGAAAAAATTATTTTAACCCGCGAGGTTCGAGTGCCCAACCAAAGGTTCGGGTGCCCGAACAGATAGTCAAAAATACAACTTTTAGCAGTTTGGGTGCTTGAAAGATGAGTCGGTTAGCTGAACCAAAGTCAATAGCAAATGTTTGATAATTGGGGTGCTTGACTCATAGTTCGGTTAACCAAACCAGGCAGTTCGGTTGCCCGAGCCTCTATTCGAACGTAAACTTTTGGTCCCCCGAGTAGTTGAAAAGTGCCCTGACATGTTTTTGGGTGCCTGAGGAAGGTACGTTCAAAAAGGTTTGGGTGCCCGAAGACCAAGTCAACATATTGACTAGTTTGGTGACACTTTAAATGGCAAAGGTTTGGTCACCCGAACCCTCTCAGCTTTTCCCCTTAAGTTCATTTGAGCCTTATTTTGAATACCCTGAATAAGATAAGTGATGTAGGGGACTTTGTGTCCTTAGTGTAGGTACCTAAGGTCCAACTAAGTTCATTTTGAGCATACCTACCTACCATACATGATGTAAATTATTACAAGCCATACACGTGCACAATTCATAATAAATTACAACCCAAAATGAAAAACTAACCAAATGAATACAAAATAAAACACATAGATCTTCATTCTTCGGCACAAACACTGCATGTCATCATAATATGTCTTTTAGTCCTGAAGCGGCGCACAAGGTGAACCTGCATGCAATTGTCATTACAACCATTAGTACAGAGAGTATTTGTCATAATCAAAACTAGGTGTGACCTATAAGGTCAACAATCTCCCCCTTTTTTATGATGACATATACTTTATGAAAAAGTGGGTTCAACCAAGAAAAGGCTCCCCCTGACTTTATGCATAAAGATAGTTAAAGTAGTGGGTAACAATGGATTAAGCATAATTGAGCACAATGTCTTACCCCACTTTTGCCTCTTCTCCCCCTTTTGGCAACAACAAAAAGGTTTAACCAATAAAGCACGAAAGCAAAGGATGTCATTTAGATACATAAGGTATATTGGGAGGAATTTTAAAAATATTCGACAACATGCCGTTTGAAAAAGATCATTCCCAAACATAGCCATGTACCTAAGTGACCCATTTGGAGTTTTCATACACAAGATATAGCAAATTTCAATTGAGTATTCCAAACAGAATGTGCATCAAGGAAGTAAGAGAAATATTTAGCATATGATACCAATTGATAATTTTGATGTTCCCCAATGGATGATTATGCAAGGATGAAGATTAAATTTTCATTTGAATTTCACTCATCCTTTCAAAAATATTTTCACGTAAATTTTATCACAATCATCTTTTGTTTGTCAAAACAAGCTCGAATTTCGACAAGGTATTGTATAATGAAAAAACATGTCAGCCTGATACCAAGTGTTATACTTACATGATAGTGAGCCTACCAACTATAATCTTGCTAACTAATAAAAATACTAATATTTGCAAAAGCATGATATTTTGAAGTGAGCATGATATCTAGTATAGATGTTGTCAAGACATGCACATTGATATCACCTAGTTAATGTATTTGCCAAATGATGTATAGAATGAAATAACAATACATTTCTATTTCTTAGGGCCCAATAATTTCAATGTTGAGTGACTCCCCCTAAGAATATGCATTTTCCTAATAAGTCAACTTCAGTAAAATTCAAATGATATTTTGGAAACAAACTCAAAGTTTAGGAAGTTTAGCATTTAGAAAATGATATATGATTGTGCAATAATTAAGGAAAATCTGGCAGCATTTTGCTTGAAAAAATGATCAATCCATAATAACCTGCCAAAATCTAAGCACTTCAAATATATATGCATAACCAGCTCCAAGGGATTTAGAATTTCAAAGAAAATGAGCTAAACGTAAATACTTAAATTCTAAGATCAAATTGCATTTGCACACAAGATAATTTATAAATGATCATTTCAATTATTTAGGCAAATGTCTACAGAAAATTCGGCAGCATGCCAGCTATAAACATGACATTTTTTCAAAATTTACCTGCACAAAAACGATTCTCAAACAAGTAGTATTTCAAAAGTAAGGCATGTGAGAACCTATAATCTACCAGCATGCAATTCTCATCCACTGCATCCGCCATGCAGGAAGCTTTCTATACCAAGCATGCATTCCAACAAAATAGACATTTGAACACAAACACATGCAAAACAAAATACTGCAGATATATATATATCATAATCAAAAGCACAATCACCATATCTTAGTATCTACATGTGTGTGGTGAATGTGATTGTCAAAAGAAACAAATATGGAAGTTGTTTTTAAAATACATACAGACCAAATAACAGTGTATCTGAATAAAACACAACAGATGATCAAATAGGGAACTAAAGGATGATAAAATGAATCCTCATGAAGCACTCCTAGGTCTCCCCTTCATTATGATCATCATCATCCTCACTGCTCAACTCCATCTGGTCATCTTCACAGATGTCCTTATCATTCATCTCTCGCAGCTGCTCACCGAGGATATGAAAGTTAGCTCGTACCTCGGACTAGAACTCGGTGAACTTGCTGTAAAGGGAGTCAAGTCTAGCCTATGAAGAAGATGCCTGCTCAGTCATGGAGACTCAAAACTCCTGAAATGAGGCAGAGAGATCGATGATAGTTTCCATGATCTCAGCGCTAGATGGGATGTGAGGCAGCTCCTATGGGACCTCCTGAGCTCCTGGGTCTCTCTTGTGTGCAGTGGGCAACCACATGTTGCCTGTGAGCTCGTATCCCATCAACTTTAAGGTGGTGGAATTGAAGATGTCAGATGGCCAGAATTTCTTAATGGTGGCAAACGGTGACCTATTCAGCCTTTCCCTAACAAATATCCTAGAAAAAATGCCACCATAGGGTAGAATGATCCTTTTTCCAATGGTTTTTATGAAAATCCACCGTAGGATCAATCTAGGAAGGTCTAGCTTCTTTATGGTGAAGAGGCACCATATCACAAAGTAATCCAAATAGGATACGTGGTCCCTCGATCCTGACTTAGGTAATATGTTGTAGGAAATTAGGTGGTGTACCACCTTTGCCTCTAAAGTCAAGGATCTGTAGCGAGGGGTGTGGGTCAGATCATTCATTGGATTTGTCATGACTAAATTAACAAATGTACTCACATTGAAGTCCTACTTGGCTATTCAGGTGGAGGAAGAATCGGGGCAGATGAAGTTGCCACCGCTGGATCTCAAAGGTCTCTCTGCCATGTAGGCATCGTCAAAATGGAGATCTGTCTCGAGCACCCTGGAGTAGTAGCCCTGCCCATCTTGAGCGAGATTTGCATAAAAGAGTAGGATGAGCAGCAGGTACATCCCTTTCGGCTGAAAGGCTATAAACTCGTACCATCCTTGATACCGAAACATGTATAGAACATTGTTGAAGTGAGTTTACATGAATTCGATATCAAGAATTTTTCCCATAATGGGATCTCTGAGGCAAAAGATTTTCTCGTACTTAATTCGTCGATTGGGTGTGGAAAACCACTCGTCTAATGGAACACCCATGGCAACACATCTCTGTTCTCTGGCCATGGAAACAAATCTCGAGTAAGACCAGGCTAGGATGTGAAAGGAAAAACTAAGAAGGCTCTCAAATTTGTGGAAGAAATGAACAAGTTTTTGCAGAGAACCATATATATCAGCGCGGTTCGGGTGCCTGAGCATGAGTTCGGTCACCTGAACAACTTTAATTATGAGAGCCCACTGAGTTTTTTCGACAGCCCAAGATTATTAGAACTTGAAAGTTCAGCCGCCCGAAGTGTGCTCAACTGCTTAGTGAAACTTCAAGTTCGGTCGGCCGAAGTGCAAATGCACTGAGGGGTTTGGTCGCCCGAGCTTGGTCCACTTATTTTTATTTGACTGGATTTTCAAAGCAAAGACCCTATGGTTTATTTATGATTTAGGGTGTTGATAGGGCTTCAAGGTGAGCTTAGGACAAGAATTTTTACTTTAATTTCTAAATCTCACAGTTGTACAACAAATAGAGTATGCAAAACGCTAGATGTTCATATTTAAGTGAGAGTTAAGCACTTCGAACTTTAAATGCAAGGCAATCATGTCGTGTCCATTTGAAAGTGGTTTTCTATTCATACAGCCAAAGATTTATATTCTAACCAACAAGTATATTCATTTAGTCCATATTGGTTTTGTAATTGAACTCACAGATTGGCTTGTTTTTTCAAAATACTCAGTTAGCAATATTTTGAATGGTGGGTATATGAAGATCTTACATTTTTCAGCCCCAAGCCACTTCCTAACCTCTTAGAGAATCCTACCCCTATAGTTAATCATAACTTACTAAGGAAGAGCTATGTGATCATGTAATTCTTGCGTGAGCAAGTTTTTCCTTAACTTTCAAGGGGTTTTCCTTCTTAACAACCCATACTATTTTTCCTCCCTTTATTTTTGATGAGTTTGGGTTGGTGATTCATTAATTTTATACCTATTTGGGCTTCACAACTTTTCTTTTAAACGGGCAATCAAATTTTGTGTGCCCCTTCTTTTTACATAAAATGCATGTGGTGTGAATGTACGGTCCAAACGAGGTACTAGCAAAATATTTTGATTCTTTAACAAAGTACCCCGTGTATAGGTTTTTTCTTTTCTTATTTTCAATTCCATTATAACCTATACCTTAATTATCTAAGGTCATTTTTGTGCACCTAGCAATTTTTCAAAGTTTTCCTTACCTCTAGTGAACGTGTAGATGATCTTAGATTGTTCTTCTATTTTCTTCTCTAGATCTTGAATTTTTGAGTTTTCCAAATCTTTTGCAAGCATTGTGAATTTTTAAAAGTTCTTTAGACAAATTGTTTGCTTTATTTTCAAGATTCGCAATCAAGTGGTTCTTTTCATCATCATTAGAAGCTTTAGATTTCAAGCCAGCCAATTCCTTTTCTAATGATTCATTCCTGCTCTCTAAACTTTTAATTTTCAAATTATTTTCTCTTTCAGCAAGAATTTTTGAGTCACATTCCTTAATGCATGCATCATAATTGTTTTTTTAAATAGAGTATTTCTTATTTGATTTTACAAGTAATTTATGAGTCCTCATGTATTCAATTTGCAGTTCCTTATATGATGACATGCTTTCACTATCACTACTATCATATGATTCATAATCAAATACAATATTCAAATAAGCACATGAATCATGTTCATATTTATCTACTAAGACAAAAGGAACTGAGATAACCTCATCATTAGTCAAGGTCACAAAACATTGGTTACCTTCCTTGATATCAGTGGAGCCTGAGTCGCATGGAGAGATGTCTTCCTTTTGCATGGACGCACTGTATCTCCACTCAAGTTTGTCCCAAATCTGCTTAGCACCACTACACGCCATAACCTCACATAAAACATTAGAGTCTAAAGCATGCAATAAGGTATTCATGGCATCAAAATTTACCTGTACTAAGTCCCTATTATGATCATTTAGTTCACACTCAAATTTAGGAACATCAATACACCCAATAGATTTAATAGGCACACAATCACCCTGATCAATGACTTTCCAAAAGTTCCAATTCAAAGCTTTCACATACATAGTCATTCTAAATTTCCATATAGCATAATCATTACAATAGAATACAAGTGGGTGTGTGACCAACCTTCCTTCACATGAAGGGGATGCACTAATATGAGCCATCATGATCTTTTACAAAGTGACGTTTAGGTCTAAGTTACGAGACTCTGATACCAATTGTTAGCTTTGGTGCAACCCCAAGAGGGGGGTGAATTGGGTATTTAAAGTTTATTGCCTAGGTTTACTAGTTTCAACAATAGTGTAGCACGGCCTAGGGTCAATCTATGCGATTAAAAAATAAACATACATGTGCAGTAAAGAAAGCGCGGAAATGTAACACGCACGATATGTTATCGAGGTTCGGCCAAATTGCCTACGTCCCCGTCTTGGCTAACAAGCACAAGGATTACCACGATAATGCTCATTTAAATGGTTGGAGCAAAACCTAATAGAATTAGATCAATTCAAGGGGCTAACCTCAACCGACACGCCTTAATAGGATGGCGCACCTAACTTTCCTAACCAGGTCTAAGCCAATCCGAGACTATTCCACAGGGCTAGTCTCCCACTTTAGGCCCGTGCCTGGAATACAACCAATGTGTATAAAATGTTTGTACATGGAAATTAGCTTCTAGACAAGCAGATGTGTGCACCAGTATAGATCAATCAATAAGTCAAGCACAAATGATATGTAAATATGCTCGGTGCTCTAATGTGTGCTTAAACACTCAATTACGTATAAGATTTCAATTCACATCTAGAGTGTATACCCCAGCAATATTTGAAACACACTATATGAATAATACAATATTATATCAGGGTTTTCGAATATGCTAAGCAGGTTCAAGCAAACAAACTCAATAATAAATTTCAATATTCAAAGAACACTAGAGTTGTTTGAAGTACTAACTTTTGAGAAGGATTTTTACACACAAAATCTAGGTCAACAACAATGCAAGAACCACAACCTTCAAGGTTGTTTGACACCAAATTTATCAAATGAAATTTGTGGAAGAACCTTAATGCTAAACTCTCTCAAAAAATCGATCAAACAATAATACAAGTGAGAGTTTAAGCTACGGATATTAAACACAATAGCCTTGGAAAATACTCATAATGCTTGGAGAAATCAAGAATGAGGAGTATGTGTTGACCTTATAGGTCACGCCCGGTTTTGATAATGACAAATACTCCTGTATTTAATAAATATCTAGTTCATGTACAGGTATATATTAGTAGACACATTGATGGCACATGAAAGCTTAAAGCTTGAAGACAAATTAATGTTCTCAATTGTAATATTCAGTAGTGAAATTTGTCTGTAATAGTAATTAGGATATTTGGTTTGTAATAAGCACACACAACATATGCGTGGTTTATTTTGTAAGCTCAAACCAAATATGAACCAAAAATGACCGTAGAAAGACCTTAGGGTTCCGGTCGACCGACACCAGACTTTTTCGGTGTATTCATAATTGGACATAAATGACCCTAAGACACACACTTTTGCATCTATATTTGTTAGGCACTTCATTAGGATTTGTGTGTATTAAAATGGGACTGAAATGCACACTTTGTGCACTTTTGGTCGACCAAACCAAGCAACTCATTCTGCCCTAGTCGACCGAATAAGGCGTGGGTCAATAGTTGACCAAGACCCTAGTCAACCGACCCTATGTAGTTCAAAACTCCCTAGTCGACCAAAACCCTCTTTGGTCAACATTTTAACCATCTAGTCGACTGAATCATTTTGGTACTCCAACTACCTGGTCGACCGAGGGTCCTCGGGAAAATTCCCAGCGGTCTGGTCGACCGAACCAGCCAGTTCAAAATGGTCCGATCAACCGAACCTCGGAGATTTGAAAAATCGCCTTCTCCTAGTCAACCAAGCCGTTAGTTCAAAATCCCCTTGATCGACCGAACCATATGAGACCTGGTCTACATTTCTGGTCGACCGGACCTCTCGGGTTGCCCTGAATTTTACCGCGGTTAAATATTTTTTGAATAGGGTTAAAATGGTTTAAATGTCATTAAACTTTTCCAATAATTCCTAATAGGTCCCCAATGGTCAAAAATCATGGGATGTCTATATATACCCCTTCATTTTGGAAAATTAGATTAATTGATTAGCAAAAACAAAAATCATATTTCTCTCTCAAGTTAAATACTTCCTACTGCTTATATTATTTACAAATCCACTCAAACTTACCTTCTTTACTTCTTTGAATCATTTGTAAGTGTATGGAGTGTATTCATTTAGAGGTTTTCTCTCTCATTTCGTGAGTGCTTGAATCGATTTTCACGAGCGCATAACCTAAGCATTCTTAGGAGGCTTTTCTAATAAGCCTACCCTAAGGAGGCTTGTGGTGAACTTCCGAGTGTTGCATTCTCATTGCAATACCTTTGGAAGTTTGTATTTGTTTTTGGTTTGCAAAAATATTTTCAAACTTACTCAAATATCTTATGGAATATTTATTGAACTATTTGTAAAAAGATATTTGTGTTTGTTACATTAATCTTTGTGGCAATATTTATTCAAGTATATATATCATTTGCTGAATACAAAGATTATCTATTTTGCAATCCAAGCATATACATATTCATGTGATTGAGATATTCTACTGATTGATATTCTTGAGGCTTGCTTGGTATTCTGTGTGAACACATTTGATTGAAATATTTTGAAATACACAGATTGTTATTGATACTCTCACGTACTCACTACACTGATAAAAAATATCTTTGAAAGTCGAACTATCTAGACCATACTGAGCTTACCTTTTAAATCATCTGTGGTGTTTGTGATTGTACGCATTTGGGTACAAATCTGCTTTACGTGAAAGCACCCTTATATTGTACCTTTTGATTGTATATCTGAGAGATTCCAGGTGTGGCCTGAGCGGGCGGTAATCCAGCCCGGAAAGGATTGGTGTAAAGGTTGAGGTCAGCCTTGTGCTAATTGATCTGGTTTGTATAGGTGTTGTTCCACCCGTTTAAGTGAGCAAGTTATTGTGATATCCTTGTGTTGGTTAGCCAAGGCGGGGACGTAGGCAGTTGGCCGAACCTCGATAACATATCTGCATGTCACTTTCTCTTTATTGCTTTCTGGTGCTTGTGTGATTAATTAAATTGCTTTATTTAATTTCTGATATATTTATATTACTTGTACTAGATTGACCATAGGATTGTGAACATACTACTGTTAGGAGGAATACCTAGGGGTTAATTTTTAAAAATACCAATTCACCCCCCCTCTTGGGATCACTGTAAAGCTAACAGTATGTGAGTGTTTGGAAGTATTATATGGCTAATAAAGGGTTTTGAAAGATGAGAGATTTTTTACCCTAATCAAGTTTTCTAATCCTTGCTAATTAAGACAAATGAATGAGTATATATAGGCAAGGAGGATTTTTTTACCATTGGGGACACAATGGGTATAATTAAAATTGTTTCAAAAGTCATTAAGAAAATCAATCCAATTACCCCATTTAAAAACTCAGAAAAAATTATTTTAACCCGCGAGGTTCAGGTGCTTGAACAAATACAGTCAAAAATACAACTTTTAGCAGTTCAGGTGCCTAAAAGATGAGTCAGTTAGCTGAACCAAAGTCAGTAGCAAATGTTTGATAATTCGGGTGCCCAACTCATAGTTCGGTTAACCGAACCAGGCAATTCGATTGCCCGAGCCTCCATTTGAACGTAAACTTTCAGTCCCCCGAGTAGTTAAAAAGTGCCCTGACATGCTTTTGGGTGCTCGACGAAGGTACATTAAAAAAGGTTTGGGTGCCCGAAGACCAAGTCAACATATTGACTGGTTCGATCACCCGAGACACTTTAAATGGCAAAGGTTCGATCGCTCGAACCCTCTCAGCTTTTCCCATTAAGTTCATTTAAGCCTTATTTTGAATCCCCTGAATAAGGTAAGTGATGTAGGGGACTTTGTGTCCTTAGTGTAGGTACCTAAGGTCCAACTAAGGTCGTTTTGAGCATAGCTACATACCATGCATGATGCAAATTATTACAAGCCATACACATGCACAATTCATAATAAATTACAACCCAGAATGAAGAACTAATCAAATGAATGCAAAATACAACACATACATCTTCATTCTTCGGCACGAATACCGCACGCCATCAGGATATGTCTTTTAGTCCTGAAGCGGCGCACAAGGTGAACCTGCACGCAATTCTCAATACAACCATTAGTACCGAGAGCATTTGTCATAATCAAAACTGGGTGTGACCTATAAGGTTAACAATATATATTTCCTGAGAACTAAAAGTACATGAAACTTGAAGGCCCATACCCCTTTTTTGAAATCATGGGGACGAAAATCAAGAAAATATTTTAGAAAAATAAATACCATAGTACATATAAGGCCAAATAACGAAAATACTAAAAATAGTGATAATAATATTAATAATGATAAGAATGATAATATTAATAAATAATAATAATAGTAAGAATAATACTAATATTAATAGTAATAATAATAAATACCATAATGATAACAATAATAATAATGATGATAATAATAATAATAATAATAATAAATGACAATGATAGTAATAACAATAATATTAACAGTAATAATAATAAATATCGTTAACTAATAATATACATATTTTAATAATATGATATTTATCTTAATGTTAACACACTGTTAAAGATATGCACAAGACACACATATGCCAACAATTAATTAAAGAAACAAATCGAACTTAAGATTAAAATATGGAAACCAATGAAAAGGGTAAGAAAATAATTGAACTTATGGAAACAAGTTATTTCTAAAATTAATATGTACCTATTCAATATGGCCACCAAAATTAATATACAACTCTGAATATACAACTATTAAACATAAAATGAACGCAATAACAACCAAAAACCCTAAATACACACAACAATGAACATGACCTATTTAGATAAACACAACCATAACCCTAAATATTAATCACATGCTTAAATATGACCAATAAAAAAAAACCTTAAATATTAAAAGTAATAACATGAATATGGCACACTCGATAATATTCAACAATCAAAACTTATTACATTTAAATATCAAACAATAGAATTTTTACCTCCGCAATAAAACAAAATCCTACAATAATGAGAATGAACCGATTAGTATTTAAAATAATTACCAAAAAAAATCTAAACAAATATCACAACAATAAAATCAAACCGTAAACACTATTAAAATTTTAAAGTATATATAATAAAAAGCCTAGATGCGAATATTAACTACATACTACGACAACTAATATATTAATATACATACCCATACAATGAAGTCTTAAGCTTTAAATATTAAAACAAATCAAAATAAGAAAAGAAACAGAAAAATAAATAAGTAAACAAATAAATAAATAAATGAAAAAGCAAAGAATAAAATAAAATAAAATACACGTGCACGTGTGTATTATGCATGCGTAGTGTGAACGGGTGAGTGTGTGTGTGTTTGTGTGGGTATGGTGTATGTGTGTGTGTGTGTGCGTACAAGCCCAGGAGATTCACCATGGGTCATCGACGGAAAGGCAGCGGCATGAAGTGGTGCTCGGTTGCAGCGAAGGGCGGCTGGTGGCGGCTTGCAGCAGAGTGATGTCTGAAGGTGTCTGGAGAAGGTGAGGATGCTGGTGTCTGCCGGTGTTGCAGAGGGAGGCCTCGGCTGTGGTGGTAACGGTGGACTGCCGGAGATGGCGAGTTGCAAGGGGGGCTTGTGCGTGGTCCGTGGAGGAAGAGCAGCTGGTGTGATGGTGGGATCAGCTGAGGCTCTAATGGGAAGAATGGTCATTGGCCGTTCAGGGGGCTGTTTGGCGAGGGTGGAATAAGGAACTGAGAGAGGGAGAGCTATGGTGGAGATGGAGCAGTCAGGGAGGTGGCTGAGGGAGGAAGGGAGAAGACGGCTATGATTGATGTAAGAGAGGTGGGCTACGGCTAGGGCTCGTGAGAGATGTAAGAGGTGGGCTGCGGCTAGGGCTCGTGAGAGAGAAAGAGAGAGAAGAAAAGAGAGTTTTTTTTATTGTGAATATCTCCACCCCTAGCTCTGTTCATGCCCCCCCTCTGTTCTGCGAGCATGCCTTTTTAAAGGCATCTCTAAAACCCTAAACATAATACACCAAATAATAATAATAATAATAATAATAATAATAATAATAATAATAATAATAATGATAATAATTAGTAAATAAAGTAATAATACTAATATTAAAAGTAAAAATTAATAATAATAATAATAATAATAATAATAACATTACTAATAAAAATAAGGATAATAACAATAATAATAATAATAATAATAATAATAATAACCAAAATAAGATAATAATAATAATAATAATAATAATAATAGCAAATAAAATAATAGCAATAATATTAAGAATGATGAATATAGAAATAATAATAATAATAATAATAATAATAATAATAATAATAGTAAAAATAATTTAATTGTATTTGGTCGTGGGCAAAAATAGGGTGCCTACAGCTGCTCCTCTTTGTAGGTTTTGTTATTTCAATATAACGGTAGGAACTCTCCTATGTTTTTTGTAACAACAAACATGCAAAGATAAAATACACCTATTTTAGTCAAGCCATACAACTCCCTATGACTTTTCAAATTAATCAAGTGTTGTTTATTTCTGCCAACTAGGGATGATTTGCACTGAAATGTAAGAATCTAGGCAGGAGTACACAACGATGACTTGCATTGGATGTAATAATCTAGGCGATAGCATGTAGGCTTGACTGACACTGAATGTAAGAATCCAGGCCGAGGCGAATACGAGGATCCGAGCCATGGGACATAATGATGGCTTGCTTCAAATGTAAGAATTTGAGCCATAGCGGATAAGATGATCTGAGTCATAGGACATGATGATGACTTCCTACGAATGTAAGAATTCGAGTTGTAGCGGATACGGTGATCTGAGCCATGGGACATAATGATGGCTTGCTGCGAATGTAAGAATCTGAGCCGTAGCGGATACAATGATCCAAGCCATGGGACACAATGGTGGCTTGCTTCGAATGTAAGAATCCGAGCCGTAGTGGATACGATGATCTGAGCCATAGGACACAATGATGGCTTGCTGCGAATGTAAAAATTCGAGTCATAGCAGATACGATGATCTGAGCCATAAGAAACAATGATGGCTTGCTGCGAATGTAAGAATCCGAGCTATAGCGGATATGATGATCTGAGCCATGGGACACAAGGATGGCTTGCTACGAATGTAAGAATCCCAACCGTAGCAGATACGATGATTCAAGCCATGGGACATAATGATGGCTTGCTTCAAAGGTAAGAATCAGAGCCATAACGGATTTGTTGGCCTAACAAGGCTTACAATTCTTATTTTGATGATAAAAAATCATGATATATTTAATATGGTTTGAATGAAAGTTTTTCAGGAAAAAAACAAAGCTTAAAGGCAGTAACAAAACTCAAAAGGATGATAAAGTTTATGGATCAAAAAAGATCTTGAAGAGCATAAGGATTAAAGATAACTTGATGAAAGCTCAAAGAAAAGATCAGAAACTCAAATATGATAGAAGAACAAGGACTTACTTGAAGATCAAAGGAATAAAGTTTTAAGGATGTTTGAATGTAAGTACTTCAAGTTAATTTCAAGTATAAACTGAATTGAAGCTTTCATAAAATCAAAAGAAACTTAGAAATATATTGTTAGAAAAATCCTAAAGTATGTTTTTCAAATCAAAGAAAAGAAGGGTTTTAAAAAGAATTTTTTTTTTAAGGGCCAGGCGACTGCCTTCATGTGGCAGGCGACTGCCCAAATTAAATGAAGAATTTTCAAAAAGGCAGTAGGGTGCTAGGCGACTGTCTAGGTTCTAGAAGGCTACTGCCAGTGTTCTGTGTTTTAAGTTTCTTCTATGACAGGCGACTGCCGGGTAGTGGCAAGCAACTGCCGGGTAGTGACAAGCAACTGCCACTCAAACGTTGGCTTAAAAACTTCCAACGGGAAGATTTTTTTAAATGGATTTTTTGGCACTACTATTTAGAAAAACTTCGGGATTACTTCAAGGAAACTTGGGGGACATGGAATTACTTTTAAACTTCTATAAATAGCCCCAAATTTCAAAGATTTTAGACACCAAGAAATTTCCAGCAATCAAAGTTCTCTAAAAAGCTCTCAAATTCTCTTGTGTTCATCCATCTTCAATTATTGAGTTACTGCTGGTACAAACTTCAAAGTAAAGCCTTCAAAGTCTGAATCTTTCAATACTTGGAAGATATTTGATGATCTAAATTCAGTATTGAGGTTCAATCCTTTTACATTTGATTTACTTTGAAGTATACTTGTGCTGAATTTTGTACTAACCTACTCTGCTGTGAGAGTATTTTCTTGTACACAAACTTTTCTATATCTTGATTCTTATTTATAGGAGATTTAAGGTTGTAGAATCGTTGGACCAAATGGTGGAATATCATTTGGAGAGGTAGGTTCTAGCCTAACGGAAGGAGTGATTGTAATCATTATTGTTCCACCCGTCAACGGAACTAAACTAGTGAATCCTTTGGTGGTTTGCCAAAGGCGAGGACGTAGGCTGGGAATAAGCCGAACCTCATAAAACCTTGTGTCTCTCTTTTTTCTTCCTTACTCTTTATTTTCAGCAATACTTACAACTTGCGTATATGCTTTAAATTGTTAATTCTGAGTGTATGGTTGTTAAATAGATCGGAGGATAATTTGTTTTGGCTTGATCAGTATTGATTGCGGAAACCGAAAGGGACTATGTTGGTTGATCATCCTAAACTTATTAATCTAAAAGTTTGTTTAAAAACTAAACACAAAGAAGAATTGTGAGTTTGGAATAAACACATGGCTTACATAAATTTAGTGTGCTTTACAATTTATTATAGGGCTATTGATACAAAGATCAAGATTTTGATTATCTTGTTGATTGGTTGTGGTTGAATTGATTTTGTATTTACTTGTTGTGATTATTGATAAACAAAGTATTAAAATTGAAATATTTTTAAAAATCCAATTCACCTCCCCCCCTCTTGAGAAGCTATCTTGTTTTCAATTGGTATTAGAGCCTAGTTATAGAAAATTCCTAACAAGAAGTTATAAAAAGATCTAAATGGAAAACATAGGAGTAGCTCCTTTTGGAGAGGGCCAATCCTCAACTCGCCCACCAATCTTTTGTGGACACAACTACACCTTTTGGAAAAAGAGAATGCAAATCTACCTCCAACACATGGATTGGAAAGCATGGAAAGTAGTTATGGATGGAGACCTTATTCCCACTAAGATAGTAGATGGAAAACATATTCCAAAAGAGAAAAAGGATATGATCGATTCAGATTATAAAATGCTTCAAATAAACTCAAGTGCTATAAATTCTTTGTATTGTGCTTTAGAATCTAACGAATTTAATAGGGTCATGGCTTGTAAAACGACTAAAGAAATATGAGACAAATTAGAAGTTACATATGAAGGAAATATTGATGTTAGGGACAATAGGATAGACATGTTAACAAGCAAATATGAAGCATTCAAGATGAATTCAGATGAATCCATATCAAGTATGTACACAAGATTCACCCACATAATTAATTCCTTAAGTGCCTTAGGAAAAACTTATAGCACCTACGAAATGATTAGGAAAATTTTGAGAGGCCTTCCCTCCATATGGGAACCTAAGGCTACAGCAATTACCGAAGGAAGAAACCTTAAGACCACTTCCTTAGATGAACTCATAGGTTCACTCCTTACCTATGATCTATTGCACTAAAAGCATCAAGCCGCAACTCAAGTGAAAAAGAAAGTGAAACAAGTGACTTAGATTAAGATGAATTAGCATTCATCACTAAGAGACTAGGAAAGTTTTATAGAAGGAATAAAAGATTTCACAGAAAGTTCAACAAAAGGAAAACTGAAAAAGGAGAATCAAGTAAAAAAGAAAATAAAAGTAAAAGTGAACCTCCTATATGCTATCACTATAAGAAACTAGGATATATAAAATTGGACTGCCCATTACTCAAGAAAGACAAGAAGAAAAAGAAGGAAACTATGAAGGTTACTTGGGATGACTCAAGCTCCAGCGAAACAAAAAATGAATCAAGTGGACAAGAGATGGCAAACGTACGCTTCATGGCGAATGATGAAGAGGTAAATTCCTACTACTCTTCAACAGAATCTTGCAATGAATCTTGTGATGAGTCTTGTGATAGTATACCCTCATACAAAGAATTACAAGCTAAATTATTTTCCTTACATAAAAGATTCATAAAAATTTCCAAAAGAAATATAACCTTGAAGGATCAAAATAAAGAACTATTGAAGCAACTTGAATCATTCAAAACCATTGAAAAAGAAAAAGATTCTTGTATTGAAAAGTTAGAGGAGGAAGTAAGTAAAGTAACTCAAGAATTAGGCAAAACTCATAAAGAAAACTTGAAAAGAAAGGATCTAGAAATAAATGAACTAAAGAAATTAGTAGAAGATAAAGAAAAAATTATATACAATTTTACAAAAGGTAAAGATAATTTTGAAAAAAATGATTGGACAGCAAAGGCTACATGAGAATGTTAGCTTTACCATGATCCCAAGAGGGGGAGGGGGGGGGGTGAATTGGTATTTTTAAAATTTATCTCCTAGGTATTCCTCCTAATAGCAGTATGTTCACAAGCCTAGGGTCAATCTAGTGCAAATAATGTAAATATACCAGAAATTAAATAAAGCAGTTTAAATAATCACACAAGCACCAGAAAGCAGTAAAGAGAGGATGACACGAAGATATGTTATCGAGGTTCGGCCAACTGCCTACGTCCTCGCCTTGGCTAACCAGCACAAAGATTATCACAATAACTTGCTCACTTAAACGGGTGGAGCGGCACCTATACAAACTAGGTCAAATTACCACAGAGCTGGCCTCAACCTTTACACCAATCCTTACCGGGCTGGATTACCACCCGCTCAAGCCACGTTTGGAATCTCTCAGATATACAATCAAACGGTACAATATATGGGTGCTTTCACGTAAAGCAGATTTGTACCACAAATGCGCACAAACACAAACACCACAGATGATTTAAAATGTAAGCTCTGTGTGGTCTAAATATTTCAACTCTCAACTATGTTCTCTATCAGTGTAGTAAGTAAGTGAGAGTGTCAAACAAGCAATCTGTGTATCTTAAGGTATTTCAATCAAATGTGTTCACACAGAATATCAAATAAGCCTCAAGAATATCAATCAATAGAATATCTCAATCATGGAAGTATGTATATGCTTGGATTGCAAAATATATAGGATCTTTGTTTTCAGTAAAAATATTTGAGTGAATAAATATTGCAACAAAGATGTTTCACCTCAAACACAAATATCTCCTCAAATGGTTTTCAAAATAAAGAGCAATAGATATTTGTAAATGATTTTGAAAATAGTTTGCAACCAAAAGCAAAAATGGGCTTCTTAAGATATTGCAACAAATATGCAATCTTAGAAGACCTACTAAAGTCTTCTTAGGATGAACTTATTGGCTAAGTACCCTTAGAATCCTTTTGGTTTAGCTCTTAATAAAAATATATCAATCTCACAACCAAGAGAGAGTAAACCTTCCTATCTAAGCACTCAAGAATACTTACAAATGATTTTACAAGTATTGAATGTAAGCTAGAGTGTATTTGGAAGAGTGTGAGCAAATGAGAATCAAAAGAAAGTATTTTTTCTTGAGAGAGATTTTCTTAATCTTTTTTTTAATCAATACTTAATCCACCAAATGAAAGAGTATATATAGACAGACTAAAAATTTTGATCGTTGGGGACCTATTAGGAATTGTTAGAAAATATTAATGACATTTAAATCAATTTAACCCTGTTTAAAAATATTTAACCCGCGGTAAAAATGATGACAACCCGAGAGGTCCAGTCGACCAAAAATGTTTCGGTCGACCAAGTCTCAAATGGATCGGTCGACCAGGAAATATTGAACTAAGGGCACGGTCAACCAGGAGAGGGCAATTTCCTAATTTTCCAAGTTTCGATCGACCAGGACATTTTGAACTACCAGGTTCAGTGGACCAGACCGCTGGGAGTTCTCCCGAGAACCCTCCGGTCGACTAGGTAGTTGTAGTACAAAATTTCTCGGTCGACCAGATGGTCAACTGTTGACCCAGGAGGGTATCGATCGACCAGGACCTTTTGAACTACCAGTTTCGGCCGACCAGTTGGTCAAAATTTTGACCCCAGGGACTTTCAGTTGACCAGGGCCTTTTGAACTACCTTTATTGGTCGACCGAGTGGTCAAACTTTGACCCAAGGGAGTTTCGATCAACCGGGGCCTTTTGAACTATCTTTGCTAGTCGACCGGGTGGTCAAACTTTGACCAAGGGTGTCTCAGTCGACCAGGCCAAAATGAACTGGCTTGGCTGGTCGACCGAAAGTGCATCGTGTGTGCATTTCGGTCCTGTATTGAAGCAAACAAGCCCTATTCAAGTGCCTAACGAATATATGTGAAAGTGTGAGTGTCCTAGGGGCACTTGGGGTCTAATTTGAAGACACCGAAAAAGTCCGGTGTCGGTCGACCAAAATCCTAAGGTCTTTCTATGGTGATTTTTGGTTTGTATCTGGTTTGAGCTTACAAAATAAACCATGCATGTGATGTGTGTGCTTATTACAAACTGAATAGCCTAATTACTATTACAGACAAATTTCACTAAAAATTATTACAATTAAGAGCATGAGTTTGTCTTCAAGCTTTGAATTTTCACGTGCCATTGATGATATGCTAATATGAACCTGCACATGAACTAGATATTTATTAAATACAATAGTATTTGTCATTATCAAAACTAGGGCGTGACCTATAAGGTCAACAGAGAATAAAGAAGGAATAGGTTACAATGGTAAAACAAATAAAAAGAATAAGAAATTATACATGAGATACTTTGTCAAGGAAGCCAAGCACTATTCTAGCACTTCCTCAAACAACAAACATGAACACACTACTTGCTATATGTGCAAGACTAAGGGTCACGTAATGTTTTATTGCCCACTAAAAAGGAAGTATGTTAAAGTACAAGGAGAATGGAAAGTTAATAATGGAACTAACAACAAAACAAAGAAAGTTAAAAGGATTTGGGTTCCAAATACTAACACAATGAATCCTCCATTGTAGGTATGTTTTAGGACAACATCATCAACGGACAAGTGGTACTTGGACAGCGGGTGTTCAAGACATATGATCGGCGATAGGACCAAGTTTTCCTCTCTAAAACAAAAGGATGAAGGATATGTCACCTTCAGCGATAATGCCAAAGGTAAGATCATTGGCATCGGGAGAATAGGTAAAGAACCTTCTTTTACTATTGATAATGTATTATTAGTAGAAGGTTTAAAACACAATCTTTTAAGCATTAGCCAATTGAGTGACAAAGGGTTTGAAATAACCTTTAAGAAAGAAAAATGTGTTATTCAGGATTTCAAAGAAAATAAAATCTTGTTTATAGCTCTTAGGATAAATAATGTTTATTGTATAAACCTTGAAAATCTATTGAATCAAAACGTAACTTGTTTGGCAGCCATGAATGAAATAAGCTGGCTATGGTATAGGAAGTTAGGATATGCTAGCATAGAATTATTATCCAAATTATCAAAGAAAAATCTTGTAAAAGGATTACCAAATACCAAATTCATAAAAGACAAGATGTGTGACGCATTCCAAAAGGGAAAGTAAGTTAAAACAAGCTTTAAAAAGAAAAAAAGTATATATCTATGAAAAGACCCCTAGAACTATTACACCTAGACTTATTCGGTCTAACTAGAACCTTAAGCCTAGGAGGAAAACAATATGCTTTTGTAATAGTGGATGATTATTCAAGATTCACTTGGGTATTATTCCTAATAAATAAAAAATGAAACTTGTGACATGCTAATCACCTTATGTAAGAAATTACAAAATGAAAAGGGTTACAATGTAACAAGTTTTAGAAGTGATCAAGGTAGAGAGTTTAGAAACAAAGAGGTTGATAAATTCTATAATGAATATGGAATAAACCATAATTTCTCAACACCTAGAACTCCACAACAAAATGAAGTTGTAGAAAGAAAAAATAGAACCCTACAAGAAATGGCAAGAACAATGATAAACGAAAATAAACTACCGAAATACTTTTGGGCTAAAGCTGTAAATACAACATGTTATATTGTAAATAGGGTATCTATAAGATCAAGTATAGATAAAACACCATATGAACTACGGAAAGGAAGAAAACCTAATAACTCTTACTTTCATGTATTTGGATGCAAATGTTTTATCCTTAACACTAAAGATGATTTAGGAAAGTTTGACGCAAAATCTGATGAAGATATCTTTTTAAGCTACTCTACAAATAGTAAAGCCTATAGGGTTTATAATAGAAGAACTCTTACTATCATTGAATCAATACACATAACATTTGATGAATCAAACAATTATGAAAATAAAATTAAGAATGATGAAAAAGAAGATATTCCACAAAAAGAAGAAGATCTTGAAATAAAAGAAGAAAATAATAATGTGACTTCAAATGAAAACATTATAGAAAATATAGAACTACCTAAAGAATGGAGATATGCTAAAAGTCATCCAAAAGAACAAATACTTGAAGAAACTTCAAAAGGAATAACCACTCAAGCCTCATTAAAAAATATTTGCAACCATTATGCCTTTTTATCTCAAGATGAACCCAAGAATGTTGAAGAAGTCTTAAAAGATGACTCTTGGATTATAGCTATGCAAAAGGAACTAAATCAATTTGAAAGAAGCCAAGTGTGGGAACTTATACCAAAACCCAAAGACAAATCAATCATAGGAACTAAATGGGTGTTTAGAAATAAAAAGGACGAACATGGGATAGTTATAAGAAATAAAGTTAGGCTAGTAGCACAAGGTTATAATCAAGAAGAAGGTATTGATTATGATGAAACCTTTGCCCCTGTAGCAAGAATGGAAGCAATTAGGATGCTTTTAGCTTATGCAGCCTATAAGGACTTCAAATTATAACAAATGGATGTAAAAGTGCTTTTTTAAATGGATATATAAATGAAGAAGTATATGTAAAACAACCTCCAGGTTTTGAAAATTCAAAAAATCCAGATCATGTATTTAAGTTAACAAAAGCTTTATATGGATTGAAGCAAGCTCCTTGAGCTTGGTATGAAAGGCTAAGCAAGTTCCTAATTCAAAACAATTTTCAAGCAAAAAAATTGATAGCACTTTATTTATTAAAACCAAAAATAAAGACATGCTTATAGTACAAATTTATGTTGATGATATTATTTTTGGAGCAACTCATGAGGATTTGTGTAATGAATTTGTTAAGTTTATGCAAAAAGAGTTTGAGATGAGCATGATGAGAGAGTTAAATTACTTTCTAGGATTATAAATCAAACAAGCAAAAAATGAAACTTTCATAAATCAAACTAAATTTATTAAAGACATGTTAAAGAAGTTTGATATGGAAGGTAAACCTCTAGGAACTCCCATGAGCACTTCAACTAGTCTTGACAAGGATGAAAAAGAGAAACAAGTAGATACTAAGCATTACCAAGGCATGATAGGAAGCTTACTTTACATAACAGAAAGTAGACCGGATATTATGTTTTATCGTATGTATGTGTGCTAGGTTCCAATCAACTCCTAAGGAATCACACCAATCAGTAGTTAAAAGAATCCTTAGATATCTACTAGGCTTATGGTATCCAAAGGGAACTGAATTTGAAATGATAAGCTATTCTGATGCAGACTTTGCTGGATGCAAGATAGATAGAAAAAGCACAAGTGGAATGTGTCATTTTCTAGGACACTCTTTAGTCTCATGGTCTTCAAAGAAACAAAACTCTATAGCATTATCCACAGTAAAAGCAGAATACATAGCAGCTGTGAGTTGCTATGCCCAAACATTGTATATGAAACAACAACTAAAAGATTTCAAAATTCAATATCAAACTATTCCAATAAAATGTGACAACACTAGTGCCATAAATATTTCAAAAAATCTGATATCTCACTCAAGAACCAAACATATTGATATAAGACATCACTTCTTGAGAGATCATGTGCAAAACGAAGACATTATGCTAGAATTTGTAAATAAAAAATGACCAATTAGAAGATATATTCACAAAACCACTCTCTGAAGAGCAATTCATATTCATTAGAAGAGAATTGGGAATGATGCATATTCGAGAAGCAAACTAAAATTTTTTCTACTTGGCAGGCGACTGCCAGGCTACTGACTTTCAAGTTTCTTTATTGACAGGCGCCTGCTTCATCCTAGCAGGCGACTGCCTCGCGGCGGGTAGGGTTTAAAACCCTGTTTTATGTCTTTTTAACTTCCATTAGGAGTCTGCTCCTTCTTCTCTCTTTTCAAAAATCTTCTTTCCTACTCTTTTCCACACAGACTCTTCTTCTAAATCAGCCTAAAATCGAGCATCAAACCTGCCCTCCACATCAAATCGCGAATACAACCTAGGGTTTATCAACCTTCTTCTTCAATACAAACATGCCATGGATAAAGTCGACTGGTAACAAGGGTTCTTCCTCTTCGACAAGGATCAACAATGATGAAGTAGAGAAATGGTTAGTAACTCCACATGCTAAGCAACTCTATAGGAATCAAATCACTTCAGTTGAACCCATTCTAGGTAAAGTTCTTGATGTTACATTCTTCAATTCAGATTTTCCTAAAATTATGGAACTTTTTAAGGAAATTGGGTGGGATCGGTTTATTACATATCAAGAAAAAGGATACTATCCAAACGTGGTTTGGATTTTCTATGCAAATATAGAACGGTTTGAAAATGGGATCAAAACAAATCTCCTAGGGCAAAATATTCATCTTACTCCCATATCTTTAAGAAAAATTCTTCGAGTCAAGCCAGGAGATTTTGAGGTCCACATTGTTGAGAAACAATGGATAATGTCCCAAGGATTTACTCCAGAGGAATTTTTACCCCTAGTCATAACTGATACACCTATCTCCTTTGGGCATCCACCTCTTTACAAGCAGCTTAATCTCCAAGCTTTAATCCTGCACAAACTTATTACATATAATATCCTACCACATTCCGGTTCTCATGATCATATTTCATTCTTAGATTATTTTGTTATGTGGTGTATTCTTAAAGGAAAAACGTTGGATCTTCCAAGTTTACTTATCAAATGGATTATTATGAAAGTTGATGCCCCTCATGTCATTCTACCATATGATGGGATGTTAAATATGGTATTTGCTCATTTCAATGTTCTTACACCATCATTTAACTTCACTACCAAAACCCATTACGATATCTTTTATGATACTATTCTTAAGCGTATGGGATATAAGAACTCTTCTCAAGGGTGGTTTCACAAGGGACATCGTCACATCTTATCTGCACCACCTCCTTAGCCTTCCATGTCAGCCACTTCAGTACAACTTAATCCAGAAACTCCTTCTTGATTCGTTCCATTTTTTAATCACTATATGACCTTTAGTGATGGAATGCAATCTGGACTTGGTACACTAAGGGAGAAGGTTTCTACTGTGGAAACTCATTATTCCAGCCTTGTTCAGCGTGTTGACAAGACTGAGAAACATTTGGCTAGCTCTTCTAAAGGAAAATCTCATATGGATATCAACTTTGCTCCATCGAGTAATGATGAATCTGCTAAAAAATCTGATGAACAAGAAGAAGAAGATGATGAAAGTGGGTCTATAAAAGCCTCTGATTGATGTGTCTTATCTATGTGCTATTTACCACTTTTATGTATTAGTGCTTCACTGGATAGTATGTTCTTTATGTTTGTAAGATCTATAAGTAGACCTGGCAAAGCGGATTAGGTCGGTTTATTCATGGTGGATAAGGCGAATTATCGGGTGAAAAAATCATAATCCATATTCAACTCATTTAAGTGGCGGATTAGGCGGTTTCGGGTCGGATAATTCATGGTGGATGGGTGGATAATCCGTCATTCTCAAATATAATTTTATTAATAATTTATTTTTTGTCATAATAATTTAAATTGTATACGATAACTTGCGATAAGTTTGTATATTAAATTTTTTAGTAAGTATATCAATCATTCAATCATTTATACTAATTAACAACTTCTGATTCATGCAAGTAAAACTATAAGCAATAAAACATAATAAATTAATCCCAATCCAACTCAAACTAGAAACTCAAACCGTGTGACTCGTGTGAGTCTAAAATCTAAATATTATAACTATTCTTAAAGCATGTGAGTTTATTTAAATACAACTATTTTCAAATCGTGTGAATCTCTCAAAATAAAACTATCAATAAACTAAAAAAATCTCAACCCATCCTTCCAGTAACTTCAAAATCATTTGAATGCCTTGAATTAATTGAAATGCTTTCATTTGTGACATCAAAGCTTTCATCTTCTTCTCCTCGTGTGCCTATCATGAAAGAATTGAAAATATAATTTAAGTTATGATTAGAATAACGTAAATTGAACTTATTAATTAACATCTCAAAAGTTTCAAGTTATCAAATTGGAAAAAAATTTACAAATAATTTATTCAACACTACAAGTTGAAACAATAAATAAACAATAATTTATTGACTACATAATTTTCAAAGATAAATAGAAGCACTAGTTGTGTAGCCTATGCTAGTGTAGTAATGCAACCTGCACTAGTGTAGTAATGCAACCTGCACTAGTGTAGTAATATTCAAATAAAGTCAAACATAACAAGATGATACACTAGATGAGGTATGACCTGTTCTTTTTGCTTGAGCAATATCTTCAGCAAGTTCTTCCTTATCCACAAAATCTTCAACTGCATTCAAAATTCAAAAGATAGATAAATAAATAAATATTGCATAATACATAGTAATTATAATAACATAGAAATATAATTAAATAAGCATACCTCGTCAACTATATAGCCAATCATGCGTTAAAATGATAGTTTCAGCATTATCAGGCGTAAGAGAACTACGTGACGTATTTATCACTTTTCCTCCAATGCTAAATTCTAATTCCGATGCAACAGTTGATATTGGAATTGATAAGATATCTCTTGTCCTTCGAGAAAGAATCGGATACCTATATTCATGACTCTTCCAAAAGTCCAAAATATCCAATTCTTTATCACAATCTATCATCCGCTCTCTAAAAAACATTTCTAGTTCTGACATTGGAGCTTCTTCATCTTCCTTAGCAAAAGCTTTAAAACCCTAAAAACAAGTATATAACAATAGAAATATAAAAAATTTATAGATGTATAATAAAAGTAAAACAAAATTTGAACTTAAAAAAACATCTTACTTTTAGTGTCACATCAACTGATGTTGCAATAGGCGTCATATGACCACGATCATGACTAGTAGTTGCTTCAAAGGAAGGCATTTTCTTAGAAGTCGAAGGGGAGTGGTGTTTCACATACTTGTCAAAAAGAGAATGCATCTCATGCTGGATGTCACTTACTCGATCTTTCCAAGACATTGGTTGCACTTATTTCAAACAAAAAGATACAAATTGTATCTTGAAACGAGGATCCAGAATAACAACCATTGCCAAAATTTTACTATAATCTGACCAGTATTTGTCAAATTTCCCTTGCATTTGACCAGCTACATTCCTTAAAAAGAGATCATCATCTAATGCTGCATTAAGTAAAGTTACTTGTACCTTCCATACTCCTTGAAAATACAAATTTGCAATTGGATAAGATGTCCCAGAAAAAAGATTTGTCAAGTCATAAAAAACGTTCAAGAAACTAGCAATTTTCTCAATTTCCTTCCATTCATTATCATTTGGGATAAACTTGAAATTCTCCTCACTAAACTTGAATTGGAAAATAGCATCTTTATAGTACAAAGCACTTTCAAGCATCATATAAGTAGAATTCCATCTAGTAGGACAATCTTGGTGAAATCCTCTCACACGTGGCACTCTAACCTTTTCACAACATTTATGAAATCTAAACTTTCAATGTTGTGAATGCTTTACATATTTGACATAATCTCGTATTTTGTCTACAACCAAATGAGATAATTTTAGGCCATCTTGGACAATGAGATTTAATATGTGAGTGCAACAACGAACATGAAAAAACTTTCTTTCCCTTACCAAAGCATTTTTCAAGTTCAGATTAGACTTCAAAAACTCTACAAAATAGTCATTGGATGTAGCATTGTCCAATGTTATTGAAAATAGCTTATTACCTATACCCCAATTCACTAATAAGTCAATGACTTTGTTACTAAGTGCTAGACCAGTGTGTGGAGGAGGCATGCTTGAAAAACTCAACACTTTCTTTTGAAGTTTCCAATTTTTATCCACAAAATGTCCAGTTAAATTTAAATAGCCATCAGTATTTAATGAAGTCCATAAGTTCGAAGTAAGAGAAATTCTACTAAAATTATTCAACAAAAGTTCACAAATGTGCTCTTTTTCCCTGAAAAAAACCCTCACAACATAAGCTTTTGCAGTATTTCTTGTCACAAATTTTTTCTCTGGATTTAATTCTAAAACCCATTCATGAATTCCTTCATACTTAACAAAAGAAAAAGGCAAATTGTGTCTCACAATTACCATTGCCAACTTCCTATGTTGTACAGTTTGATCAAGTTTTCATGTATGCAAAGACAACTTTCCATCACCTTGACTCATTAGCATTTGTTTCAGATCATTATTTTTGTTGACTTTTTGAGTCTGATCCCTGTTTTGATGTTGACAATGCACATGTTTCTTATATCTGTACTTAGCTTGTGAACATGTCCATTAATTTAACACACATATAAGGTAATGACGATGGAAGCTTGTAGGACTTAAAGACTATACGATCAAGCGCATTCCGTTAAGTTGGAAGAGCAAAAAGACGAAGACATTTGTTTTAAATTTTTATATGCATTTATTTTTTATCTTTGGTTTGTAATATTGCATGCATCTACATGATGTGTTTGAATGCTCAGAACGACCGTAGATAGACCCTAGGGACCAGCACATCTCACCAAAAACTCTTTTCTAAATAGACCAAAATCATACAAGGTTTTTAGAATAACTTTAGGGTCAAAATCGGGGCTAGAACGAAGTTTACGAAAACTTCGGTCGACCGACACTGGATTTTTTCGATGTCTTCAAAAAGGACCTAGAAATGACCTTAGGACACTCACTTATGCATACCCATACTTGGTCATTTGAAATAGGGTGATCGTTGGCTCAAATAGGACCAAAATGCAAAAAACGTGCACACTCGGTCGACCGAACTACCATGTATAAAATGCCCCGGTTGACCGAACTTGGACCAGGTCAACTAGTTGACCATAGTCCGGTCGACCGAACTGTGTAGATCATTTGGCCCCGATCGACCGAACTCCCTTTGAGTCAACTTTTTGACCACCTGGTCGACCGAGCCCAAAATGTACTCCAACGCTCTGGTCGACCGAGGGTCCTTGGAAAATGCCCCAACAACCTGGTCGACCAAACGCCTCAGTTCAAAATGTCCCAGTCGACCGAACCTTGCTGTTCTAAAAAATCGCCTCTTCCGATCGACCGACAGTTAGTTCATTTTCACCCTAGTCGGCCAAACTAATTTGGAAAAATTGCCCTTCTTGGTTGACTGACCCTGAAGTTCAAAATTGGCCCGATCGACCGAGCCATATGAACATCGGTCGACCGAAAGCCTTCTAGTGGACCGATGCTCTCGGGTTAGTCTGAATTTTTACCGTGGTTAAACTTTTTAAAACAAGGTTAATTTTAATTAAACGTTATTAATCTTTTTATAAAATGACCTCTGTGTCCCCAACGGTCATATTTCTCACAAACTCTATAAATACCCCTTTATTACTCCAAATTAGGAACTTTGATTAGCAACTAAATTTCTCTCTAATCGTTGGTTAATTAAATATCCCCCAAAATGCTTTTCATTGCTTAAAATCATTCTTTTGGGGCAAAAACATTTTTAAACAAACCTCTCCAACTCTCTTCCACTCTTTTATTTCAAAATCACTCTTGAAGAGAGCATATGTATTTTTGGGGCATTTATTTTCACATGCATACTCTAACTTATGCTTTATTTTTGAAAATCTTTCTGAAAGTATCTCTCCTGATTATTTTCATGATAAATATTTTGGGAGAATTTATTTAGTGCACAAATATTTTTCTTGTGCTTAACTCCTAGATTCTCGAAGTAGTTTTTCATTTGCATATATCTTTGTTGGAGAACATAGTACACATTTATCATACACATTTTATTTGTGCAAAAATCATTGAAAGAGCAAAACCCTAGGTTCTCCTATATTTTCATTGAAATACCTTTTTGGAAAAATTCTTTTATTAGGGTTTAAATATAGTTAAGCACCCTTACTCCCCTGAGCATTATTTCATATCATTGGAGTGTATGCTTTTATTGAGCTTATTGTGTACATCTCAGCTTGTAATTTTAGAAGCACTTTCATGTACAAAAATATTTTTAAAGTAATGGTTGGGTTCAGCCCATTAATTGAATTGGGGAGTCTTAGCCCCGTAAATGAGACCGGTTCAATTCAGCCCGGAATTGAACTAGGGAGTCTCAGCCCCGCAAGTGAGACTAGTTTGGCTTAGCCTAGTAATTGAGCTAGGCTTTTCCTCGCCCCGTAAGGAGAGGATGTAAAAGGCTTTTACTCCACCCGATTAAGTGGGCAGGTATAGTGGAATCCTTGGGGGTAAGCCCAAGGCGGGGATGTAGGCTAGTTTGGCCGAACCTCGATAACAAATCTAGTGTCGCTCTTTCTATCTTATTTAAATTTCTGCACTTTAATTTCAGCATGTGTATGAATGCTTATTTAATGTCGAAATTATTCTCATACACACATTTGATTTAAATAAGATACTGCACACATGTATGTTTGCTTTTATTGTTAAACTCGCTTTACATACATGTAAACGTGTTGAATGGGATATGATACTGTGGTGAATCGGCGAATTGTTTAAATTAGCCAAAAAGTGTTTAAAACCCAATTCACCCCCCCTCCTCTTGGGATCACACCAATTCCAATAATTTTTCTTTTAGGACAATACTTACATTGGGTATATTGTTTATCTCCACTTTCAATCAACTCAAAATCTGTCCAAATATTAGATGTTTTTTTCCTAGCTCTTTTTACCTGTGGAGTTGTTTCATTTGTGAGTTCTATGTTTGATGAAGCTGGCAACTGAACTTCTTCTTCACTCATTTCATTATTTTGATCAATTGAATTCGCTATTGACTGAGACATTTTTTTTCCCGAATCCTTGTAATGCACTATAAAAAATTAAGAAATAGGATTAAATATTTTCATTTAAATCTTCACATTATCAACTTTTTAGATTTTCAACTTTAAGAATCCTGAAATATATTTTAAGAGAGAAAAAAATTTACAATTATCTAGTTCATCATAAAAAAAAAAAAAAAAATCACAGAGAACTAGGCCCATTATCCTGCAACTTATATATGGCAAGTCAAACACCTAACAAATAATTGTTATAAACTATATCCAATCTATACACTAGTCCAATCTTGCCAAACAAATACACCCAAAGAGAACTAGGCCCACAAGTACATAACAAGGACCATAATATTCTACTAACGCAGCAGTATCACATGCTAAATGACCAAAAATAACCAGCAAAACTCCCCCTCAAGCTAGAGGTAATGAGCTTTTGGGCAATTTTTTCCTAAACAAAGTGACGATCAATTTCAATATGCTTTTTGTGCTCACGGAAAATTGGGTTGGAACTTGAAAGGAATATAAATGGCAGCTTGATTATTACACATCATCTCCATAGGTCTAGGACTCTAGAATGTGGAAAACCAATTTCTTCCAACATATTCTTTAACCAAACAAGTTCACATGCAATATTCTAACTCAACACTTGATCAAGCCACCAAAAACACAATATGTGTTTTACTCTTTCATTACATTGAGTTGCTATCAACAATAATACAAGATTTGGTTGTGGATCATTTGTTAGAAGGATGTTAAATTTTTTATTGAAGCAGAAGATATCTGAACTCTGAAGCATGAACATACGGTACATACCAATGTTGTGTTAGAACCTAATGACAGATTTATTAGATCTATAGAAGTGTAGAACAATTGAAGAAGAAGAAGAATACTTATGAGTTACGAAGGGACCGAAGGGTATTCTATAGCTGTGTTTGTGTAGAAAAAGCTCCTGCAGCGCTGCTGGTTTGAAACCCGAAGGGTTCACGACGATCTTTCTCCTCCACAACTAAAGCTCGAAGGGTCTCCATATCTCACTCTCTCCTTTCATGTTGGCTCTCTGAAGTCCAAACAAAGATGGTCGCGGCTCGTCAGTCACTCACGGTGGAGAATCAAATAAGGCAGCAACACTCTCTAGTAATAAAATCAAGGCTCCAACTACTAGTTGATCAGATTTAGGGGCTTGTGATTCTAGGGATCGAATGGAATAGGGGTTGTGCTTTGTGAGGTTGTCACAGTGATTCTAGGGCTCGAATGGAATAGGGGTTGTGACTTGTGAGGTTGTTGCCTATCGGCTGCGTTGGGACTTGGGAGTGGGATTGTGGGAGAGGGCTAGAGGTTAAGCCAGTGAGGGTGAGGTGCTGAGTTGAGCGGGGCATATGGGCCATGTCCGTGTGAGCACTTGGGCAGTGGGCTCACTGGGCTGGGTGGGTTAAAGCCTTAAAGGGTTTGGGATGGGTTGTAGCTTGTTGGTTAATATTGTAAGTAGGTTGGCGAATATCTGCCGGATAAACCCGACTCGACCCGCTAAGGGGGCGAATATGAAAATGAAAAATCATATTCGACTCGTTTAGAAAATAGATAATTATATGTCGGTTAAAATGGGTTGGATGTGGTTCAGATTAACGGATTTTTATCCATTTTTCCAAGTCTATCTATAAGTACTATGTATTGCAGCACTTCACTATGTTTTTTTTTTTGTATTACTCTCTTCTCCTTTTTGATTGATGTCCAAAGGGGGAGATGTTTGAGAGAAGGGAGTGCAAAAATGAAAAATGCTAATATGCTATCATTTGTAAAACTATAAATATGTATGGAATATCTTGTATGCATGGATATATATGGGTATGATCATTTTGCAAGTAACATGAATTCATTACTTATATGACTATGAATATATCATGCTTATTAAAAGGGGGAGCCATGAGCATTATCTCTTATTATTTTTGCTCTTGATTTGTCATCGTCAAAAAAGGGGAGATTGTTGGCCTAACAAGGCTTACAATTCTTATTTTGATGATAACAAACCATGATGTGTTTAATATGGTTCGAATGAAAGTTTTTCAGGAAAAAGGCAAAGTTTAAAGGTAGTGACAAAGCTCAAAAGGATGATAAAGTTTATGGATAAAAAATGATCTTGAAGAGCATGAGGATTAAAGATAACTTGATGAAAGCTCAAAGAAAAGATCAGAAACTCATAGATGATAGAAGAACAAGGACTTACTTGAAGATCAAAGGAATAAAGTTTTAAGGATGTTTGAATGTAAGTACTTCAAGTTAATTTCAAGTATAAACTGAATTGAAGCTTTCATAAAATCAAAAGAAACTTAGAAATATATTGTTAGAAAAATCCTAAAGTATGTTTTTCAAATCAAAGAAAAGAAGGGTCTTAAAAAGAAATTTTTTTTTGAAAGGCCAGACGACTGCCTTCATGTGGTAGGCGACTGCCCAAATTAAATGAAGAATTTTCAAAGAGGCAGTAGGGTGCTAGGCGACTGCCTAAACATAGCCAGACACCTGGGTGGTCATGCTAGGCGACTGCCAGTGTTCTGTGTTTTAAGTTTCTTCTATGACAAGTGACTGCCACTCGAACATTGGCTTAAAAACTTTCAACAGAAAGATTTTTTTAAATGGATTTTTTGGCACTACTATTTTGAACTTGGGGATTACTTCAAGGAAACTTGGGAGACATGGAATTACTTTTAAACTTCTATAAATAGCCCCAAACTTCAAAGATTTTAGAAACCAAGAAATTTCCAGCAATCAAAGTTTTCTAAAAAGCTCTCAAATTCTCTTGTGTTCATCCATCTTCAACTACTGAGTTACTATTGGTACAAACTTCAAAGTAAAGCCTTTAAAGTCTGAATCTTTCAATACTTGGAAGATACTTGATGATATAAATTCAGTATTAAGCTTCAATCCTTTTATATTTGATTTACTTTGAAGTATACTTGTGATGAATGTTGTACTAACCTACTTTGCTTTGAAAGTATTTTCTTATACACAAACTTTTCTATATCTTGATTCTTGTTTATAGAAGATTCAAGGTTGTATAATCGCTGGACCAAACAAGGGAATATCATTTGGAGAGATAGGCTCTAGCCTAACGGAAGGAGTGATTGTAATCGGTATTGTTCCACCCGTCAACGGAACTGAACTAGTGAATCCTTTGGTGGTTTGCCAAAGGTGAGGACATAGGTTGGGTATAAGTTGAACCTCGTAAAACCTTGTTTCTCTCTCTTTTCTTCCTTACTCTTTATCTTTTAGCAATACTTATGACCTACGTGTATGCTTTAAATTGTAAATTTTGAGTGTATGGTTGTTAAATAGACTGGAGGATAATTTATTTTGACTTGGTCAGCATTGATTGCGGAAACCAAAAGCAAGTACGTTGGTTGATCATCCTAAACTTATTAATATGAAAGTTTGATTAAAAAATAAACACAAAGAAGAATTGTGAATTTGGAATAAACACAGGGCTTACATAAATTCAGTGTGCTTTACAATTTATTACATAGCTATTGATAAAAACATCAAGATTTTGATTATCTTGTTGATTGGTTGTGGTTGAATTGATTTTATATTTACTTGTTGTAATTATTGATAAACAAAGTATTAAAATTGAAATATTTTTAAAAATCCAATTCACCCCCCCTCTTGAGAAGCTATCCTATTTTCAGGATACGATGATCTGACCCATAGGACACAATGATGACTTGTTTCGAATGTAAGAATTCGAGCTGCAGCATATACGATGATCCAAGCTGTGGGACACAATGATGGCTTGCTAGGAATGTAAGAATCCGAGTCATATCAGATATGATGATTCAATCCATGGGACACAATGATGGCTTGCTTTGAATGTAAGAATTCGAGTCGTAAAGGATACGATGATCCGAGCCATGGGACAAAATGATGGTTTGTTGCGAATGTAAGAATCCGAGCCATAGCGGATACGATGATCCAAGCCATGGGACACAATGATGGCTTGCTTTGAATGTAAGAATCCGAGCCGTAGAGGATAAGATGATTTGAGCCATAGGACACAATGATGGCTTTCTTCGAATGTAAGAATCGGAGCCATAGCGGATACGATGATCCGAGCCATGGGACACGATGATGGCTTGCTTCGAATGTAAGAATCCGAGCTGTAGCGGATACGATGATCCGAGCCATGGGACACAATGATAGCTTGCTATGAATGTAAGAATCCGAGCCGTAGCGGATATGATGATCCGAGCCACTTCAAGCTATAATAAGGTATGAAATCAAAGTTTAGAAAATGGTTACTCTATTGGGGAAATGCACTGATTTCAATGAATGAGTACACTTGTCCTTGGGATCTATTGCCCTAGTTTCAAAATAAATCAATGTGTTTCTAAGGTTAGCTGCCCCAATTTCCAAGTAAATCAATATACGCTTGGGGTCAGCCACCCTAGTTCAGATACTAGCACTGCAAGAATCTCTCAATCAAGGATGTAAAATGATCATTCGAAAGCTTATTCAACAAGACAAGTGTGAAGGGTGCTCTATTGTTGCTTGTGATGCTAGAATGCAATGATGTGCGGCTATATGTATGCATGTTGCTAACTTATGATGATAGAATGTAGTGATATGTTGCATTTGTATGCATGTTGCTAACTTGTGATGTTAGAGTACAAGGATATGTTGCTATATGTTTTCATTTTTTTCATTTTTTATTATTTATTATTTTTTTATTTTTTGTGCAATGCATGAAATGCATGATGATACATGAAATGTATGATAGTGTGTGAAATGGATGATAATGTGTGAAATGTGTGCTAATGCGTGAAATGTAGGGTAATGCATGACAATGCCTGAAATGTAGTAATGCATGAAATGCATGGGAATGCATGAAATGTATGTAATGCATGAAATGTAGGGTAATGCGTGAAATGTAGGGTAATGCATGAAATGCATGGCAATGCATAAATCTTTTCTCCTAGTGCACCTGTGATTGATAACCTCATCTTTTATTTTGGCCATGTTTTCGAATTTCTGTATGAAATTTGCCGCATTTGATTGGATTTGTAACTAATCTTGGCTTAATTTTCTTGATTCATCCGGCCATGGAGGTGATTGGCTTGGCTCAAATGAAACTTGACCACAAAATCTACCCCAGTTGAATGGATCTATAATTGATCTTAACCTTATTTTCATATTCCAATATGATAAGAAGGTGCTTGAATGGGTCCCACTGAAACTCAATTTTGTTTAATAAGCAGATCCCTAAAACCTGACATGATATTTGCCCTAGTTAGACTGCTCTTTCTCCACAAGGATCTTCTTTATATAAACTACTGATGATTCTGAAACCCTTTGGCTATCCATCCTCCTTTAAAGCTTTGAAGGGCAAGGAGATTTTTTTTTTATTTTTTTTATTTGATTATAATACATGATGATGTGCCAATTTACCAACGAGCTCATAACAAACCCAATTTTGATCTTGGCCCTATTTTCGAATTCTCAACTGACATAGATGTCCCTGAATGTGTTCTTTTGAAACTCGGCATGACACTTGCCCCAGTAGATGCATTTGTAGCTGATCCTATCCATCTTACATTTTCTTCACAAGGACGTTCTTTAGATTACATCCTTAATGTTTTTAAATCTCTTTGAAATTTAAATAAATAAGCATGCAATCAGATAACTCAATCTCAATGGAAATATGGATGGAATGCACAAACTTGATTGTCTTTGCTTGATTTTCTGTGCTTGTTAAATAGGAGACAAATTTTCCCAGTCTTTTGACACTAATGTAACTTTGCTAGCTTAGAGAATAATATCAATGGGCAAACCTTTTTTTTTTTTTTCTTTTTTTTAGCCTTATAATCATAACTCCTCCATTGTATCACCACTTAGACATTCTTTCTTACTTATTTCAAGATTATTTCAAACTCCCCATCTTGAATTGTAACTAGTGTCTCATTAAGTAGTCTGATCAATATTCCAATCTCAGGGTGGACTTTAAGACACATAACGAAATGTAGGCTTAGGATTTAGGTTTCACCAAGAACGAGGAAACTAAGGCTCAAAAATCCCATCCCATAATAAAAACTTTTGCCCTAGTTTGTTGTGCAGTATTCGAAAAGTATTGATCGAACTTATCATTTGAACAAGTTGCCTACGTACTTTTTCAGGATCAGGTCATTATGTAGTTCAGACTCAATATTGAGTCTAACAAATTATTTGAGACAACAACATATACCAATCTGGTCAGGACTTTCATTTGGACCGTAACGTAGGCTAGGGGTATGGGTTAAAGAAGAAATATTTAAATAAGGCTCAAAATTTATCAATCTCATCACGGGATTCGTTAGTCAAAGATCACATATGTAGTATGTCCCTTTATTTATTTCTTTCTTTTTTTTTTTTCTTTTTCTTTTCTCTTTTTCATCATCTTCTTCTTCTTTTACCACAACTTTTGCTTTTCTTTTTATGAAGGAATCTTAACTTCATTTTCATTTGAATTCCATTTGGGACTGATCTTTTTAAAATGCCCTAGTGTGGGGTGTGATCCTTCGACTAATCAAGAAATGAATTTTTCAAGCTCAAAAGGGCTTGCAAGGGATTTCTTCTTTGACTTTCTTTTGGGTAGGAGAAAAATAGGCTGCCATCATTTTGGTAATGACCATTATCTCAAATGACTTGTCAAACACTAGGAGACCTAAACCCAGGCTGAATTTCTGATGAACTGACTTTTAAGAAAAGATTGGTTTAACATTTAGACTCAATTTGGTTAACAAATGGTAAATTAATATTTGGTTCTTTTTAGGGATACTGGTCGACCAAAGATGGCCACCCATCATTTGATCAGAATACAATCAGCATACCTTTAAAACACCAATCATAACTTAGATAACAAAGACAAGGGACTTTTTCATCGATTTCATCAAAAAAATGTAAGACAAAGCTTGATAAGTCATTTATGTATATTTCTTCTATGACACTTCATCAATTTGAAATTCACATCCCAGAAGGCTCCTTGACAACATCTTGAAGTGGCGTTCTTTACTAAACTTCATCTTGGAGGCTTGTCCTTCATCCTTCTTCTTCTTCTTCTTCTTCTTCTTCTTCTTCTTCTTCTTCTTCTTCTTCTTCTCATTCTCATTGAATAGATTCCCAAAACCAACTATTGGTTCCAAGCCCTTTGTACTGACAAAACTATTTCCTATGTCACTTTGCACAAAATACAAGCAAAAGTAGAAAATTTGGCACAAAGTGATGATTCAAGGAGGATAAGATGAGATGAGACTGAAAGATATTCTTATTTCATTCAATTTTAAAATGATTTAAATAAAAAGCATGGATGCATTCCTCTTGTTATTATCCTTAGGTGATCAAGCACATCATTTTTATATCACGTGAGCTCACTTCTGAAGTTGAATGCCAATCAATCCTTTAACTCGATGGCATTTGTGACATTTCAATTGTGATTTGGCAACGAGTTCCCATGATTTGAACCTTTTTCCTAGAATAGAGAGATCGTTTTTGTTCTACTCAATGATGAAACCCCAAATCTTTAACTTTGCCACCTTGACACCCCAGTTTTACGGAAAATTGGGATGTGATTACCGACTTATTGGAGATGATTATGCATGCATGGTTATGAAATTAAGCATGGGATGCATGATTATGTTATGTAATGGGTGTTTATGCATGGGTGTAACTAGTGCAAAAATACATACAAATAGGGATATGAACATGCATGCAACCTATCGTGCAAGGCTATGCATGAAATTATGCATGAATGCAATGTAACCTAAATAACTACTTTGTCAAAACTCTAGAAAAATTCCACCAATGAAAGATTTTAAGATTAAGACGACCATTGATGAGCCACAATTTCAATTCAATTCTTCCCTCAACCATTCCTTTCCTTGATGATGGTCCATGTACCTTAGATCCTATAAAGGGTCAGATTATTATCTGAATTTGGGGTTGACCCAGGCTAGTTCACCCATTAGATTTGTTCAATGCAGGCCTGTGGACTTTAATGTACACTTTGACCTCAAGCATTTTAAAATATGGTCTTCAAACTATTTTATGATATGATTTTGCCCTAGTTTAAAAGAAGTTGGGCTTTGATTGCTTAAAAAATATTGACCAAAATTTTTAGGTAATAAGGCCGAGGCCCACTTTTGAAATCTGAGTTTGGCCCTTTTTTGAAAATCAGGTTTGGGCTAAGTTTTTGCTTAGAAAAAGGTCGGGCCTAGGTTTGTTTTAAAAAAAATTGGGCCCGAGTTATTTGAAAAGGGTTGGGTCAACCCATATTTTAAAATGCTTAAGCCAAGTGCTTTATTTTTTGAAAGGATGGGCTGTGGTCTCATTATTGGGCTTTTTCAGAATACTGGCCAAGTAGTATGCATGTCTAAAATGGATGCAAAATGCAGGACATAATACAAAGAATCTCAAAACATATATACAAAAGACTGTATGTGGAGAAGGATGTGGCTCCTATCCCGACCCAGGGTAGATTTGTATATACAGGGTTCTACAGGGTTTTATCCTACTTAGGGGAAAATTATGGACAAGTACGTGTGGGTAGGCTCTAACCCTATAGACAACAGGTTCCTAGCCTGAACACTATCTCCACCCAACGGGCTTGGACAAAGTTCAAACTGAGCGGAGTGGTTCACGCGCCCCCAAGGACCTTGTCCCATGAGGGCTAATGGTACTGTGCTCCTTTCTAATCCTAAAGGGTGAAGCCCGGGTAGAAGGCTAGTGAAAGGATGTGAATTTATAAGTTTAGCATAACCCCTTTACCCCACATGCATGTCACACCCTTATTCACAATTAATCACATGCTTATTCAAACTAATGCAACAAGATATTTACAATTAACACACTTAATCTAAAAAGTTAGAAATAAAATAATTACAATTAATATTCTTATCTACAAATTTTGGAAAGAACATATTTACAATTAGTATTCTAATCTAAAAATTTGGAAAAAAAATATTTACAATTAATATTCTTATCTAAAAAATTTGGAAAGAAAATATTTACAATTAATATTAAAATTTGGAAAGAAAATATTTACTATAAATATTCTCATCAGTGAATTTGGAAAGAAAATTTTTGCAATAAAAACAAATTGGAAATAAAATATTTGCAATCAATATCCTTATCTAAAAATTTTTGGAAAGAAAATATTTACAATTAATATTCACAAAATGAGGAGCAACTAAAAGATTTATTAAATTTGAGTTCGGGATAATTTCTAATTAATTACTCACTCGACTCTCTATAGTCCCCAGCGGAGTCACCAAGTTGTCGTGACGTCCTAGAGCGCAGGTGCCCCGGGGTGGCGAAATAAAAATCATTTTATAAATTTTTAGGAAAAACAATAGGAATGGAGTTGCCACTAACCTTTTAGTGTGGTTGGTTAGAACATTTAATTACTACCCGGTTAAGGGTAGAATGGGTCTATGTTACCAGACTTGAGGTTGGGAGTTTAGTTACGCGAGGGAAAGGTACGAGCACTCCCTACGCGCCCGTTCTTAGGAACGGTACGTAATTAATTATGAAAATATCCCTAAATAAATTTAAAAAGCCTTTTAGGTTACTCCTTTTGAGAATTTATAAATATACATGCAAAATAAATAAATAAATAAATCATACAAAACTATACGTATTGTATATATTCCCTCCAAACTAAAAGTATGTGAAACTCGAAAGCCCATACCCCTTTTTGAAATCATAGGGATGAAAATCAAGAAAATATTTTATAAAAATAAATACCATAGTACATATAAGGCCAAATAACGAAAAAACTAAAAATAGTGATAATAATATTAATAATGATAAGAATGATAATATTAATAAATAATAATAATAGTAATAATAATAAATACAGTAATGATAACAATAATAATAACAATAATAATAATAATAATAATAAATGACAATAATAGTAATAATAATAATAATATTAACAGTAATAATAATAAATATCGTTAACTAATAATATACATATTTTAATAATATGATATTTATCTTAATATTAACACCCTGTTAAAGATATGCACAAGACACACATATGCCAACAATTAATTGAAAAAACAAATCGAACTTAATATTAAAATATGGAAACCAATGAAAAGGGTAAGAAAATAATTGAACTTATGGAAACAAGTTATTTCTAAAATTAATATGTATCTATTCAATATGGCTACCAAAATTAATACACAACCCTAAATATACAACTATTAAACATAAAATGAATGCAATAACAACCAAAAACCCTAAATACACACAACAATGAACACGACCTATTTAGATAAACACAACCATGACCCTAAATATTAATCACATGCTTAAATATGACCTATACAAAAAAAAACTTTAAATATTAAACGTATAACATGAATATGGCACACTCAATAATATTCGACAATCAAAACTTATTATATTTAAATATCAAACAATAGAACTCTTACCTCCGCAGTAAAAAAAAGTCCTACAATAATGAGAATTGTTAGCCTAATAAGGCTTACAATTCTTATTTTGATGATAACAAATGAAATGATATGTTTAATATATTTCAAGCAAAAGTTTTCTAGGAAAATAGTAAAGCTCAAGTGTAAAAGGAAGATTATGAATTACAAAGAATTCTTGAAGAATACAAAGTAAAGCCTATGGACTATAAAGAGCATGAAGAACAAAGTTATACTATGAAAAGCTCAAAGGAAAGATTGCAACCACAGAGTTGATGGAAGAACAAGTTTGAAGACTAAAAGTGTTGACTTTTTGAGTCCAATCCCTGTTTTGATAATGACAAACTACAGTATCCCACTTGTGTAATTGAGTGTGAAAAGGTCTATATTTCTGTAAGCACAAGTGATGAATGCAAAATGGAAGTCATAAAGAGCACTGAGAAGAACACCAATCGGCATATTCCATGGAGCATTGAGGAGCAGAAGACACAAAGATTTATTTATTTTCTGGGTTGTAATAGTAATTAGGGTTGAATGTGCATGCATCTTACATGATTTAAAATTGAAGCTCTTCCTGACCTTAGATTGACCACAGGACCTCCAAATAACATGGAAAACTCTTTTCATAAAATTCCTAACTTATACAAAGGTTTTTAAATGGTTTTAAAGTTAAAAGAAGGCAAAAACTAAATTTTTCAAAGGGGTTGGTCAACCAGCCAGTCGATTGAATGTTAGAAATGAGAAATTTTATCACTTAATTGGATCTCATATCAAACCATGTTCAACATGAAAATTTTGGTATTTTCCCATAGCTTGAGTTTGATCCCAAGAACGTCCAAATTGGAGTTACACAAAAAAAGTTATGGCCAAAACATTGAAATGTGTCCGTAAGAGAAAAACTCCCTTCATGTTTCTTTCGTCTCATTGATGGACATTTTTCTTAAACCAAAAATCTATATCTTAAAATTTGTCCAACATGAAAGTTGTGGTAATTTCTCTTACATTTCTATTAATATAAAGAATATCTAATTTGGAGGTGTGTGGAAACAGTTATGGCCAAAAAACTGAATAGTGTTTGAGCAGAAAAGTCGAGGCCGATCGACCGAACCTTCACTATGGTCGACCGAAACTCGCTGATTTCAAGCCTCGGTCGACCTTACCTTGAGCCTGGTTGACCAGCCTTCTCGGGAAAGTGTCCCAATGGCCGAAAAATGGCTAGTTTTCAAAATAAAAATATATTTTAAGGTCCCAACGACTATATAACGGTCACAAGGGGTTTTTGCCTATAAATACAACACCAAAACACTTGAAAATTGTTGGAGAATCCCTTTGTTAAATTAGTTAATCATTCTTTGATTCTCCCACACTTCTATACCCCATTTTTTCTTTAAATTCTTATTTTTCTCCTACTCTTTTTTTATTTGAAAATCATTTTGGGAGAAAATATTCTTGGGGGTTTTATGTGAAGAGGCTTGAGCATATATCATATACATATATATTGCTTAATGGTCTTCTTCCTTCATTTGTGATATATTTTCAAAGATTAAAATGTCTCCCATTCTCTTCTTTTGAAAACCATTTTTGGGGAAAATATTTTTGGGTTTATATTTGAAGAGGCTTGAGCATATAACATTCTTCATATGTATATTGCTTGAAGGCCTTTCTATTTTTCATGTTTTTCAAAGATTAAATTTCTCCTATATTCTTTTAATTGGAAAAATATTTTTTGGAGAAATTTATTGTGAAAAATGTCTGGAAGGCTTGGGCTAGTATTCTCGCTCATATATTTTGCTAGAATGCCTTCTTGGGATTAATTTTACTATGGTCAATCATTTTGAAGAAAACCCTAATATTCTCATACTCTTATCTTGAAATACATTTGTTGGAGAATTTATTTGGGTTATATAAGAGGGAGCCTTGAGCATATATCAAATTAATATATACTTGCTTCAGAGGTTTCTCCTTTTATTTTATAAAGGTCAATCATTCTAGAAAATAAAATCTTTTTCCAAACTCTCAAGTTTTATTTGAAAAATATTTTGAGAGAAAACCCATACTCTACATGAGCTTCATTTCAAAATCATATGAGAATGCATATTAGATTTTAATGTTGTACATCCCTGCTTAGTTTAGAAGCATATTTTATGTACAAAATGATTTTCATGTAACGGTTCGGTTCAGCTCGTTAATTGAACTGGGGAGTCTCAGCCCTGCAAGTGAGACCGGTTTGGTTCAGCCCGAAATTGAACTAGGGAGTCTCAGCCCCGCAAGTGAGACTAGTTTCGCTCAGCCTAGTAATTGAATTGGGGTTTTCCTCACCTCATAAGGAGAGGATATAAAAGGCTTTTGCTCCGCCTAGTTAAGTGAGCAGGTATAGTGGAATCCTTGGGGGTAAGCCCAAGGCGGGGATGTAGGCTGGTTTGGCCGAACCTCGATAAAAAATCTGGTGTCGTTCTCTCCTTATCTTATTTAAATTCTTGCACTTTAATTTCAGCATGTGTATGAATGTTTATTTAATGTCAAAATTATTTTCATGCACACATTAGATTTAAATAAAATACTACACACGTGTATGTTTGCTTTTATTGTTAAACTCGTTTTAAAAACACGTGTACATGTTGAATGGGATATGATACTGTGGTGAATCAGTGAATTGTTTAAATTAGCTAAAAAGTTTTTAAAACCCAATTCACCCCCTACTTGGGATCACACCAATTCCAACAAAAAGAGTTATATTAAGGATTTTCTAATTGTAAGTACTTCAAGGTTAAACTCAAATATAAAGTGGTTTGAAACTCATAGACAATCAAAAATATTTTAATAAAAGAACATTTTTAATAAATAAATAAGGCATAAGAAGAGAAGATTTTTTTGAAGGGCCAAGCGACTGCCATGATGAGACAGGCGACTACAACATTAAGAAAATGATTTTTCAAAAAGTCAGTAGCTAGACAGGCGACTGCCTAACCAGCCAGGCGCTTGTGTGAACAAGTCAGGCAACTGCCTTGGTTCTAGAAGGCGACTGCTTGCATTCTGTGTTGAGAGTTGCCTTGTGACAGGTGAATGCCACTCAAATGTTGGCATTAATTCTCTCAACCGGAAGATTTTTTATATCACGTTTTTGAACATATTTATTTCAAAATATTTGGAAATAAATTTTAGGAATCTTTGGGAGTAATGGTTGGCTTCTAAAAACATCTATAAACAGTCAAAAGTTTCAAAGGTTTAATACAATGATTATAGAGGCAATATTGAAAGGTTTTTGAAATTAAGCAATTCTCAAAAGCTTTCAAATCTAGCAATCTTCAAATTTCTCAAATCCAACAATCTTCAAAGTTTTTAGATCAAGCAACTTTTCAAAGGTTTTTTTTTTAAAGTGATCTTCAAGTATTCAAATTTCTTAAAGGATTTAAAACTCTCTTGTGCTTAAAAATTTTGATCTGATATTGATTTATATTTTGAAGCAAAGCTTTCAAAAATCAAAATCTTTCATCTTTCTTTGAAAATTTTTTTGGTTATTCATACTAAATTCTGAGCTTCAAATTTCTTATATTTGAATTACCTTGAAGTATAAGTGAGCTGATCATTGTACTAATTTACTCTATTGCGAGAGTTCTCTTTTGTACACAAATTTCTTTTTCATCATTCTTAAACGATTCAGAGTTGTTGAATCGTTGGACCAAACAAGAGGTTATTGTTTGGAGAGGCGGGCTCTAGCCTAACAGAAGGAGTGGTTGTAAATAGGTATTGTTCCACCAGGTAAAGGAACTGATATAGTGGAATCCTTTAGTGTGTTGCCAAAGGCGAGGACGTAGGCTGTGTTGAAGCTGAACCTCGTAAAAATTCTTGTCTCTTTCTCTCTGCTTTACTTTATATCCTTTACTTGCTATAGTTGTATGATTTAAAAATGCAGGTTGCAGGTTATTAAGTGAGAAAGAAACAAAAGTACTTTATATTTAGAAATTACGTTTTGATTAATCGTTTGCGAAAACCTAAAGAGGGAGTACGTTGGTTAATCTGCGGAAATCTTAATCAAGTAGAGTGCATACTAAGAGTTTACAGGGAAATCAATAAAAGCTTTAATATTTTTGATTGAGTGATTTAATTATCTTGGTTTCATTGATTGACTTGTGAATTTAAATTTTAGTATTTCTTAAGTGTGGTTATCGTTCATATATATCTTGTTTTCTAGGTAATTAAAATTAAAAGCTTAAAAATTATTAAAACATAAAAAGAATCCAATTCACCCCCCCTCTTAGGAAGCTATTCCTCATTTCAATTGGTATGAGAGCCTAGTTATAGAAATTCCTAACGAGAAACTATAAAAAGATCTAATGGCAAACATTGGAGTAGCACCTTTTGGTGAAGGACAATCCTCAACTCGTCCACCAATCTTTTGTGGACACAATTACACTTTTTGAAAAAAGAGAATGGAAATATATCTCCAACACATGGATTGGAAAGCTTGGGAAGTTGTTATGGATGGAAATCTTATCCCCACTAAGTTAGTTGATGGAAAACACATTCCAAAAGAAAAGAAAGACATGACAGACTTAGACTATAAAATGCTTCAGATAAATGCAAGTGCTATAAATGCGTTATATTGTGCATTAGATGCTAATGAGTTTAATCGAGTCATAGCTTGCAAAACAGCTAAGGAAATTTGAAATAAGTTAGAAGTAACTTATGAAGGAACCGTCGATGTTAGAGAAAATAGGATAGATATGCTAACAAGTGAATACGAAGCCTTCAAAATGAATTCTGAAGAAACAATATCAAGCATGTACACCAGATTTACCCACATAATAAACTCTTTAAGTGCCTTAGGAAAAACCTATACTACATATGAAATGATTAGGAAAATTCTAAGAGGTCTACCCTTTATCTGGGAACCAAAGGCCACAGCTATCACAGAAGGTAGAAATCTTAAGACTACGTCTTTGGATGAACTTATAGGTTCACTTCTTACATATGAAATGGCACTGAAAGAAAGAAACCCTGAACCAAAGCATAAAAAATCCATAGCTCTAAAGGCATCTAGCCATAGCTCTAGTGAAGAAGAAAGCGAAACAAGTGACCTAGATCAAGATGAATTAGCATTCATTACTAAGAGACTAGGAAAATTTTATAGAAGAAATAAAAGGTTTCCTAGAAAATTCTACAAAAAGAAAACTAAAAAAGGAGATACAAGTAGGAAAGAAAATAAAGGTAAGAATGAATTACCAATTTGTTATCACTGCAAAAAGCCAGGACATATTAAACTGGAGTGTCCACTGTTCAAGAAGGACAAGAAGAAAAAGAAGGAAGCAATGAAAGCTACTTGGGACGATTCAAGCTCCAACGAAACTGAAACTGAATCAAGTGAGCAAGAGATGACAAATATATGCTTTATGGCAAACGATGAAGAGGTAAATTCTTATTACTTTTCAACAGAATCTCAAAATGTGTCGTGTGATGAGTCATGTGATAGTTTGCCTTCTTACAATGAATTACAAATTGAATTATTTTCACTACATAAAAGATTTATAAAAGTATCTAAAAGAAATATAATTTTGAAAGATCAGAATCAAGAACTAGTAAAACAAATAGAATCATTCAAAGTTATTGAAGAAGAAAGGAAAACTTATATTAAGAAGCTGGAAGAAGAAATAAAACAAGAATTAGATAAAACTCATAAAAATGGGTTGAATAAAAAAGATTTAGAAATAAATGAACTCAAAAAGATAGTTGAGGATAAAGAAAAGATTATCTATAACCTTACTAAAGGTAAAGAAAACTTTGAAAAGATGATTGGACAGCAAAGGCTTCATGGAAACAAAGAAGGAATAGGCTACAATGTTAAAACAAATAAAAAGAATAAAAAGCTATACATGGGATATTTTGTTAAGGAAGCTAAGTTATATGCTAGCACTTCATCAAATAACAAAGGTGAACACACCACTTGCTATATGTGCAGGACTAAAGGTCATATAATGTTTAATTGCCCATTAAATAAAAAATATAAAGTCCAAGGAGAATGGAAAACAAATAGTAAAACCAATAATAAAACAATGAAAGTCAAAAGAATTTGGGTTCCAAAAACTAACACATAGCGTTCCTCATTTTAGGTTTGTCTTAGGACAACAACGACAACGGACAAATGGTATTTGGACAGCGGATGCTCAAGACATATGATCGGTGACAAGACCAAGTTCACTACCTTAGAACAAAAGGATGGTGGATACGTCACCTTCGGCGACAATGCCAAAGGTAAAATTGTTGGTATAGGTAAAACAGGTAAAGAACCTTCACTTACTATAGATAATGTGCTATTAGTAGAAGGACTAAAACATAATCTTTTAAGTATCAGTCAATTAAGTGATAAAAGGTTTGAAGTAATGTTCATGAAAGAAAAATGTGTTATCCAGAATCCCAAAAATAGAGTGTTGGAAGTCCTAGCCCGGGAGTATATAGTCTAGAGTGGGGGTGAATAAACTTTTTTTGCGGAATACGTATTTTTCTACAAAATAAAAACTCTTGGCAAGATACAAGAAATTATATCACAATATAAATTTAAATCATGCACAAGATATATAATAAAGAGTGTAAGGGAGAGAAAGAACAACACCGGTATTTTTATGTGGTTCGGCACCAAGCCTATGTCCACTTCTTAGCACCAAGCCAAGGATTCCACAATCCACTAAAGATACTCCTTCATTGGTAGAGAAGCCTTACAACTCCAGAACAAATCCCTACACTTGGGAACAAACCCCTACTGCGCTCACCAAGAGCCTTCGCTTCGGTTCACAAAGAACCTTACAACAATGGTTCACAAAGAACCTTACAAGAGATTGGAAATACAATTTAATGCTCCTTAAATGAGCCAATATGAAACACAACCAAATCCTCACTCTATTCTCTCAAGGAATGAATCTTACAAGATAAGTGAGCAAGAGAGGATTGAGCACTTGTGAAGAATAACTAAAATGCAAAGTACAAAGTGCTTAGGTTTTGGATAAAATGATATTTTTCATAAATATGATCAACAAAGCTCAAAATCATATTAATACAAGTCTAAAAGCTTGTATTTATAGTCCAAGAACCTTAGGAGCCGTTAACTAGCCGTTGGGCGGAAGAAAAAATATTTTATTTGGCAACCTAGTCGTTTTCCGCCCATTGGAGCGCTTCTGCCCGTTTATTCGTCGACGAAATTCTCTAAATTTCATCGACGAGGTCCCTGAATCAGAAAAAGTTACCAAAATGGAAGTTGTGAAATTTTGTCTTAGATTTCCAAGGACACTAAGATCGTCCCATTCGTACTTTTCTAGAAAAACTTATGCCCAAAATACCGCAAGGTATTTAGGACTCAAGATTGCACTACGGCAGTGACGATTACTTTGTTTTTCCTTGTCAAAAAGTATTTTAATGACTCAACACATTCTTGGACAAAATCATATGAAATGTATTAAGTCTAATGAAGATTAAAACTTTTCCAAATGAGTTTACTTTTGAATATAAATATTTTAATTAATAAAACACGTTTGAAAACCCATTTTGAAATCTTATATGCTTAGTATGTCCTTTTGTAAATATACTTGACTTTTTTTGAACCTTTAGGACATTAAACTTGTTTTAACATAATCGGGACTAAGTATAAAAATTTTCTTAAAACTAGGACGTTAAAAACTTGTCCCTTTGAAAACATATTTGAGTTTTAGGATTCATTTGACAAACTCTTATTTTAACTTAAAAAGCCATGAAAGGTGAGTTTGTGTTTATGTCTTTAGTGCGATCCTATAAACTCATGTGTCCTAGTATGCTTATGCAATGATTCAAATCTTACTCAGAAATCATGCAAGATATACACCGCAAGAGTTATAATACACACTCACTCACATAACCCTTATTACAATTAATTTATACATAATAAAAACTCCGAGATGTGCTTTGGTGCTTCTGAGTCAGTGTCCTTCCGATCTTTCTATTTGATGTCTACTAGGTCCGATCTTTGCTTTTGATTTGGTACCTCTGTGTATCTGACACTTTGTACCTATACTAGATAAGATCTGCAAGGATGGAAAATACTAGAAACAAAAAATACGTTAATATTGTCAAAACATATAAACCAAGATAGTGTAGCTAACAGGGCTAACATAGAGAAACCTTGTTTGTGGCTCATAGAATAATTAATGTTTACTGTATAAATATCTAGAAAATAAAAAATCAAAACATAACCTGTTTAATATCTATGAATGAAGTAAGTTGGTTATGGCATAGGAAATTAGGACATACTAGCATGGACCTGCTATTTACACTATCGAAGAAAAATCTTGTAAAAGGATTACCAAACATTAAGTATGTAAAAGACAAGATGTGTGATGCTTGTCAAAAGGGAAAACAAGTAAAAACAAGTTTCAAAAAGAAAAAATTCATATCCACCAAAAGACCCCTAGAACTCCTACACTTAGACTTATTTGGTCCAACTAGAACCTTAACCTTAGATGGAAAACAACATGCTTTTGTAATAGTAGATGATTTTTCAAGATTTACTTGGGTAATCTTTTTAGCAAACAAAGATGAAGCTTGCAATCAATTAATAACCTCATGCAAGAAACAACAAAATGAGAAAGGTTATAATGTAACAAATTTTAGAAGTGACCAAGAAAGAGAGTTTAAAAATAAGGAAGTTGATAAATTCTGTAATGAACATGGAATAACTCACAATTTTTCAGCACCTAGAACTCCACAGCAAAATGGAGTTGTTGAAAGGAAAAATAGAACTTTGCAAGAAATGGCAAGAACAATGCTCAATGAAAATAGTTTACCTAAATATTTTTGGGCAGAAGCTGTAAATACAACATGTTATATTTTAAATAGGGTATCAATAAGATCAAAAATAGATAAAACACCATATGAACTTTGGAAAGATAGAAAACCAAACATATCCTACTTTCATGTATTCGGTTGCAAATGCTTTATATTAAATACTAGAGATGACCTAGGAAAATTTGATGCGAAGTCGGATGAAGGTATTTTCTTAGGTTATTCTACAAATAGTAAAGCTTATAAGATTTATAATAAAAGAACTTCTACAATTATGGAATCAATTCATATAACTTTTGATGAATCAAATCATTACAACATTAAAGATATGAATGATGAAAAACAAGTCACTTCGCAAAAGGAAGAAGTTCTTGAAATAAAAGAAGAAAAGAACAATGATGCATTAAATGAAAACCTTTTAGAGAAACTGAAACTTCCTAAAGAGTGGAAATATGACAAAAATCACCCAAAAGAACAAATTCTTGGTGAAACATCAAAAGGAATAACCACAAGAGCCTCACTAAAAAATATTTGCAATCATTTATCCCAACATGAACCAAAAAATATTGAAGATGCCTTAAATGATGATTCTTGGATTATAGTTATGTAAGAGGAATTAAATCAATTTGAAAGAAGTCAAGTATGGGAACTAATACCAAAACCCAAAGATAAATCAATTATAGGAACTAAATGGGTGTTTAGAAATAAGAAGGATGAAAATGGAGTTGTTGTGAGAAATAAAGCTAGGTTAGTGGCACAAGGATATAATCAAGAAGAAGGAATTGATTACAATGAAACTTTTGCACTTGTGGGAAGGATGGAAGCCATTAGGATGCTTTTAGCCTATGCAGCCCATAAGGATTTTAAGTCATATCAAATGGATGTGAAGAGTGCATTTTTGAATGGATATATAAATGAAGAAATATATATCAAACAACCTCCAGGGTTTGAAAATTCTAAAAATCCAAACCATGTATTCAAATTGACAAAAACTCTTTATGGTTTGAAACAAGCTCCAAGAGCTTGGTATGATTTCTAGGATTAAGTAAATCTTAATTAAATGAATTTACAAGGAAAGGTTGATAGTACCGCTATTCTTAAACTAAAAACAAGATTTGTTATTAGTTCAATAATGTGGATGATTTATTATTTGGAAGCTACAACGAAAGATCATTTAAGTAAATTTGTCACATGTATGCAAAAAAAGTTTGAATAGTACGAGGGGAGAATTTAAATTACTTTCTGAATTACAAATCACAAGAAAAAAATGGGATCATTCTAACTCACTAATACCTTAAAGCCATGTTCAAAATTTGATATGGAGAAAAAGTAAACCCATAGAACAGACTCCTATGAGTACTTCAACTATCCTTGACAAAAATAAAAGGGAAGTAAATTGAACTAACATTATCGAAATGAACAGGAAGTCTACTCTATGTAATGCAAGTATTCCAGATATCATGTTTAGGAGTAATGTAGTGTCAAGATTGTCAGTCAGCTACCAAGGAATCACATCAAACACATCAAAAAATCCTTAGGAAGCTCTTAGGGTACACTTGAACAGGATTATGGTATCCCAAGATATTAATTTGAATAATTAGTTTATTCGAGATGCAACTTTTCTGATGCAAATAGTAGAAAAAGCACAAGTGGAACGTGTCATTTTCTAGGGACAATTCTAGTTTCTGGTCTTCAAGATAAAATTCTGTAGTCGTTACTACAGCAGAAGAGATCCATTACTGAATGAAGTTGCTGTGCTCAAAACATTATATATGAACAATAGTTCACAGATGTTTCAAATACAATATCACTATCCTTATGAATGTGATACACAATTGCTATTAATATTTCAAAATCCATATCGCACTCAATAACAAAACACATTGATACTAAACATCATTTCTTGAGAATCATGTACAAAATGAAGATATGTACTAGACATTGTACTACACATGATCAATTAGTAGATCTTTTTACAAACCTTTTGTCAGAAAAAGATTCTATTTATAAGAAGAGAATTGGTCATGCTTCACAGTCGTGAAGTATTTAGGATTGTTCTAAGTTGCTAGGTCGCCTGCCCACCAGGTTACCAGGCAACGCTTGGGCTACTTCTTTCAATTTCCACAAAGACAGGGCCGCCTTCCACATTCAATAGGCGACTGCGTCCCGCCCGGGTAGGGTTAAAACCATTTTAAGTCATTTTAAAACCACCAGGCGCCTGACCATTATTTTTCTCTCTAAACGTCTCGTTGGGGGGTCCCATCACTTCTTCCCCATACACAAATCCTATCAAAGCATCTTGCTTGCAAACCTAGCATCAAATCCTTCCTCACAAAAAAACCAGCTTACTAAAGTTTCCGGATTTTTTCTTCCTCTCACATGCCTATAGCAAAATCGTTGGTGTTAAAGGATCCTTCTCTTCCACAAGATAAAACCATGGATAAGTGGAAAATGGTTGTCAACGTCCACATGCCAAGCACCTTTATCCGAAATAAAAATTGCTTCATCAGCAGAACCAATATTAGGTAAGGTACTCACGTAACATCTTCACTCTGATTTCCCCCCGAATCTTGGAACTTTTCAAACATGGTATGGTATTACAGTTATCCACCTACCAGCTAAAGGCTTATCCGAAGGGTTATAGTTGGTGGATAAATACGCATTTTTTTACGCAAACATGAAGCGATCGAAAATGGAATCAAACAAATTTTCTTGGGAAAGCTATCCATCTAAATCACATATCTTTGAGAAAGCTTCTTCGAATTAAGCCAGGGGAATTTGGAATTCAATTATTGAGAACAATGGATAGGACTCATTTTTAACCACAAGAGTTTTGCCACTAGTTATGACTGCCACTCCATTAACGTGGTCATCCTCCCTTTATTAAGTGGGCTTATTTTTTTGAAAGCCCTCATTTTGCACAGCTCATTACCAACACGATTTAAACCACGATCTGGATCTCACGCTCCACATTTCATTCTGACTGTTTTTGGGGTACTGTGGTGCATTCTGGAAGGAAGAAGATGGATCTTCCAATTTTTGTCATACAGTGGATTAGCATGAAATTGATGCTCCCGTGTTGTCCTACCAGATGTGGGAATGTTTCACTGGTTTTTCACTCTCGATTTTAATTTAACATCCATCATTCAACTTTACTAGCACGACGTACTATAATTCTTTTCTGACACACTGTTCTAAACGTATGGGCTAAATAAAATTCCCTCAAGGTGGTTTCCATAAAGGACATAGGAAATGTCCCACTACACCACCCCCTTCGTCATCATTTATGTCCACAGCACTGAGGGCACAGCATGTGGCAGATACCGGCCATGGTTTGGTTTCATTGTGTTAACCATTATATGACATTTAGTGATGGTATGAATCTAGTCTGGGGGGTACTTGCAAGAAAAGGTTTACCATCCTAAAACTCACTATTCACAAATTGATAAATGAGTTAAAAGATGAGCAACAGTTGCTAGCTCCTCTAAAGGAAAATCTCCTCTGTTTATCCACTCTAGCCACACTAGTGAGGATAACTGTGGAAACAAAAGAAGGAGAAAATGATAGGAACAGGAGGAAGGAATAATGATCAAAGACAGAAGACGAAGAGATGAAAGTAAAATATGGAAGCCTCTGACTGGATGTGCTTTATACCTATCACTTCTTATGTGTTTTATGTATTCAAGTTTTATCGGCTGGCTTCTTTTGGTGTTCTAAAAACTAGTACTTTGCTTGCGCATTTCTCTATTGTTGTCTCGCTGTCTCCTTTGGACTGATGTCCCACGTGGAGAAATGTTTAAAAGAGAAAGTTGTGAGTGCAAAATATGATGGTGGTTTGTAAACCTTTTATGATTTGTGACTTTTAAGAGAATGTTTAAGAGGAAATTTTTTTTTTTTTTTTTTTTTACTGGATGGATGTTTCTTTGTACTTATATGCATCAATTTTTTGAATAGGAATAAGCTGCCCAAAGGGGGGGTGATTGGGGGGATTCTAAAAATTCCGTTTACTTCTTTTAAGAATCCTAACTCTTTAAAACACTTAACCAATTCTTTCTTGATCTTGTTTTTTTAATTCCCTTAATCATCAAAACTTAGTTCTTTTATCCAATCATATTAAACACAATCTTCAACCAAACATCAATTTATTTGCATACAAGTTAAACAACAAACAACCAAACCAAGATATAAGATTCAGCACTTGGGTAATATGCAGATCTTGAGATAGTTTGTTTTTGTTTATATGTCCTGTGATTATGACCTTATAGATTTATGCGTAATGAAGTAACGGCCCTGTATAATAAATCCAATCACTCTTTCCCAAATATGTAAATTCAAAATAAACTCGTGGTAAATTTATCTTGGGTGTTAACCAAGTACGTCCTCCCGTATGGTTTTCCGTAAGATATGGTGCAACCAACGTACTCCCTTCGTTTCCGAAACACCAAATCACAATTAAATTAAGTTCCTTTGATTTTTTTTCCAAATATGCATTATGTATGATTTAGATCTTTAAATCATCCACGGAGTTTATATAACTGAAAATAAAGAAAAGGGAAGAGAGAGTAAGACGTAGATTTTTACGAGATTTCGGCTTATACCCAGCCGTAACGTCTCGCCTTTGGAAAACCACCAAAGGAGTCACTAAACTGTTTCCGTGAAGGGTGGAACAAAACCGATTACAAACATGCCTTGGTTAACGAGAGCCTGCCTTCTCCAAACGATATTCCCTTGTTCGGTCACGTCCTTACCTAGGCTAGAGTCGCCTCTCTAAGCCAAAAAACACAAAATTAAAAATTTTTCCCCACTGCTTAGACAATGAATCCAAACACCTTGGAACATCAATGACTACAAGAAAACATAAGATAAAAGCTGCGACAAGTATACTCTGCTCAGAGCAGTTAGTACAATTCAGCACTATATTACTTAATGTAAAAATAGCATAGGAAATAGAATGAATTCAAGTGTAGATTCACCAATATCCTTCTTACAGAGGATTAAGCATAAGGAATGCAAAGGACGAAGGATCAACACTTCAGAGTTCTCTCACAAAAGAATTTTTCAATGAGTTGAGCAATAAACTTAGAAGAATCAAGAATACTTTCACTTCTCAAAACCTATTTTTCATTCTTAGTTTTTTTTATTTGTTTTGAACAACCAGTATTATCGGCTTTTAACCTTGCCATTTTTCCCTTAAAGATTTTTCTATGTATTAGAATATTTAAGGTTCAAACGCGATAATTTAAAACATTAGAATTTTAAAAATTTTCCCGTTTAACAATTTTTAAATGTCTGACACAATGACCCGTGTCAGTGTTTTGGCATAACTTTTTCTGTATAACTCCAATTAAGGTTGTTTCTTGTGTCAAAGCTTTTCGATAAAATCCTCAACTTTCATGTTTACCACGATTTAAAAGATAAGGTTTTTTATAGGTAAAAATTCGCTCAATGCTGCTGTATAACAACTGCCAACAATTTTGGGAAAAAACTCTTTTTGGTGCTCTTTATTCCAAATGAATCTACCCTTTTAAAATAATTTTTTGACCCTATAAATATTATTAGTATTTTAAAAAGTACTTAGGTCTACGAGTTAACCTAAAGCTTCAAAATTATCAAATGATATTTCACACATTAAAGCCACTTACATGAACTTCTAAATATTAACATTCTAATTTCTTGAGTCTTCATGCTTTGTCCTTGGATTTAATCCATCCGTTTCTTAAGCTTCCTATTCGTTAGCTTGCTTACTTGCCTTTCTTTGGATCTTTTTGCCTTAATATGCCTTGGCGTTCAACAACTTATTCCTGTCCCTCAATGTTCTTCAATAAGATTTCATGTCTTGGCTCATTTAAGCTTCATTTCGATCCTTTGAGCCTTTGACCCTTACTTCCATCCTATTTGATCATTGTGGGCACTTTGACCTAACTTTCACATATATTCCCTGAAATATCATTAGCTCACACATTACATTAAATTTCACACTTGTTTGTTTAGCATCAAAACAAGATACAGATTTTAGCCTTGGGAGGCCCACAATTATACCTTTAAATATATCGGCATATTGATAGGGGGAGTCATAAATTAACAGCTTATTCTTTTTGCTCTCGATTTGGTCATCATCAAAAAGGGGAGATTGTTTGGCCTAATAAGGCTTACAATTCTATTTTGATGATAAAAAATCAATGATATGTTTAAATATGTTTTTCAAAAGTCAAAGTGTTCCCTGAAATGTAAGCTTCGTGCAAAGGAAGATTATGAATTACATAGAATTCTTGAAGAATACAAAGTAAAGCCTATGGACTATAAAGAGCATGAAGAACAAAGTTATACTGTGAAAAACTTAAAGGAAAGATTGCAACCACAGAGCTGATGGAAGAACAAGTTTGAAGACTAAAAGAGTTATATTAAGGATATTCTAATTGTAAGTACTTCAAGGTTAAACTTAAATATAAAGTGGTTTGAAACTCATAGACAATCAAAAATATTCTTTTATTTTTTAAATAAATAAATAGGGCATAAGAAGAGAAGATTTTTTTGAAGGGTCAGGCGACTACCATGATGAGGCAGGCGACTACCACATTAAGAAAATGATTTTTCAAAAAGTCAGTAGCTAGATGAGGCGACTACCTCACACCATGTGCCGTGTGAACAAGCCAGACAAATGCCATTTGGTTCTCTGGCAGGCTACTGTCCCTGTCATTCTGTGTTTGAGAGTTGGCCTTGCGACATGCACTGCCACCGAACGTTTGGCATGAATTCTCTCAACCGGAAGATTTTTTATATCACGTTTTTGAACATATTATTTCAAAATATTTGGAAATAAATTTTGACAATCTTTGGGAGTAATGTTTGGCTTCTAAAAATATCTATAATAGTCAAAAACTTCAAAGGTTGTAATACATACACAAGGATTATAGAGGCATATTGAAAGGTTTTTGAATTAAGCAATTTTCAAAGCTTCAGATCCGCCAATCTTCAAGTTTTCAAATCGAGCAATCTTCAAATTTTTAGATCAAGGCACCTTTTTTCAAGGTTTTTTAATCGGTGATCTTCAGTTTCAAATTTCTCAAAGGATTTAAAATTAAACTCTCTTGTGCTAAAAATTAGATCTGATATTGATTTAATATTTTGAGCAAAGCTTCACAAATTAGAATATTCTCAATCGTTCTTTGAAGAATTATTTGGTAATTCATACTAAATTCCTGAGCTTCAATTTCTTATATGTGAATACCTTGCAGTATAAGGGAGCTTATCATTGTACCGAATTTACTCTATTTTGAGAGTTCTCTTTATCACATTTTTCTTTCTTTATCAATCTTCCTAAATGATTTAGAGTTGTTTTAAACTCGTTAGACCAAACAATGGTTATTTTTTTGGAGAGGCGAGTTCTAGCCTACAGCAGGAATGGTGTTAAATAGGTATTGGTTCCACCGGTAAGGAACTGATATATGGAATCCGTTGGTGTTTTTTGCCAAGACGAGGACGTAGCTTATGTTTGAAGCTGACCTCATAAAATTCTTGTCTCGTCTCTCTGCTTACTTATATCCGTTTACTTGCTAATTGTAATGATTTAAAAATGCAGGTTGCAGTTATTAAGTGAGAAAGAACAAAGGTATTTGATATTAGAAGCCTTTTGATTACTCGTTTGCGGAACCTAAAGAGTGAGTATGTTGGTTAATCTGCAGAATCTTATCAAGTAGAGTGCATACTAAGATTGTTTACAGGGAAATCAACAAAAAAGCTTAAATATTTTGATTGAGTGATTTAATTATCTGGTTTCATTGTTGACTTGACCTTGTGAATTTAAATTTCAGTAGTTCTTAAGTGTGGTTATTGTTTATATATATCTTGTTTTCTTGGTAATTACAATTAAAGCTTAAAATTATTAAATATAAAAATAATCGAAATCACCCCCCTTTTGGAAGCTATTCCTGCATTTCAAGATAACCGATTATTATTTAAATATTATACCACAAAACATCTAAACAAATATCCAACAATAAATTAAACGGTAAACACAATATTAAAAAAATTTTAACGTAGATACAAATAAAAAGCCCTGCTGCGAATATTAACCACATACTACTATTGAAAACGAAACTTGACTGAATTTTGGAAATGCCGACATCGCGCACCACAGTTGAAATTGTCTGGAGTCGACAGGCAACCTACTCCACCTAATAGCCGCATCCGTTGATCAACCAACCTCACCTACCATCTTGCATTTGTGATTTTTGGTTTTGTATCTTCTATAATAGTGTGGTAGGTAAATGTATAATGTTGTGTGTTGAGATAGCAATAGCTAGTGAGGCGAGTGTTTTTTGATTCCTCTATAATTGAGTTTTGAAATAATTGAATATTTGGTTATTTGGTAGTGATGTCTCACTGAGTTTCAGTAACAACCAGTAACTAAGTGCCCTCTCCACCCATCAGTGTATTAGAGCGTGCCAGGACGCTGAAAAACCGCCAACAGACACAAACAGAGAAAAATCCAATTTTCTTCCATAAAGATTTGAAGTTGCTCAAAATCCACAATTGTCCTACCATTGTGAAATTCACTTGAGACATCAATTAACCTCAGCCACCGTCCTCGCCTTTGGAAACCACCAAAGGATTCCACTAAACCTGTTCCGTGTGAAGGTTGGAAACAAAAACGCGATTATAAACAGAACAATTCCTTGGTTAAGGCTAGACCTGCCTTCTCCAAACGATATTGCCCTATTCGTCACTCCTTACATAGCTTAGAGTCCGCCTCTCTACGCAATAGTCCCCTGCTTAAACAATGATCGCAAACACCTTGGAACGATCAATGAACTCCAAGAAACATAAATAAAGCCCTGCGTACAAGTATACTCTCTCAAAGAGTCGTTAAGTACAAATTTCATCACTATATACTTAAATGTAAATAATCAATAGGAAATAGAATGAAGCTCAAGTGTAAGAATTCACTCAAATCCTCTTAGAAGATATTATCAGTTAGATTCAAAGGAAGAAGGATCAACACGCAGAGTTCTCATCAGAGCACAAGAATTTTCAATGAGTGAGCAAAAACTTAGAAGAACAAGAAAATACTTCAACGTCGCAAAACAGATTTTTTCAAAATTTTAAGTTATATTTTATTTGTTTGAAAAAAACCATGTATTATCGGCTTTGTAAACTTGCAAAATTTCCTTAAAGAATTTTCCTATTTATATTAGAATATTTAAGGTTCAAAACGGCCTCTAATTTCAAAACATTAAATTTTACAATTTGCCCGTTAACAATTTTTAAACTGTCTGACAGCAATTACCCCTGTTTCAGTGTTTTGGCCATAACGTTTTCTGTATAACTAACTCCAATTAGGTGTTTCTTGGTGTCAAAAGAAATTTAGAATGAGCAAATTTCTACAAGCTTTCATTCATGTTACCAATACTTTAAAGAGAATATAGTTTTTTTATAGGGAAAAGTCGCCTCAAATGTGCGGCATGTATAGGAAAACTGACACGAAGTGAACATTTGGGAAAAAACTCTTTTTGGTGCTTCTTTGTATTTTATCTTTTCCAAAGAATATTCTAACCTTTATTACAATATTTTGTGACCTTATAAAATGATTTCTTACAAGGTATTTTATACAAGTAGCTAGGTCAAAGAAGTTAACCTAAAAGCTTCAAAAATATTTCAAAGGATATTTTAAACCTTAACACTTACATGAGTACTGGATTCTAAAATATTAACATTCTAAGTCTTTGAGTGCTTCATGCTTGTCCTTGGAGTGAATCCAGCTTTTTCTTCAAGCTTCCAATATGCTTTAGCCTTTGCCTTACTTTGCCTTTCTTTGGAACTTTTTGTGGCCTTTAATATCCTTGGCTTTCAAACAAACTTATTCAATAGTCCTCATGTTCTTCACTAAGGAATTCAAATGTCTTTGGTGCTCATTTAAGCTTGCATTCGATGCCTTGGGTGAGCCCTTGACCTTACTTCCATCCATAAAAATGGGTGTGGATCATTGGGGCAACTTTGACCTTAACTTTCACATATATGAAATCCGGAAATATCATTAACGCACACATTACATTAAATTTCAGCTTGTTTTTGTTAGCCATCAAAAAACAAGATAACAAATTTTGTAGCCTTGGTGAGGCCAACAATTAGTACTTTAATATATCATGCATTTGATAGGGGGAGTGCATAAAATTACAAGCTTATTATTTTGCCTCTCGATTTGGTCATCAATCAAAAAGGGGAGATGTTGGGCCTAAAGCTTACCATCTTATTTGATTAGAAAAAATCAATGATATGTGTAAATAGTGTTTCAAAGCAACGAGTGTTTCCAGTGAAAATGGTAAAGCTTAATGCAAAGGACGATTAAATACCGTTACCTGACTTCTTTGAAAATACCATACGAGCCTATGACTATAAAGAACATGAAGAACAAAGTTATAGACGGTGAAACCTTAAGGAAGATTGCAACCACAAAGCTGACTGCTGGTAAGAAACAATTTTTTGAAGACTAAAATAGTTCTATTAGGAAGGATAGTTCTAATTGGTAAAGTACTTTCAAAGGCTTAAACTTAAATATAAAGTGGTTTGAAACTCATAGACAATCAAAAATATTCTTTTATTTTTTAAATAAATAAATAGGGCATAAGAAGAGAAGATTTTTTTGAAGGGTCAGGTGACTACCATGATGAGGCAGGCGACTACCACATTAAGAAAATGATTTTTCAAAAAGTCAGTAGCTAGATAGGCGACTACCTAACCAGCCAGGTGCCTGTGTGAACAAGCCAGACAATTACCTTGGTTCTGGCAGGCTACTGCCTGCATTCTGTGTTGAGAGTTGCCTTGCGACATGCGACTGCCACTCGAACGTTGGCATTAATTCTCTCAACCGGAAGATTTTTTATATCACGTTTTTGAACATATTTATTTCAAAATATTTGGAAATAAATTTTAGAAATCTTTGGGAGTAATGGTTGGCTTCTAAAAATATCGATAAATAGTCAAAAACTTCAAAGGTTTAATACAATGATTATAGAGGCAATATTGAAAGGTTTTTGAAATTAAGCAATTTTCAAAAGCTTTCAGATCCAGCAATCTTCAAAGTTTTCAAATCTAGCAATCTTCAAAGTTTTTAGATCAAGCAACTTTTCAAAGGTTTTTTTAATCAGGTGATCTTCAAGTATTCAAATTTCTCAAAGGATTTAAAACTCTCTTGTGCTTAAAAATTATGATCTGATATTGATTTATATTTTGAAGCAAAGCTTTCAAAAATTAGAATATTTCATCTTTCTTTGAAGAATTATTTGGTAATTCATACTAAATTCTGAGCTTCAAATTTCTTATATTTGAATTACCTTGAAGTATAAGTGAGCTGATCATTGTACTAATTTACTCTATTGTGAGAGTTCTCTTTTATACACATTTTTCTTTATCATCTTTCTTAAATGATTTAGAGTTGTTGAATCGTTAGACCAAACAAGTGGTTATTTTTTGGAGAGGCGAGTTCTAGCCTACAGAAGGAATGGTTGTAAATAGGTATTGTTCCACCAGGTAAAGGAACTGATATAGTGGAATCCTTTGGTGTTTTGCCAAAGACGAGGACGTAGGCTATGTTGAAGCTGAACCTCATAAAATTCTTGTCTCTTTCTCTCTGCTTTACTTTATATCCTTTACTTGCTATAATTGTATGATTTAAAAATGCAGGTTGCAGGTTATTAAGTGAGAAAGAAACAAAGGTATTTGATATTTAGAAAGTACGTTTTGATTACTCGTTTGCGGAAACCTAAAGAGGGAGTATGTTGGTTAATCTGCAGAAATCTTAATCAAGTAGAGTGCATACTAAGAGTTTACAGGGAAATCAACAAAAACTTTAATATTTTTGATTGAGTGATTTAATTATCTTGGTTTCATTGATTGACTTGTGAATTTAAATTTCAGTATTTCTTAAGTGTGGTTATTGTTTATATATATCTTGTTTTCTTGGTAATTAAAATTAAAAGCTTAAAAATTATTAAAATATAAAAAGAATCCAAATCACCCCCCTTTTGGGAAGCTATTCCTCATTTCAAGAATGAACCGATTAGTATTTAAAATAATTACCACAAAAAATCTAAACAAATATCACAACAATAAAATTAAACTGTAAACACAATATTAAAATTTTAACGTATATACAATAAAAAGCCTAGATGCGAATATTAACCACATACTACTATTGAAAACTAAACTTGACTGAATTTGGAGATGGCCGACAGCGCACCACAGTTGAATTTTCTGGAGTCGACAGGCAACCTACTCCACCTAATAGCCGCATCCGTTGATCACCAACCTCACCTACCAGCTGCATTTGTTGATTTTTGGTTTTGTATCTTCTATAAATAGGTGTGTGTATGTAATGTATAATGTGGTGTGTTGAGAGAGCAATAGCTAGTGAGCGAGTGTTTTGATTCCTCTATAATTGAGTTTTGAAATAAATTGAATATGTTTGTTATTTGGTATTGATTCTCACTGAGTTTCAGTTACAACCAGTAACTAAGTGTCCCTCTCCACCCATCAGTGGTATTAGAGCGTCCAGGAACGCTGAAAACCGCCAAACAGACACAAACAGAGAAAAAAATCAATTTTCTTCCAGATTTGAAGTTGCTCAAAATCCACAATTGATCCTACCATTGTGAAATTCGACTTGAGACGATTCCAACGGTGAAAACCACGTCTCAAATGGACTCCGGGAAACTTCATACGCGCTCACACGCGCCTTTGATGTTTTCAGCACCATTCCCACGCACCGAGGAAGCCTTTGGCCACCAGCGACACTCACCCCACGCGCCCTGCACGCGTCTTCTTCACCCAGTTGACGAGATCCGACTCGGCCAGCGACCCGAGACCCGACTCTTCAACCTGCAAACCGAATTCAAACTTGAGACCTGACCTGGTTCTAACCCACGTCCTAGGTGCCAACATGTGGCACACGCAAACACTGCCACGTGGACTAACGGTAAGCATAATGTCGTTAAACGGTTGTTAAGTTGAACCGTCAGTTTGAAAACCACCCAAAAATCCCTATATCTGGTTCAGTGACTTTTGGATCGATTCTTTGTAACCTAAAACTGGTTCCTAAGGTTTTTCGACCTTTAGAACACATTGGTGGCATTAGATTTTCCAAAATAAGTTTCCATTTCTCCGTTTTTATATATTAAATTCGATGGCTAATGGTACTACCCAAGTGGTCATTCCAAAATTGACCAGGGAGAATTATGACAACTGGTCTATTCAAATGAGAGCCCTACTAGGTGCTCAGGATGTTATGGACATCGTTGAAGATGGGTACAGAGAAAGCCCATCAAAAGAAGTCGAAGATGCTATGTCCGATGCTCAAAGAACAATCCTACAAGCCGATCGAAAGAAGGATTGCAAGGCGAAGTCCATAATCTACCAAGGCCTTAATGAGGCCACGTTGGCCAAGACATCCAAAGAAGTTTGGGACTCTCTCCATTGAACACACAAAGGTGCAGATAAAGTGAAAAAGATTCGTCTTCAGACATTACGAAGTGAGTTCGAATCTCTAAAAATGAAGTCTACTGAATCTATTGCTAACTACTACACATAAGTTATGGTAGTATCAAATCAATTGAGAAGAAATGTAGAGACTCTCAATGATGAGAGAATTTGTGAGAAAATTTTGCGATCTCTAGATCCAAAATATGATTATATAGTTGTAACCCTAGAAGAAACAAAAGATTTGGAAACAATGTCTATAGAAGAACTTGTGGGCTCACTCCAAGCCCCTAAGCAGAAAGTCAACAGAAGGAGTGATGATAAAGCACTGGAGCAAGCCCTCCAAATGAAGTTGTCCCTCACTGCAGATAGATACGACAAAGAGGGGATGTCACAACAAGGAAGAGGATGAGGCCAAGGATCTCGTGGAAGAAATTTTGGAAACTTCGACTCTAGAGGAGGTAGCAGAGGTGGAAGAGGTTCCGCTAGAGGAGGAAGAAATCAACAGAACTATGTCCCACGAGGCAGAGGACAAGGACGAAGAGTAGGATACAATAACCACTAGAATGTAAACAAAAGAAACATTCAATGCTACAATTGTCATAAGTATAGACATTATAGCAATGAGTGTTGGGGGCGACAACAAGAAAAGGTTAGCGAGGAGGCTAACCTTGCCGAAACTAAACATCCAGATGGAGAATCGTTGATGCTGATGACACACAATTCAACTCCCCAGGACCAAAGCGTTTGGTACCTTGATTCTGGAGCCACCAACCATATGATTGGCAGAAAGAATTTATTCTTTGAACTTGATGAGAAAGTTCAGGGGGAGATCTCTTTTGGCTATAATTTTAAAATCCCGGTCCGAGGGAGGGGAGATGTTTTGATCAAACAGAAGTATGGAGATCATGCTTACATCTCCAACGTCTACTATGTGCTAGCCATGAAGACTAATGTACTTACTCTCAGACAGCTAATGGAGAGAGGCTATCCAATTAGCCTCCGTGATAAGCAGATAGTGGTAATAGACGCTCGAGGAAAGCTTGTTACTCGAGTTCAAATGGAAAAGAATTGAATGTTTCTGCTCGCCATCCAACATGATATGCCAAGGTGTTTGAGCGCTATCATCAGAGACAAAGACTAGCTATGGCATCTAAGGTATGGACATCTTAATTTTGAAAGTTTGAAAAAAATGGGAAATAAGAAGATGGTGAAAGGCTTACCCACTATCCATCATCCAAATGTAATATGTGAAAGCTGTATTCTGAGCAAACAACACAGAAACAACTTTGGAAAGCAAGCCGACTAGAGATCTACCATGCCGCTCCAGCTAATACACACAGATGTGTGTGGTCCACTAAGAACATTTTCAAATGGACAGAATCGATACTTCCTAACATTCATCGATGACTATAGCAGGAAAACCTTGGTCTACTTCCTGAAAAGGAAGTTAGAAGTGTTCAACAAGTTCAAAGAGTTCAAAGCTCTTGTGAAGAAACAGAGTCGCTACCGCATCAAGTCACTCCGGTCAGGCCAAGGAGGAGAGTGCAAAGACGAAGCTTTCTTGGAATTCCTTAGAAAACAAGGGATTTAGAAACATTTCACACCATTATACACTCCCCAGTTGAATGGTGTAACGGAAAGGGAGAACTGCACAATCCTTAACATGGCTAGAAGCATGTTAAAGGATAAGAATGTGCGCAAGAGTTTTTGGGTAGAAGCAGTGTCATGTGCAGTCTATCTGCTCAATCAGTGTCCTACAAAAAGTCTTGATTCAAAGAAACCCCGTGAAACCTAGAGTACTCACAAGCCCAGTGTGAGTCATCTTTGGGTGTTTGGCTCCATAGCCTATGCCAAGATCCCAGAAGTAAGAAGGACAAAGCTGGATGATAAAGGAGAGAAGTGTATCCTTTTTGGATACGGTGATAGCACCATCAGATATCGACTCTATAATCCCATCAACAAAAAAGTATTTCACAGTCAGGATGTCATTTTTGAAGAAAATGAATCCTAAAAATGGGACCAGGCTAAATGTTCCAAAGATATAGAATTGACACTTGAAGGAGAAGAACCTACATAGACAAGAGAAGTGGCTATCGAGCGACAAGTTCCCAAGCTGCAAACACCTCCACATGGTTCATCATAGAGGAATGAAGCTCCATCAACAATAGAGCGTGAAATTTTAGACATGAGACCTAGAGGAGCTTGAAATATAGCCGACCTGTATGAAACTATAGAACTAATAGAAGAGTATGTTACTTTATACTGTCTATTATTGACCAGAGACCCGGTTAGCTTTAAAGAAGCTAATGAAGAAGACAAATGGATAAAAGCAATGGATGAGGAGATTCAATCCATCGAGAAGAACAAGACTTGGGAGTTGACAAATCTCTTGAAGGGCCGCAAAACCATTGGTGTGAAATGGGTCTACAAGACCAAGAAGAATGCTCAAGGAAAAGTTTAGAGATATAAAGCAAGACTTGTTGCCAAAGGCTACAAGCAAAAAGAAGGGATTGATTATGGAGGAATCTTTGCCCCGGTTACCAGACTTGAAACCATCAGATTGCTAATTTCACTTTCAGCACAAAATGGATGGAAGATTTACCAACTAGATGTGAAATTAGCATTTCTGAACTATTTTCTAGAAGAAGAGATTTATATCGATCAACCACATAGATATGTAAAGAAGGGCAAAGAAGATAGAGAGTACAAGTTGAAGAAAGTACTCTATGGCTTGAAGCAGGCACCTCATGCGTGGAACATAAGGATTGATAACTACTTCCAGAAGAATGGTTTTGAGAAGTGTCCCTACGAGCATGCGCTATGCATAAAGATGGAGACATATGGAAGCATGCTGATAGCCTACCTATATGTTGATGATTTGATCTTCATCGACAACAATCCAGAGATGTTTGCTGCTTTCAAGAGGAGTATGGTCAAAGAATTTGAAATGACGGATATTGGCCAGATGGCTCACTTCCTTGGCATAGAAGTCATGCAAAGCGAGAAGGGAATCTTCATCTCCTAGAGCCACTATGCAAAAGAAGTACTGAAGAAGTTTGGGATGGACAAATGCAACCCTGTGACAACTTCGGTTGAAATGGGATTGGAGTTGAGAAAGAATGAGCAAGGAGATGTTGACCCCACATATTTCAAGAGTCTGGTTGGAAGCTTGAGGTATTTGACGTGCACCAGACCAGATATACTTTATAGAGTTTGACTTGTCAGAAGGTACATGGAGACTCCTGACCAATCCCACTTGAATGCAGCGAAAAGGATACTCCGATATGCCAAGGGTATCATCACCGATGGTATGTTCTATTCATCAAAAGGTGATTGCAAACTTATCGACTATTCAGATAGCGATTGAAGAAGAGATCTTGATGAAAGAAAAAGCACGACGGGATTCACATTTTTCATGGGAGAAACAACATTTACATGGTCTTCAAAGAAGCAACCCATCGTAACGTTGCCATCATGTGAAGCTGAGTATGTTGTTGCCAACTCAACTATTTGTCATGGTATATGGATTAGGAATGTACTGAAGTATCTGAGATTTCTTCAAGATAACCCTACAGAAGTCTACATCGACAACCAATCAACGATTGCACTTGCGAAAAATCCAGTTTACCATGAAAGAAGCAAACATATTGATACTCGGTATCATTTTATCAGGGAGCATGTCAAGAATAAAGAAATAGAGTTGATATCTTGCAGAATGCATAATCAGATTGCTGATATTTTCACAAAGCCACTCAGGCATGATATTTTTGTAAGACTAAAGACAATGCTCGGAATGACAAAGCTAGAAGAGTCAAGTTTAAAGGGGGATGTTGAAAACTAAACTTGACTGAATCTGGAGATGGTCGGCAGTCCACCGCAGTTGAATTTTCTAGAGTTGGCAGGAAACCTACAACACCTAATAGCCGCATCCGTTGATCACCAACCTCACCTACCAGCTGCATTTGTTAATTTTTGGTTTTGTTTATGCTATAAATAGGTGTGTGTATGTAATATATAATGTGGTGTGTTGAGAGAGCAATAGCTGGTGAGCGAGTGTTTTGATTCCTCTGTAATTGAGTTTTGAAATAAATTGAATGTGTTTGTTGTTTGGTATTGATTCTCATTGAGTTTCAGTTACAACCAGTAACTGAGTGTCCCTCTCCACCCATCAACTACGACAACTAATATATTAATATACATACCCATACAATGAAGTCTTAAGCTTTAAATATTAAAAAAAATCAAAATTAGAAAAGAAACAAATAAATAAATAAGTAAAAAAAATGAAAAAACAAAGAATAAAATAAAATAAAATACACGTGCACGTGTGTATTGTGCATGCGTAGTGTGAACGGGTGAGTGTGTGCATCTGTGTGTGTATGGTGTGTGTGTGTGTGTGCGTACAAGCCCAGGAGATTCACCTTGGGTCATCGATGGGAAGGCAGCGGCGTGGAGTGGTGCTCGGTTGCAGCGAAGGGTGGCTGGTGGCAACTTACAGCAGAGTGATGTCTGAAGGTGTCTGGAGATGGTGAGGATGCCGGTGTCTGCCGATGTTGTAGAGGGAGGCCTCGACTATGGTGGTAACGATGGATTGCTAGAGATGGCGAGTTGCAGTAGGGGGGCTTGTGCGTGGTCCATGGAGCAAGAGCAGCTGGTATGATGGTGGGTTCGGCTGAGGCTATAATGGGAAGAATGGTTGCTAGCCATTGAGGGTGTTGTTTGGCGTGGGTGGAATAAGGAACTGAGAGAGGGAGAGCTGTGGTGGAGGTGGAGCAGTCTGGGAGGTGGCTGAGGGAGGAAGGGAGAAGAGGGCTGTGAGAGATGTAAGAGAGGTGGGTTGTGGCTAGGGCTTGTGAGAGAGAGAGAGCAGAAAAGAGAGTTTTTTTTTTCTTTTTTATGTGAATGTCTCCACCCCGGGCTCTGTTCGTGCCCCCCCCCCCCCTCTGTTCTGCGAGCGTGCCTTTTTAAAGGCATCTCTAAAACCCTAAACCTAATACACCAAATGTTAATAATAATAATAATAATAATAATAATAATAATAATAATAATAATAATAAAACTTAATAATAATTAGTAAATAAGGTAATAATACTAATATTAAAAGTAATAATTAATAATAATAATAATAATAATAATAATAATAATAATAATAACATTACTAATAAAAATAAGGATAATAACAATAATAATAATAATAACCAAAATAAGATACTAATAATAATAATAATAATAATAATAATAATAATAATAATAATAATAACAATAATAAAGTAATAATAATAATATGTGAAAATAATAGTAGTAGTAATAATAATAATAATAATAATAATAATAATAATAATAGTAAAAATAATAATAATAATAATAATAATAATAATAATAATAATAATAATATAAATAATAACAATAATAATAATATAATAGTAATAATAATAATAATAGCAAAATAATAACAGCAAAATAATAATAATAATAATAATAATAATAGTAATAATAATACTAATAATAATACTAATATAAATAATAATAATAATAATAATATAATAGTAATAATAATAATAGAAAAATAATAATAATAATAAAGTAATAATAATAATAGAATAATAATAATAATAATAAAGTAATAATAATAATAATAATAATAATAATAAAGTAATAATAATAATATGTAAAAATAATAATAATAATAATAGTAATAATAATAATAATAATAATAATAATAGCAAAATAGTAATAATAATAATAATAATAATAATAATAATAAAAAATAGTGAAAATAATTTAATTGTATTTGGCCCTGGGCAAAAGTAGGGTGTCTACAAATACAATGGAATCCATGGAAATACATTTAAATTTATAGGAAAATACAGGTATAGGGAGATACATCATGGTTACAAAATACATTGCGGGTACGGGGGTAACAAAAATACAAAATATACAGGGATTAAATAAGTAGCGTGCACCCTAGAATATCCAAAGCATCTCTGGGGATACCTACATCCAAAATCAAAAGGTAAATCAAGCAGACAAAGGAAACAAAATTTGAAGAAACCATGCAATTAATTGGAGAGATTTCAAAGATTGAATTGTATCCCTCACATCTTCGGCGTAAGGCTCATAAGGGGAGAATCAGCCAAATCTCACACACAAAGGGATTTATTGCTATAGGACGATGGGGGAACGCATATGGCAAATATACATAAGGAAAGGGCTAGAATGGAAGATAGGCTTATTGCCTAAATTGGTTGAGGACCCCAACCCTATAAATAGGAGGCCTCGCCAAGAAAAAAGGGAGGAACACTAGGGAAATAGAAAAATAAAAAGGAAGAAGAGAGCACTGAAAGTTGGCATGTGATTCCCACACAAATAGTGTAGGAATTTGGGAGAAGTTCAGATAGGAGAGCACTTTCAGAGGTAGGTTCCCACATACCAAGGAAGAGGAGTTGTTCACAAAGCAAGTCTAACACACAAGCAAATAGACAACAACATTCAAAAGCCCCAGCATCCACCTAGAAGGACAAGCCCAAACTGAACACAAGAGGACTCAAAGTTGGCGGAGTTAAAGATCAGAGTTAAATTCTCAATCGAGTTCCTTGTGTTTTAACCTATAAATAGCATGCAGGATTTGATCCAAACCATCATGTGACCCGACCCGTGACCAACCCATTGACCTATACTTGGTGACCAAACTGTTGACCCATATCTGTTGACCAACCCGTGGATCTAAAACAAGACCTACGTCCAACTGGACCTGGGTCCATTGACCTGGTTTGCTTTTAAAAAAAAGGGGAGGGGCTTTGGCCCATTCTTAAAACAAGAAACACCCTAGGCACAAACCTTTTAGAACCTTGGGCATGGATTTTCCAAAAAGTCTGGGCCCAATTTTCAATACCTCAAGCCAAACTTTTTTTTAGCAGGGCCTTATAATTTTTTTAAACTCAGCCCCAAAGCAGGCCTAGGGGACTCAAAACTTTGTAACACATAAACTAAAAAAGGCCCAAGCCCAAAATTTTGGCCTGGACCCAAAATTTTAAACACTGTTTTTTTTAAACCCAAGAAAGCCCAAACCTTTATTTTAAATAAGATCGACCCACTATTTTAAAAATGAACCAACCACCATTTTTTTTAAACACCCTAAAGCCCAAAAACAAAAACACAAAGCCCAATGTTTTTAAGCCCAATTTTCAAACTTAATCGGGGCTTGTGTTTTAAAAATCTACCCCAAAGCTCAGTGTTTTTAAAAATCCATTTTTCAAACTTAATCAAGGCTTGTTTTAAAAATCAACCCTAAAGCCCAGATCCTTGTTAAAAGCCCAAGTTCCAAACTTAACCGGGGCCCAATTTTAGACCCCAACTCACTCGAGGCCTAAATTTTTGACTCACCAAGTCAGTCTAGGACTAACTTAGTGGGTTGGATCAACTGAGTCAACCCGATTCTAACTCAATAGAAAAAATCAAATCATTTGAAACTAGATTCAACCCTAACACAAATCAAAACCAAGAGATCCGAATGAAAATTAAAATATTAGGGAAAGGAGACACTTATTGGGGTGAGTCGATCTGAGGGTTCGCAGGTTCCTCCATGTAAATCTAACCTGCAAAAAATGAGGAAATTCAGTAAGTCATTAGATAAAAGAAATCAAAAACAAAGAAAAGATAGAAGGGTTTGAAAAGGAGAGGATGATTGGACAACCGGTGAAGAGAGAGAAAGAAAAGAGAGAAGAAAGAAGGGTTTCAAGGGGAGAGGGATGATCAGAGATTCAAAAAAGAGAAAAGAAGAGAGAAAAGAGAGAGAGAATAGATCGGAGAATCAAAAGAGCAAGAGAGGAGAAAAGAGAAGAGAGAGAAAGAACAGGTCAAAAAATCAAGAGAGAGAGAGAGAGAGAGAGAGAATAAGGGAGAAGAGAGAGAAAGAATACAAAGGGGGATCGAGAGAGAAATAAAACCAAAGAGGGAGAAGAATGAGAGAGAGAGAGAGAGAGATAGAGAGGAGAGAGAACATGTGCAAGAAAAAGAGAGAGGAAAGAGAGAAAAATCATTTTTATATGTGGGGTTAGTGGGCGGCGTGTCACCACCGCAGGGTTAAATGTGGCACGTTTTGGTCCGAATATCCAATGGGAAACGTGGTTTGATCTAGGTAGTTTGATCTATGTTTTCTTTGGATGGTCCAAATCATGCCATGTGATCAATCCAATTTCATTAGTTAGGGCCACCCGGTGGGTGACGCGTGGTCTAGGTGACGTCAGCATGGCGTCATCCCCACCTTTTTAAAATTTTCAAAACTAAAAGGGGGAATCCCCCAGGTGTTGACATGTGTCTTACTGACATCACCCCAATTTTCAGAAAATAATAATAATAATAATATATGTATATGTATATACGGCCACGTGTCCTCATCATGAGTTGACACGTGGCCCTGTTTCCACCACCCTCCTGAACCAGTTGACTTGGTTTAGACTGGTCAAACCAATTCATTATTTTCTTATTTTTATATTTATATTATTGAAAGTAACAGTGTAGTCCCAAGAGGGGGGCTGAGTTGGGTATTTCAAAAATCATTACGCGGAAGATTGATTTATTTTAAACCTTTCAACAATACCAATCACAATACAATCAACTAGTAGTAAATGATACTATGCAAATAGACAATCCTGGGTATATGTGAAATTCAAAAACATGATCTAAATTTTATCTTCGGCAAGTTCAATAATCAACCTTGAATTTAAACAATGAGTAAGTATGAATTTAAGGAAAGATTTAATAATATAACTCAAGCAAGTAAGCTTCTTATGTTTAAACAATCAACCCACCAAAATAGCTTTACCTCAACCAACCAAAACTTAATTCAAAGTTTCAGTACTTGTCTGAGTTTCAATTGGAATAAAAATCATTAACAAAAAAATTTAACTGTTCAAGGTAAACTTAATCAAATCTCAGCATTTAATAGATTTTCCCAATAACTTTAAAACATACATAGTAGTTTATAATTATAAAAATTAAAAAGAGTTAAGGAAAAAAGATTGAACACACAATTTTTTACAAGGTTTGGCTTACTGCCTACGTCCTTGTCCCAAACAACTTGTTGTGAGGATTTTACTTTACCTACCTTGTTCAATAGGTGGAGCAACCACTCTCCATTGGAAGGTGGAGACCCCTTTCTAATGAGAACACCCTCTCTTGAGGCAACAACACTAACCCCGAGTTGTCTGATTGCAAAACCAGCAAATCAATTCGTTCATACAATTGGAATACTCTCACAACATAGTAAATTTTGTACAATAATAAACACTATGCACTTTTAATCAATAATATGCAATTGAAGCCCAATAAGAAATCAAACGGTTTCTGATTTTAAGTATGAAAATTTCAAAAGAGAAATCAGAAAAATAATAAGGGCTTTGAGAAAATTGCACAGCAACTTTTCAAGAAGAAATTTAGAGTATAATCGTGAGTATGCTTTGTGTTAATTGTCTTAATTCGCACATAATAGTCCTTATATAGTTTAGGAAGAAATCTTACCGTTTTTCCCAAGTTTGGAAATCATATCTTTCAATTTTGGAAATAAATCAGCGCTATTCGAAAGTTTAAAACACATTCTTTAGTCACCTGAAAATAAGTGCTCCATAACAGGCAGTAGCAGTTCAGTCGCCTGACCTCTAGAGTTCAGTCACTTAATCCTGTTCTGATTTCTTTTTACATTGGCAGTAGCATATCAGTCACCTGAACACTACGTAACTCAGTGTTTTTCATATTTTGATTCCAAAATTTGTTTGTATTTACTTTTAAAAGCATTTTAGACTTTATTAAAATATTTTCTAGTTTCTTAAGTAGGTCTCTAAGTCTAGTATCAATTCATAGGAGCTTTGGTCACAAATTTGAAGATTAAAGGTACTTACATGAGACTTTAAGAAAAATTAAATACATTTAAATCCTAAGTCTTCATATTGTATCACTTTAATGTTGTCCAAGCTTGATCAAAACTTTAGTAAGCTTGTATTCTTCATGACTTGTGAACCCAATGTTAGCTTTAGTAAATCTTTATTAGGTTTAACCATTGTACTTGTGAAAAATATAATACCTGAAATTTAATTTTGAAAGCACAATTAGTATCCTTAATATGTTATCATCAAAAGGAGATTAAGCCTTGTTAAGTGAACAATCTCCCCCTTTTTGATGATGAAAAATAAGGAGCAAAATAAGGTAACCTTGATAAGGCTCCCCCTCACAATAAAGAGTGCAAAACGAAACTTTAGGGGAGAGGAGAATAGTGTTTAGGTGCCTAAGGTTACGAAAAGTTAGGGTTTTCATGAACATTAAGTATATATATCTGCATGGTTCAGGCACCTGACTTGAAGCGTTTAGTCGCTTGAATTGTATAGGTTTTAAAAAACCACAAGTCAGTAGTTGTTCAATCAGTTGATGATGATAGTTCAGTCACTTGAAGTACCTGGACTTTGAAATCGCACAAGTCAGTAGCTATTCAGTCGACTGAGAGTGAAGGGCCAGTCGCCTGAAGTTCTGAAATTTTGACTAACTTGAACTCTTAACCCAAACACTTAGCTTAATGACTTACTTCCTCTCAAATCACTTCTCTACTGTGCAATAAACCTAATTCTCATTGTATTGAGATAAAACGGTCCTCTTGAAGAGGTTTTGTGAAAATATCCGCCCATTGTTCATATATGTTTATGAATTCAAGAATGATATATCCTCCTTTTGTAGATGATCTCTAAGGAAATGATGTCTTATGTCAATATGCTTAGTCCTTGAATGAGATATAGGATTTTTGGATATGTTTATGGCACTGGTGTTAGCACACTTAATGGGCGTAACCGCATATTCCAAATTAAAATCCTTAAATTGTTGTTTCATATACAATGCTTGTGCATAACAACTACCTACTGCTATGTACTCAGCCTGAGCAATGGATAATGCCATGAAATTCTATTTCTTGGAAAACCAAGATACTAGAGATCGTCCTAAGAAATGGAAAGTACCACTTGTACTCTTACGGTCTATTTTACACTCAGCATAATCCCCATTCGAGTAGCTGATCATTTCAAATAATGTATCTTTAGGCTACCATAAACCTAAGTCTATAGTACCTATCAAATACCTTAAAATTCTATTTATAGCTATTTTATGTGACTCTTTAGGTGCTGCTTGAAATCTAGTACACATGCAAACACTGAACATAATGTCAGTTCTACTAGCTGTCAAGTAGAGTAAACTACCAATTATGCCTCGGTAGTATTTAACATCTATCGGTTTTCCTTGCTCATCCTTGTGTAAACCAATAGAAGTACTCATTAGGGTTCCTAATGGCTTGCCACCTTCTATATAAAATTTCTTGAGCAAGTCCTTTATGTATTTTGATTGAGTTATGAATGTTCCATTTCTAACTTGTTTAATCTGAAGACCAAGGAAATATGTCAATTCGCTCATCATGCTCATTTCAAACTCATGTTGCATGCATGCAGGGAATTCTTTGCATAAGTCCTTATTGGTAGAATTGAATATAATATCATCAACATAGATTTGAATGATAAGCATATTGTCGATCTTAAATTTTATAAACAAGGTACTATCCATTTTAGCTCTCGTGAAGCCGTTTTCTAACAAAAAGTTGCTCAACCTTTCACACCAAGCTTTAGGAGCTTGTTTTAATCCATATAGGGGTTTAGTTAGTCTAAACACGTGATTTGAAAAATGGAATTCTTCAAATCCATGGGGTTGTGCTACATACACTTCTTCATTTGATATACCCATTTAAGAATGCACTTTTCATATCCATTTGATAAAATTTGAAGTTTTTGTGGGATGCATAGGGCTAGTTATTCACTCTATGAGTCTGATCCTGCTTTGATTATGAAAAAACCAATGTTTCTCACCTATGCACCTAGTTTCTTGAACAAGTTTATCCTTAGCATGCACTGTTGGTAGGAACTCAAGCAAACCATATGGACTATGAAGATCAAGCTTCATTTATGGTGTTTGAAGAATTGAAAGAATGAAGACCTATTTTCTATTGTATTTGCATTCATTTTTATATTGGTCTATAATAATTTATATCAGTTTGTAATAATCTCTACATGTCATGCATTTAGGTAATTGTAAGCTCAATATAACTGTAGATTGACAATAGGGACCAAATGACTTTAGGGCACCTTTCGGTTGATCGACGCCAAATCTTTCGGTGTCCTAAAATGGCCTTAGAAAAGACCTTAGGTCCCAACACAGGAATTGAATTGAACATAAAAAGCGTAAAATAAGTGAGGTCAGGCATTTGAACCCCAGGTGTTCAAAACTCCTTGGGCGCACGAACTATTGGAAAGTCAGCATTTGACTTGAGGTTTGGGCTACCGAGCCAAGAATGAGCCCATCACCCTCAGATGACCAAACCCTTAGAAAGGGACTTCTCATCAACTTGGGCTGCCAAATCTCATAGTTCAGATCAAGCCTCGGGTGATCGAACTTAGCTTTGAGCACCTGAACCATGCACCAATGTTTCTGACTTTGGTTCAGCCAACCGAATCCAAACTCAGGCACCCAAACCGTTTAAAATAATTTTTTAGCTGAGTTTGTTCGGGCAACCAAGCTTAAGCTCAGCCACCCAAATCTTCTCGGGTTACTTGAGTTTTTACTGAGGTTTAAAAGCTTGAAGCAAAGTTAATTTTTCTGAAATAGTTTAAAACTTTTCTAATAATACCCTATAGGTCCTAAATGGTTATATTTTTGCCTTAGTCTATAAATATAAGTTCATTTGTGTGGATTATAGATTAATTAGCAAAAATCATTAGCAAAAATCCTCTCTATTTTCAAAATTCTGTTTTGCCCAAGTACTCTCATTTCTTCATTCCTTTGATATATCTAAGTTTTGTGAGAGTTCTATATTGGGTTATTGATTAGTATAGATTTCTCACACCCCCATTTGCTTGGCTTGATTGTTTGATATTATTTTTGGGGAGTTTAGTAAAGTTTATCCCACAGATTTGAATATAATATGTTGAGGTGAATTGGGTTTTTAAAATAATTTCCTTTTTAATATTTTGTTCTATATTAACAAGCACAACAAGTAATCACAAGATTAAATCAAGTCAACCACAACCAATCAACAAAGTAATCAATATCTTGATCTTTATATCAATAGCCCTGTATCAAAGTGTAAAGCATGCTGAATTTATATAAGCCCTGTGTTATTTCACAATCACACTTCTCCCTAGTGTTTAGTTATTAAACAAAATTTCTATTTAATAAGTTTAGGATGATCAACCAACGTAGTCCCTTTCGATTTCCGCAATCAATGCTGATCAACCCAAAATGAATTATCTTCCAGTCTATTTAACAACCATACACTCAGATTTTAACAATTTAAAGCATACATGCAGGTTGTAAATTTTGCTGAAAAATAAAGAGTAAGGAAGAAGAGAGAGACACAAGGTTTTACAAGGTTCGACTTATAGCCAGCCTACGTTCTCGCCTTTAGCAAACCACCAAAAGATTCACTAGTTCAGTTCCATTGACAGATGGAACAATACCGATTACAACCACTCCTTCCTTTAGGCTAGAGCCCACCTATCGAAACGATATTCCCTCATTCAGTCCAACGATTCTACAACCTTGAATCGTCTATAAACAAGAAACAAGATGGAGAAAGATTTGTGTAAAAGCGATTCTCTCACAGTAGAGATAATTAGTACAAGATTCAGCACAAATATACTTCAAAGTAAATCAAATATAAAAAGATTGAAGCTCAAACTAAATTTAGATCACCAAATATATCTTCCAAGTATTGAAAGATTTAGACTTTGAAAGCTCTACTTTGGAATTTGTATCAGCAGCAATTAAGTAGTTGAAGTAGGATGAACACAAGAGAGTTTGATAGTTTTTAGAGAACTTTGATTGTTGAAAATTTTCTTGGTGTAAAAATCTTTGAAGTTTGGTGCTATTTATAGATGTTTTAAAAGTAATTCCTTACCCCCCAAGTTTACTTGGAGTAATCCCTAGGTTTTTCAAAAGAGTAGTGCCCAAGAAATCCATTTAAAAAATCTTCCCATTGGAAATTTTAAAATTCTCCACGACCTGGCAGTCGCTTGTCAAAGAGGAAACTCAACAAACCGAACACTGGAAGTTACCTGCTAGAACCCAGGTAGACGTCTGGCTGTGCTTAGGAAGTCGCCTGGCACCCTGCTACCTATTTTTAAAAAAAACTTCTCTAACTTGGGCAGTCGCCTGCCACAAGTCGGCAGTCATCCGGCCCATCAGCTTTCACAAAAAAACTTTCTTCATTTGAACCCTTATTTACTTTGATTACATTTTTAAGTTTCTTTTGATTTATAGAGCTTCAATTCAGTTTATATTTGAAGTTTACATGAAGTACTTTTATTCAAACATTCTTAAAACAATATTCTTTTGATCTTCAAGTAACTCCTTGTTCTTCTATCATCTTTGAACTTCTAATCATCCTTATTTCTTGATTTTTTTGAATAGTACTTTCATCATAAGCTTTATAATCCTTTTGAGCTTTGAACTATCTTTAAGCTTTGCCTTCTTCATAAAAAACTTTCACTTGAAACAAACCATATTAAACATATCATGATTTGTTATCATCAAAATAAGAATTGTAAGCCTTGTTAGGCCAACAATCTCCCCCTTTTTGATGATGAAAAATCTAGCGCAAAAGGTAGGAAAATATATTTGGTTCAAGGCTCCCCCTTTCAACAAGCATGGGGTTTTCACACATATATCAAATGTATTCATACATGTATATCATACATAACGATCAGGTTATGAAGAGGGTTTTAAACCCTTACCCGTCATGTGGCAGTCGCCTACTACGAGGAGGCAGGCACCTATCAACAAAAAAAATACAAAGTCAGTAGCATGGTAGTCGCCTAGCACCTAGTTGGCAGTCGCCTGGCACCTAGGTGGTAGTCGCCTGTCAAGCAGAAATTTTGTTTAAGTGGCTTCTCATATATGCAATATTCCTAAATCTCATCTAATGAATATGAACTGCTCCTTAAATAGTCGCTTTGTGAATATGTCTGCTAATTGATCGTTTGTATTGACAAATTCTAGCATTATGTCCTCGTTTTGCACATGATCTCACAAGAAGTGAGTCTTATGTCAATATGTTTTGTTCTTGAGAGAGATACTAGATTTTTTGAAATATTTATGGAACTTATGTTGTCACACTTTATTGGAATAGTTTGATATTTAATTTTGAAATCTTTTAGTTGTTGTTTCATATACAATGTTTGGGCACAACAACTCCCTGCTGCTATGTATTCTGCTTCTGCTGTGGATAATGCCACAGAGTTTTGTTCCTTTGAAGACCAAGAGACTAATGAGTGTCTAAGAAAATAACAAGTTCCACTAGTGCTTTTTCTATCTATCTTGCATTCAGCAAAGTCTGCATCTGAATAGCCTATCATTTCAAACTTAGTTCCCTTTGGATACCATAAGCCTAGTTTGAGTGTGCCTAGTAGATATCTAAGGATTCGTTTAACTACTATTTGATGTGATTCCTTAGGAGCCGATTTGAACGTAGCACACATACATACACTAAACATGATATCTGGTATACTTGCTATTAAGTAAAGTAAGCTTCCTATCATGCCTCGGTAATGCTTAGTATCTACTTGTTTCGTTTTTTCATCCTTGTCAAGACTAGTTGAGGTGCTCATGGGAGTTCATATAGGTTTACTTTCTGCCATATCAAACTTTTTCAGCATGTCTTTAATATATTTAGTTTAATTTATGAAATTTCCATTTTTAGCTTGTTTGATTTGTAATCCTAAGAAGTAATTTAACTCTCCCATCATGCTCATCTCAAATTCTTTTTTCATAGACTTAGCAAATTCATTACATAAATCCTCATGAGTTGCTCCAAAAATAATATCATCAACATAAATTTGTACTATAAGCATGTCTTTTATTTTAGTTTTTATAAATAAAGTATTATCTATTTTTCCTCTTGAAAAATTATTTTGAAGTAAGAACTTGCTTAGTCTTTCATACCAAGCTCTAGGAGCTTGTTTCAATCCATACAAAGCTTTTGTTAACTTAAATACACGAATTGGATTTTTTGAATTTTCGAAACTGAGAGATTGTTTAACATACACTTCTTCATTTATATATCCATTTAAGAATGCACTCTTAACATCCATTTGGTATAATTTAAAATCCTTATGAGCTGCATAAGCTAAAAGCATCCTATTTGCTTCCATTCTTGCTACGGGAGTAAAGGTTTCATCATAATCAATACCTTCTTCTTGATTATAACCTTGTGCTACTAGCCTTGCTTTATTTCTTATAACTACCTCATTTTCATCCTTTTTATTTCTAAACACCCATTTAGTTCCTATGATTGATTTGTCTTTGGGTTTAGGTATAAGTTCCCACACTTGACTTCTTTCAAATTGATTTAGTTCCTTTTGCATAGCTATAATCCAAGAATCATCTTTTAAGGCTTCTTTAATATTCTTGGGTTCATCTCTAGACAAAAAAAGCATAATGGTTGTAAATATTTTTCAATGAGGCTCGAGTGGTTATTCATTTTGATGTTTCACCAAGAATTTGTTCTTTTGGGTGAATTTTAGCATATCTCCATTCTTTAGGTAGTTCTAGATTTTCTATAACATTTTCATTTGAGGTTTCATTATGGTTTTCTTCTTTTATTTCAAGATCTTCTTATTTTTGTGGAATATTTTCTTTTTCATCAATCTTAATTTTATTGTCATAATTGTTTGATTCATCAAATGTTATGTGTATTGATTCAATACTAGTAAGAGTTCTTCTATTATAAACCCTATAGGCTTTGCTGTTTGTAGAGTAGCCTAAGAAGATACCTTCATCAGATTTTGCATCAATCTTTCCTAAATCATCTTTAGTGTTAAGGATAAAACATTTGCATCTGAATACATGGAAGTAGGAAATATTGGGTTTTCTACCTTTCCATAGTTCATATGGGGTTTTCTCTATACTTGACCTTATAGATACCCTACTTACAGTATAGCAAGTTGTATTCATAGCTTCAACCCACAAATATTTAGGTAGGTTATTTTCATTTGTCATTGTTCTTGCCATTTCTTGTAGGGTTCTATTTTTTCTTTTGACAACTCCATTTTGCTGTGGAGTTGTGGGTGCTAAAAAATTATGATTTATTCCATGTTCATTACAGAATTTGTCAACCTCTTTGTTTTTAAATTCCCTACCTCGATCACTTCTAAAACATTTTATATTATATCCCTTTTCATTTTGTAATTTCTTGCATAAGGTAATTAGCATATCACAAGCTTCATCTTTATTTGTTAGGAATAATACCCAAGTGAATCTTGAATAATCATCCACTATTACAAAAGCATATTGTTTTCCTCGTAGGCTTGAAGTTCTAGTTGGACCAAATAAGTCCAGGTGTAATAGTTCTAGAGGTCTTTTAGTAGATATATTTTTTTTCTTTTTGAAACTTGTTTTGACTTGCTTTCCCTTTTGGCATGCATCACACATCTTGTCTTTTATAAATTTGGTATTTAGTAATCCTTTTACAAGATGTTTCTTTGATAATTTTGATAATAGGTCCTTGCTAGCATGTCCTAATTTCCTATGCCATAGCCAACTTATTTCATTTATTGCTGCCAAACAAGTTACGTTTTGATTCACTAGATTCTCAAGGTTTATACAATAAATGTTATTTATCCTATGAGCTATAAACAAGGTTTTATTTTCCTTAGTATTTTGGATAACACATTTTTCTTTCTTAAAGGTTATTTCAAAGCCTTTGTCACAAAATTGGCTAATGCTTAAAAGGTTGTGTTTTAATCCTTCTACTAATAACACATTATGAATGGTAAGAGAAGGTTCTTTACCTATTCCCTTGATGCCAATAATCTTACCTTTGGCATTGTCGCCGAAGGTGACATATCCTCCATCATTTTGTCTTAGAGAGGTAAACTTGGTCTTATCACCAGTCATGTGTCTTGAACACCCGCTGTCCAAGTACCACTTATCCGTTGACGATGTTGTCCTAAAACATAGCTACAATGGAGGATTCATTGTGTTAGTATTTGGAACCCAAATTCTTTTAACTTTCTTTATTTTGTTAGTTCCATTATTAACTTTTCATTCTCCTTGCACTTTAACATACTTTCTTTTTAGTGGGCAATCAAACATTACGTGACCTTTAGTCTTGCACATATAGCAAGTAGTGTGTTCATGTTTGTTGTTTGAGGAAGTGCTAGCATAGTGCTTGGCTTCCTTGAAAAAGTATCCCATGTACAATTTATTATTCTTTTTATTTGTTTTACCATTATAACCTATTCCTTCTTTATTTCCATGTAGCCTTTGCTGTCCAATCATCTTTTCAAAATTATCTTTACCTTTGGTAAAGTTATATATAATTTTCTCCTTATCCTCTACTAATTTCTTAAGTTCATTTACTTCTAAATCCTTTTTATTCAAATTTTCTTTATGAGTTTTTCCTAATTCTTGAGTTACTTCATTTACTTCTTCTTCTAACTTCTTAACATAAGAGTCATTTTCTTTTCAATGATTTTGATTGATTCAAGTTGCATCAATAGTTCTTTATTTTGATCTTTCAAAGTAATATTTCTTTTGGATATTTTTATGAATCTTTTATGTAGAGAAAACAATTCAGCTTGTAATTCCTTGTATGACGGCATACTATCACATGACTCATCATAATACTCATTGTATGACTCTGTTGAGGAGTAGTAGGAATTTACCTCTTTGTCATTCGCCATGAAGCATATGTTTGTCATCTCTTGTCCACTTGATTCATTTTCTATTTTGCTGGAGCCTGAGTCATCCCAAGTGGCCTTCATAGCTTCCTTTTTTTTCCTCTTGTCTTTCTTGAGCAATGGGCAGTCTGGTTTGATATGTCCTGGTTTCTTGCAATGATAACATATTGGAGGTTCATTCTTACTTTTATTTTATTTTCTACTTGACTCTCCTTTTTCAGTTTTCCTTTTATTGAACTTTCTAGGAAATATTTTATTCCTTCTATAGAATTTACCTAGTCTCTTAGTGATGAATGCTAATTCATCTTGATCTAAGTCACTTGTTTCACTTTCCTCTTCACTTGAGCAATGGCTAGATGCTTTTAGTGCAATAGATTTCTTATGCTTTGGTTCAGGATTTCTTTCTTTTAAAGCCATTTCATAAGTAAGGAGTGAACCTATGAGTTTATCTAAGGAAGTGGTTTTAAGGTTTCTGCCTTCAGTAATTGCTATAGCCTTTGGTTCCCATATGGAGGGAAGGCCTCTTAAAATTTTTCCCAATCATATCGTAGGTGGTATAAGTTTTTCCTAAGGCACTTAAGGAATTGATTATGTGGGTGAATCTTGTGTACATACTTGATATAGTTTCATCTGGATTCATCTTGAATGCTACATACTCGCTTATTAACATGTCTATCCTATTGTCTCTAACATAAATAGTTCCTTCAAATGTAACTTCTAATTTTCCCATATTTCTTTAGTCGTCTTGTAGGCCATGACCCTATTAAATTTGTTAGTGTCTAAAGCACAGTATAAAGCATTTATAGCACTCGAATTGATTTGAAGCATTTTATAATCTGAATTGATCATATCCTTTTTCTCTTTTGGAATCTATTTTCCATCTACTATTTTAGTGGGAATAAGGTCTCCATCCATAACCACTTCCCATGCTTTCCAATCCATGTGTTGGAGATAGATTTGCATTCTTTTTTTCCAAAAGTTGCAGTTGTCTCTACAAAAGATTGATGGACGAGTTGAGGATTGGCCCTCTCCAAAAGGAGCTATTCCTATGTTTGCCATTTAGATCTTTTTATAGCTTCTTTTTAGGAATTTTCTATAACTAGGCTCTGATACCAATTGAAATTAGGATAGCTTTCCAAGAGGGGGGTGAATTGGGTTTTTAAAATTATTTCCTTTTTAATATTTTGTTTTATATTAACAAGCACAACAAGTTATCACAAGATTAAATCAAGTCAACCACAACCAATCAACAAAGTAATCAATATCTTGATCTTTATATCAATTGCCCTGTATCAAAGTGTAAAGCATGCTGAATTTATATAAGCCCTGTGTCATTTCACAATCACACTTCTTTCTAGTGTTTAGTTATTAAACAAACTTTCAATTTAATAAGTTTAGGATGATCAACCAATGTAGTCCCTTTCAGTTTTTGCAATCAATATTGATCAAGCCAAAACGAATTATCTTCCGGTCTATTTAACAACAATACACTCATATTTTAACAATTTAAAGCATACACGCAGGTTGTAAATTTTGCTGAAAAATAAAGAGTAAGGAAGAAGAGAGAGACACAAGGTTTTATGAGGTTCGACTTATAGACAGCCTACGTCCTCGCCTTTGGCAAACCACCAAAGGATTCACTAGTTCAGTTCCATTGACGGATGCAACAATACCGATTACAACCACTCCTTCCTTTAGGCTAGAGCCTACCTATCCAAACGATATTCCCTCATTCGATCCAACAATTCTACAACCTTGAATCTTCTATAAACAAAAAACAAGATAGAGAAAGATTTGTGTACAAGAGATACTCTCACAGCAGAGTTAATTAGTACAAGATTTAGTACAAATATACTTCAAAGTAAATCAAATATAAAAAGATTGAAGCTCAAACTGAATTTAGATCACCAAATATATCTTCCAAGTATTGAAAGATTTAGACTTTGAAAGCTTTACTTTGGAATTTGTATCAGTAGCAATTAAGTAGTTGAAGTAGGATGAACACAAGAGAGTTTGAGAGCTTTTAGAGAACTTTGATTGCTGGAAAATTTCTTGGTGTAAAAATCTTTGAAGTTTGGGGCTATTTATAGGTGTTTTAAAAGTAATTGCTTGCCCCCCAAGTTTACATGGAGTAATCCCCAAGTTTTTTAGAAGAGTAGTGCCCAAGAAATCCATTTATAAAATCTTCCCGTTGGAAATTTTAAAATTTTGTTCGAGTAGCAGTCGCCTGCCATGACCTGCCAGTTGCTTGCCAAAGAGAAAACTCAACAAACAGAACACTGGCAATCGCCTGCCAGAACCCAGGCAGTTGCCTACCTTGACCACCCAGGCGCCTGACTGTACTCAAGCAGTCACCTGGCACCCTACTGCTTGTTTTTTTTTAAAAACTTTTCTAACTTGGGCAGTCGTCTGGCACAAGTAGACAGTCGCTTGGCCCATCAACTTTCACAAAATAAATTTCTTCTTTTGAACCCTTATTTACTTTGATTACATTTCTAAGTTTTTTATTTATTTATAAGAGCTTTAATTCAGTTTATATTTGAAGTTTAAATGAAGTACTTACATTCAAACATTCTTAAAACTATATTCTTTTGATCTTCAAGTAACTCCTTGTTCTTCTATCATCTTTGAACTTCTGATCATCTTTCTTTCTTGATCTTTTTGAATAGTACTTTCATTATAAGCTTTATCATCCTTTTGAGATTTGAACTATCTTTAAGCTTTGCCTTCTTACTAAAAATCTTTCACTTGAAACAAACCATATTAAACATATCATGATTTGTTATCATCAAAATAAGAATTGTAAGCCTTGTTAGGCCAACAAGGTGTAATCCCAAGAGGGGGGTGAATTGGGTATTTTAAAATTCTTTGAATCTATTTACCACTTAATCCCTACTTGTATATTTAGCAATGAGTTCTTATTAACCAATTAATTGTGTGCAATGTTATTCAACCTACACATGCATTACAAACAATTTAAATATAGTGCTAAAACTAAATAGTAAATGGAAGAGAGAAGACAAACGCAGTTTTTACGAGGTTTAGCTAACTTGGCCTACGTCCTCACCTTGAGCAACCACTCAAGGATTTCACTAAAATTCATACTCCTTAAATTAGGACGGAGCTTCCTGTACAATCCATTGCTTACAAGAGGCATAACTCCCTCCTACTCCTCTGCTTACAAGAGATACAACTCTCTCCTCAAACCTCGGTTCACACACTGAACCGTGTATGCATTAGAATCTGTAAAAACACTCAAAAATTCTTAAACCAAGTTGAAGCAAAAGATGTATAATAGAGATCCCTTTAGATTTTCTGAGGTGATTTTCCCAAAGATGATGTATAGAAACAAGAGCGTAGGAAAACGTACAACAATCAGCTTAAGTATCTCAGTTTTCTTCTCAACAAGATGTGTTCTTCGCTTTATGTTGATCTTCTTGTGTTTAGTCACAGTACTAGGGTTTAGATAATCAGTATTTATAGTGTCTTACCTTTAGAATTGATCTCAACCGTTGGATCAAAAGATAGCTCGCGTGTTTACACAATAAAAATTAAATTTTTAATCTTTCCAGCAAGTTTAGACGACTGAGGTCTAATGCCTAGACGACCGAAGTCACTTTTATCCTTCAAAAAAATAGCCTGGACACAGGGTCAGATGACCAAGTTCAAGGTTCACATGATCGAAGTGTCGAGTTCAGACGACCGAGGTCAAGGTTCAGTCATCTGAGGTGCTTCTGCCAGTTTCTGTTTTTCACCCAAAAATCTTCAAACAACTAACCTTATTTTTCAGACGTCTGAGGAAAATCTTCAGCCAACCAAACTTAAAGTTCAGTCAACCGAAGCCCCCATTTTCTAAATTTTTTCTTTTCTAATTTAAAATTCTGCTTTACTCTCCTTCTTGGGTCTTTTATAAAACATATTTTCCATGATTTTAAAAGTATTTCTAAGTCAATGAAAGTCCCTTAATGATATACATGAAATGCATGAATCCTAAAGTCTTTCTAAGTTATGTTGAGCCTCAAATTAAATCATATGAAAATGTAAATACATGAGATCTAAGTACTCATTCCCAAGATGTTCTTGAACTTTGTCGCTTGCATCTTGATTCTTATGCTCTTTGATTTCCATGGATTTTGCCAAGATATGTGTGCTTTACTTTAAGGCTTCCATGACTTATTATCCTCCCGTGCATGCTTAATATAAGTTCCTGTTCACAAACTCAATGCAAAAAGACCGCTACAGATATGAGATGGCATAAAGATAAACATCTTCAAGATGGAAACACCCTTAGCCATCCAGCGGACTCTGAAGCTCGGGCCAAGTTTGATAAAATGCATTCATGGTTTGCTAGTGATCCTCGCAACATCAGACTAGGCCTTGCTTCAGATGGGTTCAATCCTTTCGGTAACATGAACAACCCGTACAATATGTGGCCAGTTATGATGACGCCATACAATATGCCGCCATGGCGATGCATCAAAGAACCCTTTATTTATATGTCTCTGCTTATTCCTAGACCGAGGGCACCTGCTAATGATATTGACGTTTACTTGAGGCCATTAATTGATGAGTTGAAAGAACTATGGGAAAAAGGAGTGGAGACATTTGATGTGAAAACCGGGACAACATTTCGGATGCATGCTGTACTTTTGTGGACAATTAATGATTACCCCACCTATGACAATCTGTCGGGCTAGAGCACAAAAGGTTACTTAGCATGCCCAGTTTGTACTAAGGATGCTGGGTCCTTATCCTTAAAGCATGGACGCAAGTTATGTTTTATGTGTCATTGTCGTTTTTTACAACCTAGACATCCTTGGAGGACTCGTGGTGTCAGACACTTTAATGGAAAGCCTGAACGAAGGTTGCAACCAAACCGACTAAGTGGGGAAGAGATATTAAACCAACTCAAGTTGATCAGAGATATGAAATTTGGGAAATCACCTAGCAGTAGAAAAAGGAAACGTGCTGAGTGGGAGTTAAATTATACAAAGAGAAGCATCTTCTTCGAGTTGTCATACTGGAAAGATCTTCCACTACGTCACAACTTGGATGTCATGCACATTAAGAAGAACATTTTTGAGAATGTCATTTGTACATTGTTGGATATAAATGGGAAGAAAAAGGACAACGCAAATGCTCGTCGGGATATGGAAAATATGGGAATACATGCTAAGTTGCATCTAATTTGTGATGGGGACAAACTTCTCATGCCATCAACCTGTTACACATTTTCAAAAGATGAGAAGAATAATTTCTTCGAATGGTTGAAATCAGTGAAGTTCCCTGATGGATATGCATCGAACATATCTCGATGCATAAGCACGAGGGAAGGGAAGATGTTAGGAATGAAAAGTCATGAATGTCACATCCTTTTGCAATGAGTTCTGCCCGTTTTCTTTCGTGGACACTTGACCGAAGATGTTCGCTTGGTGTTGATTGAATTGGGGATCTTCTTTCGAAAGTTGTGCTCCAAGAAATTGAGCATAAACGTACTTGAATGGTTAGCGGAGGACATTGTGATCATACTATGCAAGCTGGAGAAAATATTTCCGCCAGTATTCTTTGATGTGATGATTCACCTAGCCATCCATTTACCAATAAAGGCCATAATTGGAGGGCCAATCCAATATCGTTGGATGTATCCTATTGAGAGGTAAATTATAAAGTCGTACAATGTTTGCATGATTATCTTGTTTTTTTTTTTTTTTGTGTGTACAACTCACTAATGCTGTGTAAACTGCACAGGTTTTTATCCACTTTGAAGGGGTATGTACGCAATAAGGCACTATCGGAAGGTTTAATTATTGAGGCATACATTAATAGTGAATGTCTTGCATTTTTATTAATGTATCTATATGATATTGAAACAAGGTTCACTCGTGAGGAGCGAAATGTAGATGTTCATGCTATTAATGCCAAAGATGAAGAACCGAGGAGCTCTATATTTCAAGGAAATGTTCGGCCGTTCGGTGCACGGGTTTATGATTTCATTGATATGGATGACCTACGAAAGACACATTTTTACGTCCTTAATAATTGTGATGAAATTATTCCATATATCGAGTGCGTGGTTCAAAACTCCTTACTTCGCATTGTATTTACATATGCATATATACTTAGTTGACATTAACATGTACTATTGTTGTATATAGCGAACATAAAGCTGAACTTTTCACTCAAAATGAAAGGAATGTTGACGAAAGACATAAAAAGGAATTTTTCAATTGGTTTGGGTGCCGTGTAAGTAACAACTACTGCCTGAGTTCGCTACAATGTACATTTTCAATATTGACGGTTTACTCATCTAAAGTCCTTTGTAATTAATAGATGAAAGTCATGTATCATAATAAAGAACCAACAGCAAGTAAAGATTTGTACGCGTTGGCATGTGGCCCCGAATCAACGAGTTAACCGCTATAGCGGTTGCATTGGCAACGGCTTACGCTTTCATACCAAGTCCCTCGAACTGCATAGAAGAACCCAAAATTGTGGCATTGCGGTGCTAGGCACAGAAGGAGATGAGGAAATTGACTATTTTGGTGTGTTGGATGACATTATAGAGCTTCACTATGGAGCTAACAAACTTGTCCACATCTTCAAGTGTACCTGGTGGGACATTGGCAATAAAAAGAGTGGGATAAATATGGATGCCTACTTTACTAGTGTCAATTTCATTAAAACATGGTATCAAAATGACCCTTTTGTGCTTGCAAAGCAGGAAGAACAAGTGTTATACCTTAAGGGCACAAAATTAAAGGGTAAATGGCATGTCGCCCAAAAAATTCCTTCTCGAAGTTTGTATAATATTACAGAAGTCGCAGATGGGGAGAAGAGTGTCAGCGATGATACTTTCCAAGAACATCAACCATCTGATCCCGTAGCAACGCAATCTACTATCAATGTTGCCGAGAAAGGAGTCGATCCTATACCATTAAATAGGGTTGGTGCCACAGAAGAACACGTAGGAACTGGTGACACTAGAATTGAACCCTTTGTACATGTTGACTTCATCGAAAATAATGAAATTGATGGGGAAGATGAAACTATGGTTGAGTACTGCAGTGAAGAGGAAGACACTCTAGAAAGTGAGGATGATACTGATATTAAGGACGTGTAGGGTGTAAGCGTGTTATGTTGTCACCATGTATTTGACATGTGAAAATAAGTGAAAATATATTTACTATGCATCCATCTAATATCCAATCTTCTTATATTTACTTGTGCACTGTTTTGCAGACATGGCCCCAGGAGGTCGCCGCTTCTTACTTCATTCTAGGCTATCGACAACATCATCCCGCAAGGATGATGGGTCATCCTCGAGAGCGACTGAGCACGTTAGGGCTGATGTGGCACCATCTGAGCCTTCGGGACCCCAGCCTGCCATTGATCCATCAGTTAGGGATCAAGCCCAAGGTGAGTTGCCATCCATAATCAGTAGCGTTGGTAAGGTTATGCGTATTTGATTTAGAATAATATATTTACTGTCATTTCACATGTATGATTATCTTATTGTTTTTTAACTCTTCTTTCAGTATCGGCCTCTATGACACATATGAGTGCAGGCCGCGGTGCAGCGAAGAACGTTGCCCTAAAGAAGCACCTAGAGAGGACTAGGCGGCGGATTCGTATTGACATTCCTCCAGGCTTTACGACCCCGCTTGACAATTGGTGCATAGCTTGGTCAAGGGAGCTTGGCATTATATGTCGCCAATATGCTCTAGTCACTTGCTTCACCTGGCCAAAGGTGACGGAGGCTCAACACTTGGTTCTATATAAGCACATCTTGGTAAGTAACCCTAAAACATTTCTTTCACTTTTACTAGATTACACTAAAGATTCTTTAACATTCAATATATATTTCATATGCGGGAAGAGTTTGATATGGACATTTTCACCGCAGACCATGTGAAAAAGGTGGTGAACACGCAGCTGTGCTCTCGGTTTAAGACCTATCGTAGCAAAATGTGCAACCATTGTAGGGAGATGGGGGATAAGGCAGAAGCACACCCATACGATAAGATCTCCCTAGAGGATTGGCAGGTGGTGTGTCGCCATTTTCGCAACCCTAACTATCAGGTGATGTGTTTCTACTTATTACAACAACCACTTTTTCATATTTATGTGAATAATAAAAAGTGATTACATCTATTTTGTAGGCTATCTGTGAGAAAAATATTGTGAATCGCAGCAAACTAGATACGACGCATTGTGGTGGCTCGAAATTGTTTGTCAATCATCGAAAGGTAATTGCTACGAAATTGTCTGACCATTATTTTGACAAGTGTTATTTATATTGACACCGCTGAATTCATATTAATGAACTTTTATATGATAATGTTGCGTGATCCTGTCACTGGCGACCTGGAGTCGAGGCCGGATCTATATCAAAGAACACATCAGAGGACATCGGGGGAGTGGTGCCAGGGTACGCAGATGAAACATGTAAGTCAAGCAGATTATTTAGTTAATTGTCTTATTCAAAATGGCAGTTGTATTCTTATTTCTTCATTTAAACCATTTTAATGACTGAAAATAGGCAATGATGCTTGAGCTACGGGATGCACCCATTGCAGAGGGCAGTCAGCCAATGATGGATGATAAGATCTAGACTCAAGTGCTTGGGCAACGATCAGGTGGCTGGTTGTCTTGGGAGTGGATACGTCACCCCAAAATCATCATCTTCTTTCAGTGTGGTGTCTCGTGCTGAGATTGATCGAGAGCGTCGAGCCGCCGAGGCTCGAGAGGAGGCCATGATTATCCGAGTGCAAATAGTGGAAGCGGAGAACCAGCAATTGAAAGAAAAGATCTTGAACTGGGAAGCAGAGATGCAAGCCATCAAGGATTGGAAAGTGCAAATGGAACAAATGATGCACCAACCCCATCCAGATGATGCCGGTGACTCCTCTCATTGGAAGGTATGTAAAAGCTAGTGACAATTAATTAAAATAGAAAATGCATAAGGATTTCAATTAGAATAAATATTTTATCCTTATTTTTTGAATAAGTAGGATAGGCTACCATAAGAAATCAAAATTGAAACCTGAATCAAAAGAATCAATAAGGAATATTAACATGAAACAATTTACCATTAGAAAATATTTGAATTAAAACAAAAAATAACGGCTGAAATAACTTTATTGTTAAATTTTCATTAGTTGTTTGACCTTACAAAACCTTAAAGAAAACAAATGCTTATAAGCCGAGTAATAATCATACATTTAATATTCCAATGGACATAACAGCTGAAATCTAAACCTTCAACTCTGATTTTTCCTAATCCTTCAACTTGGTTACCTAGTATGTACATATCAGTTAACTAAAATTCTGAATTCTGATTTAGGAAGTAAACGGAAATTCTAATCTGACTCTAAATTCTAACGACCGTTTTCACTACATAATTATCTAATATGTATGTATCAGATAACTGAAATTCATAATTGCACATTAACCCCTACATAATAAAATAATACAAAACATGCAAAGTTTTGAATTTAAGACATGCATCCTTATTTTCTAAATCTACATGCCCAGATTTGAAGAACTCAACTTCAAACCAATTCTTTGAACACCAAAAATATTCCCCATGCCCACCTACAATTATTTAATCTCTTTATCACACACAACTGCATTTTCAATGGATTTGCAATTAGAATCCAGCTGCTATAGACACTGACTGTGGCTGCTGAGTCTCGGCCAAGATAAAAAAAATGATCTTCTATTAAGCGGAGGTCCATTTGAAGATTCCACATGCTCTTAGACCTTCCTACACTATGTCATGAGCCCATCAGCGACTTGCCCTTACTCCTTCCTTTCCTTCAGAGCCTTGCAAACCTGAAAGTCACGTCCACAACTGCTACTCCTTAATCCCACACCAGCTACTTTTTTTGGGCCTTTTATCTTTGAATTTGCAGATGGCTCGAATCCATAATCACCTGAACACCTAAACCATCTTTTACTATCCAAGCCCAACAAGACCTGTCACTGGTTGAAAATGGCCTAACCATACCTGAGCCTGCATAGAACTTCTCCTTCCTTCTACCCTGCAGACCTGTGAATCTTAAATTCTCCTTTACCACCACCTCTTCCTTTCTGTCCGGTCAGGCACCAGAACCTGTACTACCTGAGAAGTTGATTCCTAGAAGAAGCCATTTTCCCACCTAAAGTATGCACCTCCTTCCCCAAATTTTGTTTGTTTGTAGATTGGCTATTTATGTTAAATTTATCTTGATTAACTCTTAGGTAAGCTTGAATGAAACGCTTGGTCTTGAATGTTCAGGGAATGGATATTTGATTCATGAAAATCACTCTGCTTTGTATGTTGTCTAGGTTCTATTTGAAGGTAATTTTTAGGGCAAAATACATTAATGTTTTTTTATTTCCATTGAAAAAGATAGAAACGTCCCTTGATATTTGAAAAATTACACCAACCTCCCTTGAGGTATAATTTGTTGGTACTTACTGGTTATTATCCTTCCATCATTTGACTGTAGGTGGATTAGGGACACAATATGATATCATTATCATTGTCTGCTTTTCTAACATACCTTTCTACCCCTATGCAAGTTAATAACATTTTATGTAACTAGCCCTCATCTCATTGGTGAGGGAGAAAATGAAGCTTAAGAGTTTTGTGCACTCTGGTGTTGTGCTTAATGGACTGGATGGAGACCCTAAAGGAGCAATCTCCCCCTCACTCTAACGAGGCTAGATGCTAATGGTTTTTTGGACCATTAATTACTCTGATAACAATGAATATGAGGTGCATTTCATGAGATCTTAAATAATAATATCTTCATATATTACTTGGATGTGAGATAGCATAATGCCAAGTGGTTGCCTGCCCATGAATCTAAATCATATGAATTTTGACCAATTTCCCTTTGCCCATCAGTCAGTCTTGGCTGGCAACTCTGGCTGGCCTTTGCGAAGGAATGGAACTGGAGAAGCCCACTTGTTCATGACAATGATTCTACTTCAATATGCTGAGGACTCTGATTATTCAATCAGCTTATCAAATTTTTCATGCATCTAAATTTTGTCCCTGAAATTTTCCAAAAAAAGAAACAGATTTTCTATTTACATTCTATAGCAATTCTCTCCAACCAAGTAGCCAATGAATAAGTTGGGTTGATGTTGGGAGTTCTAGAGTCATATTTGAAGTGGATTTTCTATTTCTTTTATTGTGCAGTTGTGTTCTAGGTAGGATAATAAAGAGTTTTGCATGGCAATGGCTAGGAGCTTGGTGAATTGAGGGCTATGGTGAGCCACTGCAAAAACAGAGGTGTTATTGCCAGAATGGGTTTAGTTGAGTGATCGGATCTAGAGAAGAGAAGAGAATGTAGAATTGGTGCTGGCAATTCATTGGTGCTGTTGCTGCCTTATGATCTCTCACACCCTTTTGACACGTTCTCTCTCTCTCTCTCTCTATATATATATATATATATGACATAGGCAAAAAGAATTCCATTGAATAAAATTGAAAGCGAATCCCTCAAAAATCACAAAGGCATGTGCCCAAAAAGAAACAAGAAAGTTAACTTTGTCCCACGCTATGGCCAGGGTGGTGGTGGTGTTGTTGGACTTGTTTGAGCCTAAAAATTTCTCATGCTCCTCTCAAGCCATGAGGTGTAAAAAATAGCATATACCATAACGTCCATAAAGTCGTCCTTATGTTATTGCCTTAGTTAATAGCCTGTGTGTATTTAAGTATGATTTATGTATGTGTGTGTTATAAGTGTGAATTATGTATATCAATTTGTGAATCACATCAATAAAAACTATTTCATCATGAGTATTATGCAATATGAACATTATCTTTTTCTAATATATATATTATATGAATAGTACAGTGTATTTGGTCTACAAAAATTATGGGTTCAAATCTTGGGAGGGGTAGAAAGGAATATAGGATGGGTGATGGACTGGTTTCATCTTATATTATAATAATGCAGTATCATAAAGATCTATTGTTATATTATCAAAGCCATTTATGATGGCAAAAATATGGGCACAATTTAGTATAAAAAAAATAGAACATTCGTTGGAATGTGAGACAACCATGGTTGAACTACATAATAGACGGTATTTGATTTTCTATCTCATACCCATCCCCACCTCCTCCCAAGGTTTGAATTGATACCTTCAACATAGAATTTTTTAGCTTTAATCAACCATTGGGATATATCTTGGCAGACAACTAATATTCCTAAGTTTTTTTTCAAGGATGCTCTTTTAGGAGGACAATCTAGCTCCCAAACGAGGAAGTTTGTGTACGAGTGGTATGTGTCAAAGTATATACCTACATGAGAAGAAATCTTTGATGAGGATGACTCTTATTTAACTCTCAAAGTATAGGCTTGTAGATGAAAAGCAGGGAATTCAGGAAGCTTGGCATATATAAGACTCTTATTGTTAATTGCTGGGAAGACACATTAAGATATGTTTATCTTATAATTAGAAGGTTAAGCCAATTATGCGAATTAAAGGGTGAAATTTCACTCATTGATTTGGGACATGCTTTTTTTTTATAGCTAAAAATTCAGAAATATGGAAGATATTTCCATGCACTGTTGGAGGGTCTTTAGATGATTGTGGATCATGACCTTACCATTGAAAAGTGGCATCCAAATTTTGATCCTATATCAACTATCAATTACCGTTGTTTAAACATGCTACTCTTATAAAGGAATTTTGGGTTATGTAGAATTTTGGAGCTTTCTCAGTGCTCTGAGTTGATGGGAAACAAATTAAATGTGGAAGGTTATTATTGATAGCTGTAGTTTGAAGGTCACATTTTGAGAAACACAAGAATTCAACATACTCAGTAAAGTAGTGAGCTCATCAGCCTCTCTTTCTTTGAGACTTCTGAATAAGTGGAAATTCAAAGAAAACATGCAAAAAAAAAAATGCAAGAACTAATAAAATAATACAAAACATGCAAATCCATTCCTTTCAAACCAAAGTGTCCACAAGGTAGCAAAAACATGACTAATCATAAATGAAACAAATAATCTCATATGCCTCCACCTTCACATTGTGTGCAGGCTCCGGAGATAAAGTCCTAGCAGGCCTCCTACTGTGCAACAGAGTGATGGTGTAAACTCTATTAAGAACTAGCAAAAATCTACCTATGTTTCTTTGGCTAGTTTAGTGTCATCTTAGCCTTTTGTATACTTCTCTTTTCTTCTCTTTGTCGTGGAGCCTCTCTCTCTACATCACACAAAAAGCAGTCCTAGTGCAATCTTTAGTCTTTTTTGGGCACTGCTTTCTTGTAGAACTAGTTGAGGCATGTTTTGCTTTCTATTGTTCTGGTAATTTCACTTGGACCTTCTTTTTACAAAGGTTAAAGATTTTTGTTAACTTATATCATGGTTGGGCTTTGTGAATTCTACAAAAATTTCCTTGTTTTTTTAGGCAGTTGATTGCATCACACATTGCACAAGCACCTCGCCACTTCATCATCTACTCCTATGTAATGGGTAGAATCCTCTTCAATCATCCCTTACGGTTGTTGTATTTGTGCATAAACACTTCAAGTGCTAAGGGCTAAAAGCACTTTCTTCTCAAGTGCTTTCAAATGGAGCTCAAAAATATGACTTTTAACAAAGCTATTTTTTTTGGATCTGCTCATATTGATCGTGTGTGCACTTGTGTACTTGTTTTATACTTCCACTTTTCCTAAAGCTTTTTCAGTGTAGAAAATCTCAATTCTAGTTCTAGTTTAATTTGTCAACTAGCAGTGCATAGCATGGGATTCGATCATTGGAAGTATGACAAATAAATCTACCAAAAATTTAGTGTTCTAGGAAACCTCTGCATGACAATTTCCTTGCAACCTCTTTGAGGCACATTTTCCAATAGTCAAACGAACTATTTAGCATACCTATCCATACTGTGCTAAATAATATTAAAAAACATGGCAAACTAAGCTCTCTCTAAAATAAAGAAACATCTTATTCTAAACATCCACCATGAAGAACAATGCAGGAAAGGATGAGAAACAAATTCTAAACTGTCAAAACATTGAGATGTGTGTTTGGACAAGAAGCAAGGCCTTGGGATAATCCTTGTTGGAGAATTGAGAAGAATTGAATCAAGGGATTGTTGGGTTTAGTTAGTAGTTTATTATGTGTTTAGTTTAATAGTGTAGTTTTATGTGTGTTTGGGGGCTTGCTTGTAATATTGGATATTGGTGTATTCTAGGGGTATACTTGTAATGTAATGTAGTTTTAGAGGTACATGTGTAATTTTATGGAATAGGCTTTCTTATAAACAGTGTGTGAGAGCCATGTCATATGCATATAAAAAAATCTCGCCACCCCACAATGCAAAAATAAATGACAATTTGTCTCATTCTCCTCATCAAACATCATGCAAACATCTGGATTAAGAGCTTTGTGAGGCCTCAAAGACTAGAGCAAGTCATTTATGTTAACCCAGTTGAGAACCAAAGTCCAAATGAAAACTCAGACCTTAAAAGGGACTTTAACCTTCCATACAACTTTATCCAGATGGAATGGATTAGAATTTAGAGATTTTGTAAGACAAGAAAAAAAACAAAATAGACTTTGAAGAAAAAGACCGTGAAGAGTCCCAAATTCAAAGCCTAGCATTCCCCCTCCTATTAGGATTGAAAGAATTTAGGGCAGTGAAAGGCAAGTAAGCTCATCTACCTCTCTCTCATTGAGACTTCTAGGAAAACATGGAAGTCCATGACCCAATACCCTCCCTCTGATCTAAGAATTTGATCTCATTGAAACAATCTTCAGTTTCAACGAATGAATCAAATCTAAGAATTTGATCTCATTGTTTCATGTGCAGCTGCTTGGCAACCACCGTGTTCCAATGCTGCAGGCACGGTGTAATTGTCCAAGTATATATCAATTTTTTTTTTTACTTGGCAATATAGGCTCACCTATGTGAGAACTGTGTAGTTTAATTAATGTTTATGATGTTATATTTACAACTTCAAGGCCATCAAAACATAAGCTTATTTTAGCCATGATACCTTCCATCTAACTGGTTAAATTTCACATTATGTCCTTCAAAGCCTCAAGGTTGTGTGTGTACGTGATCACCTAGCCCTGCTTGCAAATGCTTCTAGCTGCTGCTAGATTGTTTATTGAGTGTCAGCACAGCTGCTTAAGTGTCTGCAGTTATTCGAGGCTATGTATATCTATGATTCCTCCTAGAATACTGAATTCTGTAGTCGTGACTGCTTTTTGAACTTAACCTTTGAAGTTCTATAGTGTTGCTTTGTGCTAGTGTGCGTTGCCTTATTTGCATTGTTACTATGTTTTTAATTCTTTGTATTGGTGTGTACAGATTGAGGGGTTTATTTCATCCTCTACAATATGATGTTGATGTGATTTATTTTTTATGCCTCTATATGTGCTATGTAGTGATTTATTTTCAAAAACCATATACTAATTTTTTTAACTTTCTTAATTTGTAGGGTTTGCAACTGTGACAACGTCAGGATGATGTCATGCAGCTCGGATGCAGCTTTCCACTTTTTTTTTTTATCTGAACAAATGGAATGTATTTAAATTTAAATTTTTATAATGTTGTGTATTTAAATTTGAATTTGTATAATATTTTGTATTTGAATTTGAAGTTGTATAATATATTTGTACTCAAATTTGAATTGCAATTATGGTTTTTACAGGAATTAATTTGAATCAAATTTTTATAGGAATTAATAATTGGAAAAAAATATACATCACTATATTATTGTGCAATTTAGGTATTAGTGATGAAATCAAAATCGTCACTAATACTATGTCTTTAGTGATGGTTTAAATCGTCACTAAATCCATAAGAAACGGTTATGCGGAGCAAGAGTAACGGCCCTAAAACCATCACTAATAATAGACAAATAGTGACGGTTTCAAAACCGTCACTAATATATGACCAATAGTGACGCTTTTCAAACCGTCACTAATGATGAGTAATAGTGACAGTTTTGAAACCGTCACTAATAATTGAGTAATAGTGACAAATATAAAACCATCAATAATAATGAAGAAATAGTGACGAAACTAAACCGTCACTAATAATGGAGTAATGGTGACGAATATAAAATCGTCACTAAGAATGAAAAAATAGTGACGAATTTAATTTGTCACTAATAATTGAGCAATAATGACAAATCTAAACCGTCACTAATAATGGAGAATTAGTGACGAATTTAAAACCATCACTAATAATAAAGCATTAGTGATGGTTTTTGGTCAATTTGGTGTAGAATCTATAGTGACGGGCTTCGGTTTTTAGTGACGGATTTAATTCGTCACTAATACGTATTATTAGTGATGGTTTTAATTCGTCATTAATACTCTATTATTAGTGATGGTTTGAAATTTTGGTCACTAATAAGTATTAGTAACGGCAGTTATAACGACAAATTGAAAACCGTCACTAATACTCGTAGAACCGTCACTAAAACTAGTAGTGATAGTTTTGTGAGTATTAGTGACGGTTTAAAACTGTCACTAATAGCCTTATTTTTTGTAGTGTTTGTGTAGTTATGAATTGCACTCATGCCTTAGGAATCCATTGCATCTCATGGTCATGCATTAAACATTCATGTATTCATGCGTTACATACTCATACATTTGTGGTTCTAAATAAGGGAAGTTTTTGTCCACTTTCCCAAGGAAAGAAGTAGCTTGAGTAACCAAAAAGCAACATTGATACCACTATGCACCCATACAACACCAGGTGAAAGGCAAAAGCAATGAGTGACCAACTGAAAAATCGTGTTATGGGTACAAAGCAAAACCAGGAAGAAATGGGTGACAATGTCAAAAACATCTGAATGTAGATAAATAAGATGATGGAGTTACTGATGGATGCTAACAAGGGGAAAGTCGTTCAAGTCTTAGAGCCAGAAGTAAAGTTAGATCCTACGCATGCTCCGGGATTCACTCCAATTCATGGGTAAACCTCAATTCCCCCTTCATGTTCGGTAGATGGTTTAGGGCTTAATGCACCACCATTCATTTTTACTATACCGACTCAAGGGTTGGTGCCAAGGGTGACACTACCTCCTAAATTTAAGACCCCCGATTTTGAAAAGTTTGATGGAACTAAGTGCCTTAGGACGCACCTTCACCTATACTACCAAAAAATGGCTACATACTTTGACGACGATAAACTCTCAATACATTGCTTTCAGGATAGCCTAACTAGGGCAGCTGTCAGTTGGTACATTTAATTGGACAGGGCCCGAATTCGTACTTGGAAAGACTTGGCCCAGGCATTTATTGTTCAATACGGTCATGTCATAGAATTGGCAACAGATCGCATGACCCTATAAGGCATGGAAATGAAGTTTAATGAAACATTCAAGGAATATGCATACAGATGGAGTGACATGGCCATCTAGGTGAGCCCTTTGGTGGAAAATAGGGAAGTTATCTCCTTATTTGTGAATACATTGAAAGATCCCTACTTTGGGCATCTTCTAGGGGCTACCCCTAAAAATTTAATGGATTTGGTGTCCATTGGTGAAAAGATCAAAGAGGCTATAAAGTCAGGGAAGGCTAAAAATGTCAGTTTAGAATCTAGTCCAAGCAAGAAATGGACCAATAAAAAGAAAGATGAAGAAGCCCATATAGTCCAAGGGCGAAAGTATCAAAGAGGCCATAACCAAGGGCCTAAAAGAAATTTTGTTTTTGAACCCACCATTGATCAAATAGCATATGCAGGCACAAGGTCCCAGACTGAGCCTACGCCTGCCCAACTGAATGTTTGGACATAAGATAGAGGTGTCTAAAGGAGTTTTCAAAAAATCGAACCTATCCCTATGCCCTATGCTGAATTGTTCACACAGTTGCTTGAAAGAAAAATGATCTGAACCATTCCAAGGGATTCTATTCCAACCCCCACTCCACATTGGTATAACCCAAAGGCTTGATGTGCATATCACTCCAACTCTCCCGATCACACCATTGACCACTGCTGGGCATTTAAGCACAAAGTACAATCATTGAGAGACGCAGGATGGTTGGTATTTGATAGAAAAAAGTGTAGTATATAAAGGAATCCATTATCTAATCAAGGTGGATCAGAGGAGTACTGACTGGTATTCCGTTTTAGAATCAGAAATAATGGTGGAAATTGGAATGCTTCCTTAAGTCCTTTCTATTTAAATTATTTTGAATCTGAATGAAATAAAAATGCATTTCTGTCTCATCTCATCTCATCCTCCTTGGATCATCACCTTATGCCAAATTTTATCTATTTTTTCTTGCATTTTGTGTAAGTGACTTAAAAAATGGTTTTGCCAATACAAAGGACTTGGAGCCATTAGTTGGTTTTGGGAGTCTATTCAGTAGGGCCAAAAAAGAAAAAAAAAATGAAGAAGGAAAGGCCTCCAAGCTAGAGCTTAGTAAGAACTCCACTTCAAGATGTGGTTAAAGAGCTTGGTTGAGATGTGGATTTCAAAATGATGAAGAATCATAGGAGAAGTAGACAGAAATGACTTATCAAGCTTTGCCGTACATTTGCTTGATGAAATCGATGAATAAAATCTCCTATCTTTATTATCTAAATTATGATTGGTGCCTTAAGAGTATAATGATTATATTATGATCAAATAAGGGGTAGCCATTTTTGGTCGACCAGTATCCCTAAAAAGAACCAAATATTGATTTACCATTTGCTAACCTATTTGAACCTAATTGTTTAACCAATTTTTCTTAAAAGTTAGTTCACTAGAAATTTAACCTGGGTTTGGGTCTTCTAGCATTTGACAACTCATTTGAAGCAATGATCATAACCAAAAGGATAGTAGGTCATTTTTTTGCTACCTAAAATAAATTCAAAAGAAAAATAAGCCCCTTGCTAGCCCTTTTAAGCTTGAAAAATTCAATTATTGATTAACCCGTCAAAGGATCGCACCCCACACGGGGGCAATTTCAAAACAAAAGAGAATAATCCCAAATGGAGTTCAAATGAGAGTGAAGCTAAGATCTCTCCATGAAAGAAAAATAAAAAAGTGTAGTAAAAGAAAAAAAAAAGAAAAAGAAAGAAAGAGAAAGAAATAAAGGACATACTTTATATGTGATCTTTGACCAATGATTACCCTTGACAAGATCAATGATGTTAAGCTTTATTTAACCCTTTTCTTCTTTAACATATATTCCCCTGGTCTACATTATGGTCCAAATGAAAGTCCTGACCGAATTGGTATATATTATTGTCTCAAATGAATTGTCAGATTCGATGTTGAGTTTGAACTATGTAATACCTGATCCTGAAAAGGTACATAAGCAGCTTGTTCAAACACAAGTTCAGTCAATACTTTGCAAATACCTCACCATAATCTAGGGCAGATATTATTATTTTGGAGATGGGATTCTTGAGCCTTAGTTTCTCTTTTTCTTTTAGAAACTTGTCACCTTAAGCCAACGTTTTGTCCCATGTCTTAAAGTCCACCCTGAGATTGGAATATTGATCAGACTATTTAATGAGGCACTAATTATAACTTAAGAAGCTTGAAATAAGTCATGGAATACAAAGCAAGAAAGAGTCTCTGAAAGGTGATGTAGTGGAAGTTACGAGGCCGAAAAAAAAAAAAAAAAAAAAAAGAAGAGGGATTGCCCATTGATGTAATTCTCTAAGCTAGCAGCAAAGTTGCATCGGCATCTAAGTACTGGTAAAGTTGTTTCCTATTAAACAAGCACAAAAAAACAAGTAAAAATAAGAAAATTTGAGCATTCCATTCATATCCCCAATAAGATTGAGTGCCTATTTATTTATTTAAATTTCAAAATGATTTTGAAACATTAAGGATGCAATCCAAAGAAGGTCCTTGTTAAAGGCAAGATGGACAGAATCAGCCACAATATAATCTAACTGGGGCAAATGCCATTTCGAGTTTCAGGAAAGCCAATTCAGAGATTCGCTTAACAACAGGGCCATAAGCAGTTACATATGTATTTAACTAGGGTAGATTCCATAATAAGTTCCAACGTAGCCAGTTCAGGTACCCTCATGTCAAAATGAAAATTGAAAACATGGCCAAGATCAGTGATGTAACTGGGCCATATTTCGTGTTGAGTTTCATTTGAACCCATTCAACTGCCTTCGTATTAGAGTGGAAGTTTAAAACATGGCCAAGGTCAATGACGGATAAATGCAACTGGGGCAGATTCCATGATGAGTTTCAGCGGAACCCTTTCAAGCGCCTTCTTGTCATATTGGAATGTGAAAATAAGGCCAAGATCAAAGACTAGGTAATTGGTCACAGGCGCGCTAGAAAGAAAAATTCATGCACTATCATGCATTTCATGCATTGCACATAAAAGAATATAAAAATGCATACGCATCATCTCATGCAACATCCATATATCTCTGTATTCCCGCATTCAACAGCATGCATCATATAGCATCATTCAGACATATTTGTATAAGCCATCCTTGTCTTTATAATGTCTAAAAACTGGGGCAACTAGCCCTAATAAAAAATGGAGTCATTTATTATGAAATTGTATTTAGGCACCCAGGTTCTCAAACCCGATGCGAGTCATCACAATATACTTTGGCACCCAGGTTCTCAAACCCAGTGCAAGTCATCACTATATACTTCGGCACTCAGGTTCTCAAACCCGGTGCAAGTCATCGCCATATACTTTGACACCCAAGTTTTCAAACCAAGTGCAAGTCATCACCATATACTTTGGCACCCAGGTTTTTAAACCCAGTGCAAGTCATCACCATATACTTCGGCACCCATTTTCTTAAACCTAGTGCAAGTCATCGCCATATACTTTGGCACCTAGGTTCTCAAACCCGGTGCAAGTCATCACCATATACTTTGGCACCTAAGTTCTCAAACTCGGTGCAAGTCATCACCATATACTTTAGCACCAAGGTTCTCAAACTCAGTGCAAGTCATCACCATATACTTTGGCACCCAGGTTCTCAAACCTGGTGTAAGTCATCACCATATACTTCAGCACCTAGGTTATCAAACCTAGTGCAAGTCATCACCATATACTTCGGCACCTAGGTTCTTAAACCCAGTGCAAGTCATCACCATATATATCAACACCTAGGTTCCCAAATCTAGTGCAAGTCATCACCATATATTTTGGCACCTAGGTTCTAAAACCCGGTGCAAGTCATCACCGTATAGTTTGGCACCCAGGCTCTCAGACCCGGTGCAAGTCAACACCATATACTTCTGCACCCAGGTTCTCAAACTCGGTGAAAGTCATCACCGTATACTTCAGCACCTAGGTACTCAAACCTGGTGCAAGTCATCACCATATACTTGGCATCGAGGTTCTCAAATCCTGTGTAAGTCATCACCATATACTTTGGCACTCAGGTTCTCAAACCTTGTGCAAGTCAACCATATATACTTCGGCCTAGATTCTTACATTCAGTGCAAGCCATCCCTGTGTACTTGGGCCTGGATTCTTATATTCAGTGCAAGCCATCCCTGTGTACTTCAGCTTGGATTCTTATATTCAATGCAAGTCATCCCTGTGCGCTTCAGCCTGGATTCTTATTGATTATGCGTCTAAATTGCGTAATTAGGTACTTAAAATCATGCATTAACGATTATATTTTTAATTAAATGCCTAATTATGTTCAATCTTTTAACATTGCGCTCAATTTATAATAATTAATTTTTATTCAATAATTTACAGATTTTGTGTATTTTATTATTGTAGGAAATATTTGGAAATTAAATTCAGAATTAAAAGTGTTCGTGGATAACCATGTGTTGACTTTTTGAGTCCAATCTCATTTTGATAATGACAAAACACAATTATCTCATCTGTGCATTGAGTCTTTTAGCAGGATCATTATTTAGCACGCACGAATGGTATGAATGCTATGGAAGCCATGAGGTATTTGAAGCGCATACGACCTAGCATATTCCATGAAATTAAAAGAGCAAAAGGATGAAGACACCTCAGATTTTCAATTGTAATGTGTGTTTAGTCTCACTTGTATTTACATATTTCTTAAGATATAGTTGGAACCTCAAATATACCCTAGATTGACTTTACGACTAATGCATTTCATGAATAATATGTTAACATTAGTTCTAGGTTGGATGGAATTTTTAGAGGCAAAATAATACTGGAAAATAGAGGCCTTGTTGATGAATGCATGAAAGCCACTTGGTGATGAACAGTGTTGTCTCATCAATGAAAAAATATCGAGAGCCCAAAAAGTTCAGATAGGTCTCTCATTGATGAACTCAAGTTCTCGTCAACAAACGGGTGTGTACACTCGTCGACGAATGTGTGCTCTCATCGACAAATGTCGCGGCTCAGAACGGTGCTTCAGCACAGACACAAACCTAAATATGATGTTTTAAATGATCCAATGGCCAAAAATTGTTTAAATGGCGAGATTGCTTATATACACTAACCCAAAACCCTAAGAGAGATAACAAGACAAGGGCAGATCACTTTGAGCATACTTTTGAAAACCTTTGCATATTTTGCCTACACTTTATCAAGTTAAAATATCTTTTGGGCATTCTCTCAGCTGTTCAAGGGCATTCATGCACACATCTTGCTAAGCACGTTTAATATTGAGGTTTGGTATACAAGGTTTTATATTTTGGCACTTAATCTTCATTGTAAAGGTTTTTCTTCTCTGATATTTTTATTTAATGTTTTATTAAGAGAGCAAGAACCCTAAGTTTCATATTTTTTTTTTGAAAAATCTTGTGTGAGAAGTTCATTCTAGAGTTTAAATCTTTGAAGCATTCTTGATATTATTTTTATTCAAAGATTTAATATTCTTTTATTCGTGCCAAAAGTTATTTGAGAAAAACCTAGATCTCCAACACATATTATTTGAAAAATCAATTTTTGGAGATATATTGTGTTGGGTGTAGATTTTTGAGAAAAATCATCATACATATTTTTATATTCAAAGATCATATATTTGATTATTATTGAAATCATCACATACATTCATTGAGCTTCAAGTTATATCCTTTGAATGTGTTTTAGGATTTTATTGTACTTATTGGCTTGTTGAGAAGCATTTAAGTGTTCAGGAATTTCATTCAACTATTGTATTAATGGTTCGGGTCGTGAACCGGGAAGGAGGAAGCTACGCCTCATGTAAGTAGTGGAGTAGGAGGAAGTTGTGCCTCTTGTAAGTAGCGGAGTAGGAGGAAGTTGTGCCTCTTGTAAGCAGTGGAGTAGGAGGAAGTTGTGCCTCTTGTAAACAGCTAGTCTGTAATGGGAAGCTCCGCTCGGGTTTGAGTAGATTAGTGGAATCCTTGGGGGTTTTGCCCACGGTGAGGACGTAGGCCGAGTTTGGCTGAACCTTGTTAAAAATTCGATGTCTGCGCTCTTTCTCTATCTCTCTTTTTATTTCTACACTTATATTCATATTATATTTGCTATGCATGTTTTAAATATTGGTATACATGAATATCTAAAATACGTGAGAATAATTTGGGTAATATTGAATTAATTGAGATATCCACTGATTAAATCAATTAAGTATTATAATACTCAAGTTGGTGTATATCCAAATTTGTGCTTGTATGGTTGGGTTTTCAAGTAAGGATTGAAAAATCAAAATATTTTTAACTACCCAATTCACCCCCTCCTCTTGGGATTACACCTAAATTAACACCGTGTACATAATCCAGAGCCCAAATCAAGGCCATGAGCATCTAGGGTTTTCTTGGACATTTAAAGAATCATTTGCAGGAATTGAAGTCGAAATTAAAGTTCATGTGGAAGCCATGCATGTGGACATGTCGTGATTGTGCATGGGCATTGTGTATGTGGGCTTTGTGTATGGCAGCATGCAAAAGCCACATGGGCCTTGAAGCAAAGGGAGCTAAACAAGCGAAAAATAGGCCTCCGTGTGCGCAAGGTCTCTGTGTGCGTGTGTGTGAGAGTTGAGAGCAAAGTTGAAAAGAAAAATGAAAAAAAAAAAAAAAGAGATCGGGGCTTGATTTTACCCGGCTATGCAAGGTGTAAGTGGGCTTCTTAGTGTACACTGGAGTAGGGCTTCCTAGAGGGTTTTGTTTTCTTTCTCTTCTTCTGGGTGGTGCACCCCCTCAAGCTAAGTTCTCTTCCTCATTATCTTCCTCTCAATCTCTCCCTCTCTTCTCTTCCTTTTGTCTCCCTCAACTCTCTCGGTCTCCCTCAATATCTCAGCCTTCTTTTCCTCTCCTTTGTAATTCTCGTCTATTTTTTTTCAACGCCTCTGTCTCTCTCATTTTCTCTCTTTCTTTACTGTCTTTTCCTCCGAGTGCTGCTACTACCTTCAATTGCTCCTGCTGTGCTGAACGCCCTACGGACCCAAGAGCTTGCCTTGCTGCTACTGCTTCTATTGCTTGCCACTGCCTCTGTTGCTACTCTTGTTGTTTCTGCTGCTGTGTGGAGGAGGACCTGAGTGCCCTGCTTTGTTGTTGCTCCTCTTGCTATTGCTATGGCAGCCATCCCCCACACCAAAGAACATGGCCAGCTCCTTACTCTCTCTCTCTCTCTCTCTCTCTCTCTCTCTCTCTCTCTCTCTTTCCTCCATCTTTTGTTCTCTAGTTTTTTTTTTTCTTTATTGCATTTAAATAGTTGGATGATCATTGTTAATTTTTAGTTGAATTTTAATGAAAGTTATGCACTTTTAAATTTATGTTGAGTTATTATTACTAGATTCAATTTTTTTTTATTTAATATCATTTATAAAGTTAATTTTGGTTGGGTCGTTTTTCATTGTTAAAGTTTGGTTTGGCTTCTTAAAAATTCTTCTTTAGGATTCAAACTTTCCTGGGTTCTATTTATTTTAAGTCAGTTTAATTAAAGTTTGATTGTTTTTTGTGTTTTAATTTATTGTTTAAGTTGTTAAAGAGTCAAGTTTAAGTTCTTGATTGTGTTGAAGTTAATTTATTGTTTAAGTTGTTAAAGAGTCAAGTTTAAGTTCTTGATTGTGTTGAAGTCTTTTTTTTTTTTTTTTGTTTGATTGAGGTTTTTAGAGTTGCATGCTTAAGTAACGTGATAAATTTATTGTCTTTAAGCTTTGTGTCCAAAGTTCAAACGTGATATTTATTTCTTGCCTAACTGGTTAACGCAGGATTGTGTTTGGTATTTAATTTTGTTATCATCTTTTTAATTGTGCCTTTTCCCATTTCTTGTTATTAATTTAGTGTGTGTTAGGTTTATAAATTAAATTTCACATTGTTTTAATTCATCAAAAAAAATCTCAAACACCCCAAAACCTGAATCTAAACAATGTTCAGTAAACCTTTTGTTTCTTTTTCTTTTGGAATTATGCAAAATTTGTAATTAAACTGCATTTCCTGAGGAGACGATCTGGCTCGTGGGCTAATCATTACACAACAGAACTCCTATACTTGAGATAACTTTCGAACTTCTCATTTTTAGAGTGAGTCATGTTTTTGGGCTCGTTGCCGAGGAGTGTCAGATTTAATTTCAAAATTTGTGTTTTTTCAATTATTTTTTTATTTTTAATAAAAATACATATAAAAAGTAAAAATAAAAATAAAAATTGAAAATGTTGAAAATTTTGATCATGCTTGTTTGCTGCTATGTTGGTGAATTTCTGCTGTTTGAATTGATGTTTGATGCCTTGGGTCCGAGATCTTTTGAATAGATTGTCTAAAATTTCACTTCGCACCAGTAGTGACACACAGAGCATTGAATCTGATTGTTCTCGTGTTACTTTTACGAGTGATTCTGAAATTGATTTGAGTGATCTTTTTGAAGAAATGTTTAAGGGAGTTATGGCTACACCTGCACCACGTACACTTCAGGATTTTCTGCAGCCTACATGCACTTTTACACCTTCTTGTATCGTTTTACCACAAGATGCATCGAACTTCACAATTAAGCATGACATATTATTTGTGATACCCTAGTTTCACGAGATGGATTTTGAGAGTCCATATAAGCATTTGACAGATTTTGAGTTGGTCTGTACCACTTTCATTAATAGGACTGGAACTAATGAGTATGTCAAACTTCACTTATTTCCTTTTTCTTTGAAAGATAAGGCAAAAACCTGGTTTAACTCTTTGAGACCCAACTCTATTACTAGCTAGGCTAAAATGCAGCATGAGTTCTTACACAAATTCTTTCCTTTTTAGAGAACCAAGTACCTGTAGGAGCATATCAGTTAGTTCATGCAGAAAGGGGACGAGACCTTCCAGGCTAGTTGGGAGAGGTTCAAAGATCTGATGAATATATGTCCACATCACGGATTCAAATCTTGAAGGTTAGTCAATTATTTCTATACTGCTCTTACCTCTGAATGTACACAATTTTTCTAGACTATGTGTAATGAAGAGTTCTTCAACAAGGAACTAGACAAAGCTTTATCATTCTTTTATTACTTAGCTAAAAGTGCCCAACAATGGAACACACGATATGATCAGGCACTAATGGCAGCACAACCTCTTAGAGCAATCGGTGGTGGAGGTATATATGAGGTCAAAGATGAGACTCATCTACAGGCTCTTGTTGTTATTTTTTCTAAAAAATAGAGGTTTTGGAGTCAGTGAAAGTGAAGATTGTGAAATCAGTGGAGGATTGTCTACTTCTACCAATATTGCAGGAGAGTGGAACTGATCAAAAGCAATCAGCAAATTGGTTCAACAGATCTCAAAATTAGCCATTCTCGAATACTTATAATCTGGAATGGAAGAATCACCTGAACTTCTCATGGAGGAATGATCAGTCTGGTCCATCTTCCTCACAATTTCAGCAACTTCCTCAATCTTATACATCACCTTCGCAGCAGCTATATCACCCAATTGCAGCTCCTCAACAGCAGTATCAGCCGCAACATATCTCTCAGAGCTATGCACCTCCAGGATTTCAACCTAATTTAGCTGCTATTCCATCAAAGAAATCTTCTAATGATAGCATGACATAGATGGCGAATATGTTTTAGCAATTCATGCAGATTCATACATGACCAACAATCAGAATACTAAATCCATTAATGAACTGAGAGAAATAAGATAAGTACATAGCTGAATACCTTAGAAAAAGGAAAATTTCCAACACAACCTCATCCTAATCCCTAGGTATATTGACAACAACAGTAACTAGTGCATACTATTTCTGGGGATTTTATTGAAACAACGAAGGTTGTTATTGTCTTGACGAGCGTAAAATATATTTCTCATACAGAGATACCTATTGATCAACAAATAGTTGCCCCAACACCTGATGTTGCAACTGAGATAGATGAAGCAAAATAAAAATCAGATGAAGCAAGCTCAGATTCAAAGAAGTCAGTTAAGGTGGAGGACAAGACTAGTAAGGAGTACCGACCTGTGGTACCTTATCCACAGAGGTTGGCAGCTAGTCATAAGAACATATATCACAATGAAATTCAAGAAATATTCAAGCAAGTGAAGATCAACATTCCACTTTTCGAAGCCATACAGCAAGTTCCTGCATATGCAGAATTTTTGAAGGATCTGTGCATAGTGAAAAGGAAATTGAATGTAAAAAAGAAAACTTTCTTAACCGAGCAAGTTAGTGCGTTGATATTGAGTCAAACTCATCAGAAGCTCAGAGATCCTGGTTCTCCCACTATTTTTATTATGATTGGTAAATCTCATATCGGGAGAGCTTTACTTGATTTGAGGAGTAGTGTGAACTTGCTCCCATTTTCAATATATGAGCCATTGGGTTTAGGTGAACTAAAGAAAACACCCATGATGCTACAGTTGGTATATAGATCATTAAAAGCTCCATGAGGCATTATTGAATATGTATTAGTACAAGTTGACAAATTTTATTACCCAGTGGACTTTGTAGTTTTGGATATGCAGCAGCCTATCTCCAACATCTACCAGGCACCTGTTATTCTTGGGAGGCCATTCCTTGCTACCTCCAATGCATTGATCGATTGTCAAAGTTGAGTAATGAAACTCAAATTCAGAAATATGACATTGGAGATGAACATGTTTAATGCTCACAAGATGTCGGCTGGGTGTGATGATTCAGAGGCATATGCAGTTAAGAGTGAATTTGAGAGTTGTTGTCGGCATTTGATTCTAATGGTGCATTTGAGAGTGAATCTCCCGAGCAACATGAGGTATTTGATGAAAAAAGTTCTTTTTATTAGAGAGTTGCTAGAATCAGAGGGGTAGTCCACAAAGATAGATGCAATATAAGTTCGTGATGCACAATGGAGACTAAACCCAACCATGACAGACGTGGTAAAGAAAGAAGTGCTAAAAATGTTAGATGCTAACATCATCTATCCTCTCACTGACATGTCATGCGCCCCTTGGTTTGATGATATTGTGAACTACCTTGTCACCGACCGAATGCCAGAACATGGAGTAACACAAAATAAGCGTAAGTTCTTTGCAGAGATCACAATCATACTTGAGAATATGAGTTTTCCTAATCGAAAAGATTGGTCAGAGAAACTGGTTGATGCACTCTGAGCCTACCAAACTACATTCAAGACAAATTTAGGGATGTCTTCCTATAGGTTGGTTTACAATAAGGCATGCCATTTACTTGTTGAGATTTAGCATCATGCATTATGGATTTTAAAACAGATTAACTTTTCACTTGATGATGCCAAAGGCTTAAGAAAGTTGCAGGTGTGTGAGCTTAAAGAATCCAAAAGGGAAGTTTATGACAAGGCTTGCTTAGCAAAGGTACGAATGAAGTTATTGCATGACAAGAAACTCAAGGACAAACACCTTTTCCCAAATCAGCAAGTTCTTCTCTACAACTCCAAATTACATCTATTTCCTAGGAAGCTGAAGTCTTAATGGGGTGGCCTGTATATTGTTAAACAAGCTCATCCCCATGGCACAGTAGACATTTTGGATCTAATGAATGGTAACAACTTCACGGTCAATGGATAGCGGCTCAAGCCTCTCATGACTCCCTTCAATCCAAATGAAGACGTCTTGCTTCTACAAGATCCTAGGGGAGTTTTCTGACCATTCTCTCCTATTACTTTTCTTTTTGTTTTTTTTTCTTTCATTTCGCTTTATTTGTTTCTTTATTTGCATTTTTATTTTCTTTTTTCTATTGCATTAGTTGGTAGCGATTTTTTTTTTTTTAGCTTGTTTCCCCTGTGCGCAACTTTTTTCCCCTCTCCTTTCACATACAATGTTCCACTTTAGTTGGGGGGGAGGGTGTGAGAATTTGCATGTGACATTGTGCACCTCCACTTGCTGAGTTAGTTTATATTTTATATATATTTGAATATGGATGACTAGGTCATGATTAACACCGACTTATACCCTTTACATACTTGCATATAACTTAGGAGTTACACACTTAAGCTATATAGTCGGTTATTTATGTGTAGTTTCTCCTTATATAGTTTTTCTAGGAATTGCAACTCAATAAAGGTTGACTGGTAGTTCATTTGTGCTATTCTGACTATATAAACTCTTGTATTTACATAGCATCTCATGAGGTTGAAAATGCACATTCACGTGATTCGTAGCACTTAGGGTTCCTTGTGAACACTAAGAGAGTGTTCATGGCAACTTTGACACCTTGTAAGGTATTGTTGAGCCATTTATCATTCTTTTAAGTTTTTGACGTCAGCTCAAAATTCATGAAACTAAACTTTCCTTTTTTTTTTTTTCTAGATACTCTTTGTACACCAGTATCGGTTTTTGACTTGCTAGCCTAGAGGTGATATCTAGTGGGGAGATAGAAACCTAGGTCTTGTAGCCTACTCAAGATGCAAAGGTTGAGCCACCCCTAGAAATAAACTTAATTCATGGACTCTTGCTCAAGCTTAATTCACATGGGTGGTATGAAGACAATAAAAGAAGTGTAATGATTGTCCTAATTGACAATGAAAAGAAAAAAACTAAAGAATGAGCAGATAAAAGAAAAAACAAAAGAAATAGAAATGCACATGAATGAAGTGAAATATTAATACCTGCTCCACAAAAATACCACAAAAAGTCATGGACACGACACATGTTCTCCACATATGAAGAATCTTAACTGCTTAATGCCTCATAAATATTCATGCCTGGTTTGTGAATAAGTTGATCTAGGGTGGTCTTGGTTGGATATGGCGAGTAGGTGACAAGATGCTAGGGTGAAGGACCCAACACCTTAAAAATAGGCTGGATCCTTTTCAGACTAGTCCACTCCATACATTTAGTGTTTGTTCCTTACAATATGTGGGATGTTTGATCATGATACTTCTCCTCACATATGACGAGTGAACTCATCCCTTTTATGTGTTTTTTAGGGTATACCAGTTAGGCTGAGTCAAAACGATCGTTCTGTAGGTGTCCCATGGATATCCTGGCTGTAACAAGTCACACACATTACATATACCTTGAGAGTTCTCCTATTTATTCTTGAATTTATACGACTACATTAACTCTGAATTAATTGCTAGTTGACTTTACGTGAGTATACTGTTCTTGATGGTTATATAATGATGAACCTTGGATGAGTGACTTGCTTAGGAGTTGCGCATGAATGAGCTTGTGTGTATTCTAGTGATATTCCTGTATATGAAATGGTATATTTGTGTTGCATGTGCACTCATTTAATATTCTCTGAAATTGGTGTTTGATGGTACCACCCTGAATTTCATTCACGTTATTTGCTAGAAACTAGCAAAACATTAGTTAGGGGGGGGGGGTGTGATTACGCATCTAAATTTTGTAATTAGGTATTTAAAATCATGCCTTAATGATTATATCTCGTCTCTTTTTGTTTTTGTTTTTTTTTTGTTCAGCACCTCTGTCTCTCTCATTTTCTCTCTTTCTTTTCTATTTATTCCTTTGAGTGCTGCTGCTACCTTCAACTTCTCTTGTTGTGTTGAATACCCCACGGACTCGAGAGCTTGCCTTGCTACTCTGGCTTCTGTTGCTTGTCACTATGTTTATTGCTGTTCCTGTTGTTGCTGCTACGTGGAGGAGGACTCAAGAGCCCTAGCTTAAGCAGCTCCTCTTTCTACTATTGTGGCAGCCATTTCCCACACCAAAGAACACAACCAGTAGCTTGCTTACTCTCTCTCTCTCTCTCTCTCTCTCTCTCTTTATTTCTTTTTCCTTCTTTTTTTGTTCTCAAGTTTTTTTTCTTTCTTGCATTTAAATTGTTGAATGATCATGGTTAATTTTTAGTTGAGTTTTAATTATAGTTATGAACTTTTTAATTTATGTTGAGTTATTATTACTAGATTCAATTTATTTTTTTCTCTTCTTATTTAATATCATTGATAGAGTTTGAAAACAAAGGTGTAGTCCCAAGGGGGGGTGAATTGGGTTATTAAAATTTCTTTCAAATCTTTTAAAGAATTCTTGACTACTTTTAATTCTTTGAAAGATTTCTTGACTTCTTGTTAATAAAATTTAATGTTCTTTTATTCAATCCACAACAACACAATACAAGTAATCAAAACAAAGCTCAATCAAACAAACAATTAATTTGCCAAGTACAAGTTAACTGCAGCACTATTAAGATTGATGAATGCTTGTATGATTCAACACTTCTAAGCAAAGATTTAAAATATAAGCTTAACCACAACTTTGGAATATAAACACACTATAATCAATATCAAACTTTAAACCATTCAACCACAACATATTTAATCAATATATTAGATACAACTTTTAGCTTTTGTTGCCAGCCTTGTGGATATGAATTTGATTCAAGCCCTGTGGTTAATGCAATCCCTTTAATAATGAATTTGCTCTCTCGAAAATGATTCTCAACAAAAACATTCACATTCTTCCCAAAATTCAGAATTTAAATAAACTCTTAGTTAATTTATCTTTGGGTGTTAACCAATTAACGTACTCCTTTATGGTTCCCGCAAAGTATGGTTTAACCAACATACTCCCTTTAAGTTTCCACAACCCAAATCAAAATTAGACTTTAATTTTAATTAATTTACAAATTTATGTAGTATATATTATTAAGAAACTAAATCATCCACACAATTTATATGTGCTGAAAATAAAGAGCAAGGGAAAGAGAGAGTGAGACCATGACTTTTACGAGGTTCGGCTTATACCTAGCTTATATCCTCACCTTTGGCAAACCACCAAAGGATTCTTTAAAACCATTTCCTTTTCCAGGTGGAACAACACCATTTACACACTCCTTTAGTAGGCTAAAGCTCACCTCTCCAAGTGATATCCCCTTACTCGGTCACTCCTTCACTAGGCTAGAGCCCACCTCTCTAAGAGATATCCCCTCGCTTAGCCAATGATCCAAACACCTTGGAACGTAAAAGAACTACAAGAAACACAAGATACAATTTGCGTACAAGTATACTCTCACAAAGAGTAAGTTAGTATAATTTAAGCACTATGTACTTCAAGAAATTAAATACCAAAATGAAATAGAATTTAAGCTCAAGCGTAGAATTCACCAATGGTTCTTTAGTGATTGAGAAAACTCAATATGAGAACTGTAGGTTTGATGTTTCAGCAACCATTCAAATGATTTCCTCTAGCAAGAGTATGAGCAATAGATTGAGAGATATTGAGAGATTTAATGCAAGTATGCTATGTATTTGCTTTGTATTTTAATTTCTTAGGATTAAGGTAGTATTTATAGGGTTTGTAGGATTAGTTTCTTATTCCCCAAGTTACTTGGAGTGCCCTACAAGTTTTTATGACGTTCACATTTGAAAACTAATTTTTAGAATTTTCTCATTAGGCTCAAAAATTTGAAATCCCATGGAGTTAGTCAGCTGGACAGGCGACTGGGTAAGCAATTTTCATAGGGTCAGTTGGCTGGACAGGCGGCTGACACCTTTCAATCTATTCATAATTTAACCAAAATAAATGTCAGTCGGTTGGCTTAACACAGTTCAAAAATGGTCAATCGGCTGGGCATGACAATCAGCTGACTGATTTCAGTGCACATTGTCAGTCGGCTGGGCAATTATTCATTCTGGTGTTTTCCTGTCAGTCGGCTATGTAAACCTAGTGTAATCTGATCAGTTGGCTGATCAATCATTTTTCTAGTTTTTCATTTTTAGTTTTTCAAAATTAGTTTTGCTCTCTTGCTTTGATCTTTCATAAACATTTTCCGAGGTTTTAAAATAGGTCTCTAAGTCCATAAATATCCCCTAAAAAGCTTCAACAATATTTCAAAAATATATTTAAAATATGAAGCACTTACATAAAGACTTCTAGGACATTTGACATTTTGAAACTCTCAAGTCTTCATGCTTGCTTTGCTTTGAGCACTTTGCTTTTCTTTGGCTTTCTTGCTTTGCTTCTTTGGTTCATCTTAACTTCAAGCTTAACATATCATCTTTAAAATCATGCTTTTGATTCTTTAAGCTTCATTAGATCTGTGTGAGCACTTTGACTTTGCTTTCACATATGTGAGCCATGAAATCATCACTTAACCAAATATGTTAAGTTCCATTTGTTTGTTAGCATCAAAACAAGATTTTAAACCTTGTAAGGCCAATAATCTCCCCCCTTTTTAATGATGACAAACAAGGAGCAGAAATATGAGTAAGCCTTAAAAAGACTCCCCTTTTCATTAGGCATCATATTTATAATTTCAAGATTCATATCAACACTAATTTCAATACAATACTTATCATGCTCATTTTCTCACGTTAAGTTTAAGATCATTCAATTTGTCAAATACTTCTCCTCCTTTGCCAAATACTTCCCCTCTATTGCAATACCAAGCTCAATTTTTCAATTTTTGCTCAAAATTTCTCCCCCTTTTGACATCAATCAAAAAGCATAGGATATAAACAAAATAAATCATATTTTTTAGCATATGAATATCAATCATACATATCAAGTATATGATACCTATTGATATTTTCATTAATTCTAATTCAAATTGAACTTTTAAACTTTTAATGCCAATTGAAAACATTCAAGAATAAATTGATGATACCAATTAAAAATAATTCATGATACCAATTTAAAAATTAAGGAAAAATCATAATACAAGCAATGAGTCATAATACTCCCCCTGAATTTAATACATTCTGTTTTGACACCAATTTACTTTCTAAATTCATCATCCATGTTTCAAACATTTGATTCATATCATGTATATGCTTATGGATACTAAAATTAGTTTATAGATACCAAAGCTAATATCACATCATTCATAGCTCATGGATTCTAAGAATACTAATGTTTACTCTATGAGTCCAATTCGGTTTTAATAATGACAAATCACTTGGTATTTGATCTATGCATTAAGATTGTGAATAGGAAAAATATTTAGCATGCACAGAAGGATAACAAGTCATGGAAGCCATGAAAATTAAAGCATACACATCTTGGCAAAATCCATGGAACTAAAAGAGTTGAAGAATGAAGATGCAAGCGGCAAATTCAAAATCGTCATGGGAATGGGTACGTAGAACTAATGTATTCACATTTTTCATATGATTTAATTTGAGGCTCAAATTATACCCTAGACTAACTTTAGGACCCATGCATCTCATGAACATCATTAGGAGATATTTATGGACTTAGAGATATTTTTAAAACCCTGGAAAATACTTTACAAAAGAGCAAAGAAAGAGAGCAAAGCATATTTTTTAAACTAAAAAAAAAAATTCCAGGAATTGGTTAGTTCAGAAGACCGAACTCAACATTCAATCGTCTGAAGATATAACTTTAGAAGACCAAAGTTAAGCTCAGTCGTGTGAAGAATTTCTTCAGAAGACCGAAGATTAAATTCAGTCATCTGAAGAATTAATGGTGAAACACAAAACCTAGCAGAAGCACCTCTGAAGATTGAACTCAGACTTCAATCATCTGAACTCAACACTTCAAAAGACTGAACCCTAACCTCAGTCCTCTAACCCCGTGTCCAGGTTAAATTTTCGAAGCTCTAAGGAATTTTAGTCGTCTGGGCCTTAACCCTCAGTCATCCGAACTTGCGGGAAAGTTTAAAATTTTAATTTTTAATGAGAGAGCATGCGAACTATTTTTTGATCCAACGGTTAGGATTCATTCTAAGGGTAAGGCACTTATATAATGAACATCTAAACCCTAGTGCCTTAAGGTGAATAGAGGAGAACAAACCTTTGGCATACATGACCGGTGCAAACTGCAAGTGCACAGTATCATAGTTTTATAATATAATGATGTGTAGAGTATCGTCCTCAGGGATTGATGTTTTAATTTTACCAAGTACCGAATTTATAATAACCTTGATTTTATATAGAAAATTTAATAATTTTAGATTGCCAAATTTAAATAAAGCTACTTTAAATAAACTATTCAAGAGAATTTAAAACTAGATGTCGCGTATCAAATTACTAATGGTGAAAACTTCTAGGAAACCGATTTCATCTAATTTCTCACTATGCTTTACTCATCTAGCCAATTCGAATTCGTATTCTCTGTTTGTTAGAAAATCTCCAATTTTTCCAAAAGTCTCTTTCAATAGCCAATCAGAACCTATTCTTGTTTATTATTCAACATAAGATTTTGAAAATTAATAACGCAAAAACGCAATAAGACCCTCGATTTTTAATGTTAGGTAGGTTCATACAATTCTTTTGATCTCTATACTTATCCATGCTAAATTATTCAAGATCTATCCTATAATCCCCCCTTTCGGTAGCAAATCATAAGACTAAAATCATTTAATTAATGGCCAGTTAATTAAAAGCATTAGACACAGAATAACTCAAACAAACATTAATGAAAACTATTTCAAATTAGCATGAAAGAGTAAGTAGAGTTCGAAACTACATCGTTTTCCTAGAATACAAAAAATTAGTTCATTTTGAAAATTAAATCCAATAATAAAGATTTCACCATGTTTTCTTTTATTTGGAGAGTAGAGGAAAAATCAACACTTGCAGCACTGTCGTCGCTTGCCGCGAACACCCCAAACACCACCGTTGTTCGCCGCTTCTGAATCCTGAAAAGATTTCAATTTTCTACACACTGCCACCTCTCCTTTGCTGGTCGTGTGTGTGTGTCTTCATAGCACCCCTAAAATAAAACCACAAGAAAGCTCCCAAAAAATAACTTTTCAAAAAAAAAGTGTGATCCGGCCTCCTTGTGAGTCTCACCAAAAAATTTTTTTTTTCATTCTCTTGTGTGGTGTGGCCTCTCCTATTTTCAACCCCAGTGCATGCTGCCCCCTCTTCACGTCCCCTTTCTTGCCGCCTCCCCAAGAAAACCCTAAATGCCCCCCACCCCCCTTTTCTTTGACTTTTCCAAATGCTCCCAAAATCCTTTCCTTTTCTTCTCTTTTAATTTATTTTCTTTCCATTTCTTTTTGTTATACCCAGTGCCTCACCCTACTAAGATGACTTGACTGCATGGCTGGGTCACATCTTACTTTTTTTTTTCCCTTTTTTTTCAAAGGTACACGGTCTACCCTTCATCTTCAAGCCCGATTTTGACCCTCCTACAACCCATAACTCTCAAACTTCAAAAAACAAAAGTTGTAGAGCTCTTTCTCAACTTTCCCCAAAATTTTGAATCGTCTCGATCAGAGCTCGTACAAGAATGTTACACCCAGATTACGGAGAATTGTCAAAATAGTCCATAAAACAGTGTATGGTAACTTCAAGTCTGATTTCGACCTTGATGTAGCCATTGTTTTGCAAAACGTAAAACATGAAAATTGTAAATCATTTTCTTATCTTTCTATAGCATCCTGATTCATTTAAATTGGAGGTTGGATGAGAAAGTTACGCATATAGATTATGAAGTGGTGTCAAAAATAGCCTCTCTTTGCGTGCATGACTCGGCTTCCGAAAATTATCCTTTAAATGTTCATGAAAATCCCAGATTCTCACGGTCTTGATTTGTAATCTGCCTTATATACACGGCACATCTTCATGCTCATGACCCAAGTACATTTTAATTTCAAATTTAATGCTAAAAAAAAAAATTATCCTACAATAATCAAACACGAGTGCCCATAAATGTTTGGAAAAATAGGATAATTATCTTAAAATTATCGGGTGAGCTCAATGATTAAACTATTAGAAAAAATTGGGCATTTTAATTAAAATTATGATCTTGAATGCATGAAATTAAATGCATAATTACGCAACTATGGCGCGTAATCACACTCCCCAACTAATGTTTTGCTAGTCTTTGGCAAATAACGTGAATGCAATTGAGGATGGTACCCACAAATTTCAATGAATGAACGCACATGCAACACAACCATACCACTTCACAAACAGTGATAACAGGAATATCACCAAATTATACACAAGCTCATTTATACACAATGTACGCAAATCGGAAGTAAGTCATTCATGCAAGTTTCATCATTATATAGCCATTAAGAATAGTAAACTCACGTAAAATTAACCAGCGAGCACAATTCAGAGTTAATGTAGCCATATAAATTCGAGTATAAATAGGCGAAATCTCGAAACATGTGTAATGTGTGTGACTCGTTACACCCAGGATATCTGTGGACACCTAAAGAACTGTGGCTTTGACTCAGCCTAACTAGTATACCCTTAAAAACACTAAAAAAGGATAGGTTCACTCATCGTCTGTGAGGAGGAGTGTCATGATCAAACATCCCACATACTGTAAGGAAAAAATGCTAAATGTATGGAGTGGACTAGTCTGAAAAGGATCCAACCTATTTAGGAGGCGTCGGGTCCTTCACCCTAGCATCTTCTCACCTACTCGCCATGTTCAACCAAGACCACCATAGATCAACTTATTCACAAACCAGACATGAATACATCTGAGGCATTCAGTGGGTGAAGAGTCTTCATATGTCGATAACATGTGTCTTGTCCCTGACCTTTTTTGTAGTTGTGTGGAGCAGGTATTAATCTTTCACCTCTTCTAGGGTATTTCTATTTCTCTTTTTATTTCCTCTACTCATTTTTCAATTTCTTTCTTTTCATGGTCAAATAGGATAATCATAACACTTCTTTTATTGTTTTCATACCACCCATGTGCATTAAGCTCGAACAAGAGTCCATGAAATAAGTCTATTTCTAGGGGTGGCTCAGCCTTCACATCTTAAGTAGGCTACAAGACCTAGGTTTCTATCTCCCCACTAGATGTCACCTCAAGGCTAGCAATTCAAAAACCAAGACTAGTGTACAAAGAATATCCAGAAAAAATAGGGAAAGTTGAGCTTCATGAACTCTAAGTTGGCGACAAAAATTCAAAAGAATGATAAATGGTTCAACAGTACCTCACAAGGTGTCAAAGTCACCACAGGCGCTCTCTCAGTGTTCACAAAGAACCCTAAGTGCTACAAGCCACATGAACGTGTATTTTTTAGCCTCAAGAGATACCATGCAGATACAAGAGTTTATGTAAGCAAATTAACACATTTGAACTACCAATCAACCTTCAATGAGTTACAATTCCTAGTTTAGCCATATAAATAGAAACTACGCATAAATGACCCATGTATGTACTCCTAGGTTATATGCAAGTATATGAAGGGCATAAGTAGTGTCACATATGGCCTAATCATCCATATTCACACTTTTTTTTTTCAATGCTATTAAAATAAGAAAGATTGAAGAAAAGAAAGAAACTTCCCTAACTTATTAGTGAATCCATCGAGGAATTAAATTTTCAGCTCTGTACTCATGCCAAATTAACTTGCATAAAAAATATAAACTATTCAATAGTAAAAAGATAAATAAACAAAGTAATAAATATAAAAGAAATAATAAAAAGAAAAACTCTTTGGGTTGCCTCCCATAAGCGCTTGTTTTAACGTCTCCAGCCAGACTTTTCAATCTTCATCAACCAAGATCTCCAAGAGGAATAAATGCACAGTTCCTCTCCCTTTTTTCTCCATAGTAGTGCTTCAATCTTTGACTACTAACTCTGAATATATTCCCTGTCTTGTCCTTCAAGTCTATTACTCCAAAAGGGAAAACTCTATCAATTGTATAAGGACCTATCCATCTTGACCTTAACTTACCTGGGAAGAGTTTTAATCGTGAGTTGAAGAGTAGAACCTATTGTCCCGGAGCAAACTCGCGCCTAAGAATATGTTTTTCATGCCACTTCTTCGTCTGCTCTTTGTATATTTTTGCATTTTCATACGTATCACTTGAGAACGCATAGCGAAGAAACTCAAGGAATTGCTTCAACTCTGGAGATATAGGTTGTTGCATCTTTTCTTTAGAGATTACAGAATCCATCTTTACTACCATAGGTTCTAGCCTCCCTACATGCTATTGTGTTGTATGCTTCTGCAAGGATCGTTCTAGATGGTCAGCTAGTACATCTTTTTGAAAGGGTTTTTCTACACCTTGCTGAATGACATCTACCTGAAAGCAAGTGCTTAGATCTTTTGGAAATCTCATGTCTTGGTAGATGTTAAACATAACCTCTTCCTTGTCCACTCTCAATGTTAACTCACCCTTTTGAACATCAATTAACGCCCTTCCAGTGTCCAAGAATGGTCGACCAAGAATTAGTGGAACTTCTTGGTCTTCCTCCATATCTAACACCACAAAATCAGCAGGAAAAATAGATTTATCCACTTTTACCAATACGTCTTCTATGATTCCACGTGGATACTTGATGGATCGATCTGCTAGTTGCAAAGAAATGGTTGTTTGTTTCATCTCTCTAAGTCCCAATTTCCTACAAATAGAAAGAGGCATAATATTAATGCTAACACCAAGATCACATGAAACTTTATCAAAAAATAAATTTCCAATAGTGCAAGGCAAAGTAAAACTCCCTGGATCTTTTAATTTTTGAGGCTATTTCTTTTTAAGAATAGCACTACACTCCTTGGTAAGCTTCACTATTTCGAACTCCTCCAACCTTCTTTTCTTTGAAATGATGTCCTTCAGGAATTTGATATAGTTTGGCATTTGTTCCAAGGCATCTACAAAAGGAATGTTTACGTGAATTGTCTTAGAAATATCCAAAAACTTAGAAAATTGCTTATCTAATTTTTGCTTTTGAAAACGTTGAGGATAAGGAAATGGAGTAGAGAGAATATGAGGATTGTTGGGAAATGAAATTTCTAGAAGCGTGTCCATCTCTCTTGGTGTTTCATCCAAAATATCCTCTTCTTTCCCTTTATTCTTGCTTCGGCCATTATTTTCAGCTATAGGGGTGGACATGGTTTCCTTTTCTGGTGACTTCTCAATTTCTCTTCCACTCCTAAGTGTGATGGCTTTGCATTGTTCCTTAGGATTCACTTCTGTGTTGCTACGCAAATTTCCTCTTTGTTGGGAATTTATAGTCGTGGCCAGTTGCCCAATTTGCATTTCAAGATTCTTCATAGTGGCTCCCATATTGTTGCAGTGAGCCTCGATGTTGTCCAGTCGTGCATGTGTATTTTTAAACCTTGTTTTTGTCTCCTAAACAAATGATATCATGGCATCCTCAAGTGACATCTTCTTCTCACTTTTTTGACTATTAAGTCCTGGAGGAGGTTGCAGCACATTCCTTGTATTTCCATAATACAAATTCTCATGATTTTGAAGCCCTGGATGGTAAAATTATGGCAAATGATCACTCCGATAGTTGTAGTTCCAATTGTTGATGTATTGAACATGTTCTTGACTCTCTCCATTGCTCAGATCTGTCCTACTTGTAGCTGCCACATATTCTACACTTTGTGGTATCCTCTGGGTTGTCAAAGCTGAAATCTGATGAGACCGAGAAGCAACTAGAGCTGAAAGTGAAGCAAACGGCTCCAATTCATGAATTCCAACAACTTTCTTAGCCATAGTCCTTTCAGTTGGCCATTGATAGTTATTTAAGGCCATTTCTTCCAAAAGAGTAGTAGCACCTTCAAGTTTCTTTGACATCAAAGTTCCCCCAAATGCAGCATCAACTAAAGTCCGCGTTTGCCCATTCAACCCATTATAGAACATCTGAATTTGCAACCAATCCGACAATCCATGTTGTGGGCTGCGCCGAATCAAATCTTTATACCTTTCTCATGCTTTATAGAGTGATTCAAAATCATGTTGCTTGAATTCACCAATCTCACTCCTGAGTTGAGCTATTTTTGCAGGTGGGAAGAATTTAGCCAGAAACTTTTCTGCCATATCCTGCCAACTAGTGATGCTCCCAGGTTGTAGAGACTGTAGCCAACCTCTTGCTTTGTCCCTCAAAGAAAAAGGGAACAATCTCAGTCTAATGGTGTCTTCAGTAACACCATTTATCTTCACAGTGTCACAAATTTCCAGAAACATCACCAGATGGATATTGGGATCATCAAGTGGTGATCCAATGAATTGGGCCTGTTGCACCATGCTGATTAATGCGGGTTTGAGCTCAAAATGATTGGCATTAATGGGCTAGAGTCTAATACCCGAATAGTTCTCATTCACAACTGGCCGTACATAATCCTTCAAGGTGCATGGCTGCGCATTATCTTGTCCGTTCTCCATGGCCAGTACCCTCTTTTTCCTTAGTGCTCAGAGCGTTCTTTCAATCTCTAGATCAAAAGGAATAATGTCACGTGTTCTAGCACTGCGCATCCAACATAAAAAAAACACACCAGAAATACATAAAAAAAATAATAATAAACTAAAATAAAATAAAAAGAAATAAATAAAAATATAAAAATTCTAAATTAAAACCAAGATTACTTCGTATCGATATTGGCAAAAAAAAAAACACAATCCCTGACAACGGCACCAAAATCTTGACCGGTGCAAACTACAAGTGCACAGTATCATAGTTTTATAATATAATGATGTGTAGAGTATCGTCCTTAGGGATTGATGTCTTAATTTTACCAAGTACCGAATTTATAATAACCTTGATTTTATTTATAAAAATTAATAATTATAGACTGTGAAATTTAAACAAAGCTACTTTAAATAAACTATTCAAGAGAATTCAAAACTAGATGCTGCATATCAAATTACTGATGGTGAAAACTTCTAAGAAACCAATTTTACCTAATTTCTCACTATGCTTTACTCATCTAGACAATTCGAATTCGTATTCTCTGTTTGTTAGCAAATCTCCAATTTTCTCAAAAGCCTCTTTTGATAGCCAATTAAAACCTATTCTTGCTTATTATTCAACATAAGATTATGCAAATTAATAACGCAAGAATGCAATAAGGCCCTCAATTTTTAATGCTACGTAGATTCATACAAGCCTTTTGATCTCTATATTTACCTACACTGAATTATTCAAGATCTATCTCATAATCCCCCCTTTCGGTAGCAAATCACAAGACTAAAATCAATTAATTAATGGCCAGTTAATTAAAAGCATTAGACACAGAATAACTCAAACAAACATTAATGAAAACTACTTCAAATTAGCATCAAAGAGTAAGCATAGTTCAAAATTGGCTACATCATTTTCCTAGAATACAAAAAATTAGTTCATTTTGAAAATTAAATCCAATAATAAAAATTTCACCATGTTTTCTCTTATTTGGAGAGTAGAGGAAAAATCAACACTTGCAGCACTGTCGTCGCTCGCCACGAACACCCCGAACACCACCATTGTTGGCCGCTTCAGAATCCTAAAAAGATTTTAATTTTTTGCACACTTCCACCTCTCCTTTGCTTGTCGTGTGTGTGTGTCTTCACAGCACCCCCAAAAGAAAACCATAAGAAAGCTCCCAAAAAATAACTTTTCAAAAAAATTGTGTGATCTGGCCTCCATGTGTGTCTCACCAAAAAAATATTTTTTTCATTCTCTTGTGTGGTGCGGCCTCTCCTATTTTTAGCCCCAGTGCATGCTGCCCCCTCTTCACATCCCCTTTCCGACTGCCTCCCTAAGAAAACCCTAAATGGCCCCCCTTTTTCTTTGACTTTTCCAAATGCTCCCAAAATCCTTTCCTTCTCTTTTAATTTTTTTTCTTTCCATTTCTTTGTGTTGTACCCAGTGCCCCACCCTGCTACGATGACCCGGCTACATGATCGGGTCACATCTCACTTTTTTTATTTTTTCAAAGGTACACTGTCTGCCCTCCACCTTCAAGCCCAATTTTGACCCTCCTACAACCTGTAACTGTCAAAGATCAAAACAAAAAAGTTGTATAGCTCTTTCTCAGCTTTCCCCAAAATTTTAAATCATCTCGATCGGATCTCGAACGAGAATGTTACACCCAGTTTACAGAGAATTGTCGAAATAGTCCATAAAATAGTGTATGGTAACTTCAAGTCTGATTTTGACCTTGATGCAGCCAGTGTTTCGCAAAATACAAAACATGAAAATTGTAGATCGTTTTCTTATCTCTCTACAGTATCCTAAATCATCTAAATCAGAGGTTGGATGAGAAAGTTACACACATAGATTACGAATTGGTATCGAAAACAACCTCTCTTTGCGTGCATGACTCAGCTTTTGAAAATTATCCTTTAAATGTTCATGAAAATCCCAGATTCTCATGGTCTTGATTTGTAATCCGCCTCATATACATGGCACATCTTCATGCTCATGACCCGCGTACATTCTAATTCCAAATTTAATGTTAAAAAAAAACTATCCTACAATAATCAAACACAAGTGCCCGTAAATGTTCAGAAAAATAGGATAATTATCTTAAAATTATTAGGTGAGCTCAATGATTAAACTATTAGACAAAATTGGGAATTTTAATTAAAATTACGATCTTGAATGCATGAAATTAAATCCATAATAACGCAACTGTGGCATGCAATCAATACAATTGAAGAAATTGCATGTTTAGCACAACTTTAAACACACTACTGAAACCTTTGCCTGGGATTTCAAAGTTCTTACGTCGAATTTGAGCTAAGGCTATCTCAATTTTCAAAAGACAATCTAGCAATCATTGTGGAATCAATTTGGTATTGAGTTTTGGTACATCGATCTACACGTCAATACTTATTGTCATAGAATTTTTCATCTAAACTAATTTGCTTGTTGATATATATATATATATATATATATATATTTCAAAGAACTCTTCATCTCAAAATCTATTATTGAATATCAACTGAGTGATTGATCTTGAGTGTGTTTACTTATAGATTATTTACATAAGATCACTACTTAAGAAAGGTTTTTGCCATTAGTTAAACAGTTTTGATTCAAGTGTGTATTCAGTTAAAGACTCTATATTCTTTGATATCACAAAACCAATTGAGTAAATATCTTGAGTGTTTATAACTATATTTTTTATTGAGGGATTATATTCAGTTTTTGATCTTTGGAAATCATATATATATATATATATATATATATATATATTCGCATATTACAAAGATTGTATTGTGATTGAATATTTGAAAGAAAGTTTTTTGATTTTGATTGATATAATATTCAAGACAAAGCTGATGACAAGTTCACATTAGATATTCAGGCATTTTTGCAAAGTGAACAAGAACCCTATTTTTCTCCAAAGCTTTTCATTATATCATTACTTGGGAGTTTTGATAAAAAGGGAAATTGTGTGTTGAAGTGTATCATTCATGTAACGATTATATGTTGACCTAACAAGGCTTACAATTCTTATTTTGATGATAACAAATCATGATATGTTTAATACGGTTTATTTCAAGTGAAAGATTTTTAGGAAGAAGACAAAGCTTAAAGATAGTGACAAATCTTAGAGAGAGTTCAAAGTTCAAAAGGATGATAAAGTTTATAGAGAAAATACTATTCAAAAAGATCAAGAAAGAAGGACGATTAGAAGCTCAAAGATGATAGAAGAACAAGAACTTACTCAAAGATCAAAAGAATATGTTTTTAAGGATGCTTTGTATGTAAGTACTTCAAGTGAACTTCAAATATAAACTGAATTGAAGCTCTTATAAAATCAAAAGAAACTTAGAAATAAAGTTTTAGAAAAACCCTAAAATATGTTTTTCAAATCAAAGAAAAGAAGGGTTTAAAAATAAAGTTTTATTTTAAGAAATAGAAAGGCCAGGCGACTGCCTCAACTTGCTAGGCGACTGCCCAAATTAAATGAATATTTTCAAAGAGGCCATAGGGTGCCAGGCAACTGCCTAAGTACAGCCACGCGCCTGGGTGGCCATGCCAGGCAACTGCCTGAGTTCTGGCAGGCGACTGCCAGTGTTCTATGTTTTAAAATTCCACTATGGTAGGCGACTACCACTTGAACGTTGGTTTAAAAATTTCCAACGGGAAGATTTTTTAAATGGATTTTTTGGGCACTACTATTTTAAAAAATTTGGGGATTAATTCAAAGAAACTTTGGGGGCAAGGAATTACTTTTAAACATCTATAAATAGCCCCAAACTTCAAAGAATTTACACACCAAGAAATTTTCCAGCAATCAAAGTTCTCAAAAAGCTCTCAAACTCTCTTGTGTTCATCCAATTTCAAATATTGAGTTGCTGCTGATTCAAACTCCAAAGTAAAGCTTTCAAAGTCTGAATCTTTCAATACTTGGAAGATATTTGATGATATAAAATTAGTATTGAGCTTCAATCCTTTTATATTTGATTTACTTTGAAGTATTATTGTGCTGAATGTTGTACTAACTTACTCTATTGTGAGAGTGTATCTCGTACACAAACCTTTTCTCTATCTTGGTTCTTGTTTACAGATGATTCAAGGTTGTAGAATCGTTTGACCAAACGAGGGAATATCGTTTGGAGAGGTGGGCTCTAGCCTAAAGGAATGAGTGATTGTAATCGGTATTGTTCCACCCATCAACGGAACTGAACTAGTGAATCCTTTAGTAGTTTGCCAAAGGCGAGGACGTAGGCTGGGTATAAGCCGAACCTCATAAAACCTTGTGTCTCTCTCTTCTTCCTTACTCTTTATTTTTCAGCGAAACTTACAACCTGTGTGTATGCTTTAAATTGTTAAATTCTTAGTGTATGGTTGTTAAATAGACCAGAGGATAATTCAGTTTGGCTTGATTAGCATTGATTGCGGAAATTGAAAGGGATTACGTTGGTTGATCATCCTAAACTTATTAATCTGAAAGTTTGTTTTAAAACTAAACACAAAGAAGAAGTATGAGTTTGGAATAACACATGGCTTACATAAATTCAGCGTGCTTTACAATTTATTACAGAGCTATTGATACAAAGATCAAGATTTTGATTATCTTGTTGATTGGTTATGGTTGAATTGATTTTGTATTTACTTATTGTGATTGTTGATATAAAACAAAGTATTAAAATTGAAATAATTTTAAAAATCCAATTCACCCCCCCCCCCCCTCTTGAGAAGCTATCCTAATTTCAATTGGTATCAAAGTCTAGTTATAGCAAATTCCTAACAAGAAGCTATAAAAAGATCTAAATGGCAAACATAGAAGTAGCTCCTTTTAGAAAGGGCCAATCCTCAACTCGTCCACCAATCTTTTATGTACACGATTACACCTTTTGGAAAAAGAGAATGCAAATCTACCTCCGACACATAGATTGGAAAGCATGGGAAGTAGTTATGGATGGAGACCTTATACCCACCAAGATAATAGATGGAAAATAAATTCCAAAATAGAAAAAGGATATGATCGATTTAGATTATAAAATGCTTAAAATATACTCAAGTGCTATAAATGCTTTGTATTGTGCTTTAGATGCTAACAAATTTAATAGGGTCATGGCTTGTAAGACGGCTAAAGAAATATGGGACAAATTAGAAGTCACATATGAAGCAACTATTGATGTTGGGGACAATAGGATAGACATGTTAACAAGCGAATATGAAGCATTCAAGATGAATCCAGATGAAACCATATCAAGTATGTAAACAAGATTCACCCACATAATCAATTCCTTAAGCATCTTAGGAAAAACTTATACCACCTACGAAATGATTAGGAAAATTTTGAGAGGCCTTCCCTCCATATGGGAACCAAAGGCTACAGCAATTACCAAAGGAAGAACCTTAAGACCACCTCCTTAGATGAACTCATAGGTTCACTCCTTACCTATCAAATGGCTCTAAAAGAAAGAAATCCTGAACCAAAGCATAAGAAATCTATTGCACTAAAAGCATCTAGCCACAACTAAAGTGAAGACGAAAGTGAAACAAGTGACTTAGATCAAGATGAATTAGCATTCATCACTAAGAGACTAGGTAAGTTTTATAGAAGGAATAAAAGATTTCCTAGAAATTTCAACAAAGGAGAATCAAGTAGAAAATAAAATAAAAGCAAAAATGAACCTCCTATATGCTATCACTGTAAGAAACCAGGGCATATCAAACCGGACTGCCCATTGCTCAAGAAATACAAGAAGAAAAAGAAGGAAGCTACAAAAGCTACTTGGGATGACTCAAGCTCCAGCGAAACGGAAAACAAATCAAGTGGACAAGAAATGGCAAACATATGCTTCATGGCGAATGATGGAGAGGTAAATTCCTACTACTCTTCAATAAAATCTTGCAATGAATCTTGTGATGAGTCATGTGATAGTATGCCCTCATACAAGGAATTACAAGCTGAATTGTTCTCCCTACATAAAAGATTCATAAAAATTTCCAAAAGAAATATAACCTTAGAAGGATAAAAATAAAGAACTATTGAAGCAACTTGAATCATTCAAAACCATTGAAAAAGAAAAAAACTCTTGTATTGAGAAGTTAGAGGAGGAAGTAAGTAAAGTAACTCAAGAATTAGGCAAAACTCATAAAGAAAACTTGAATAAAAAGATTTAGAAGTGAATGAACTTAAGAAGTTAGTAGAGGATAAAGAAAAAATTATATATAACTTTACAAAAGGTAAAGATAATTTTGAAAAGATGATTGGACAACAAAGGCTATATGGGAAAAAAGAAGAAATAGGTTATAATGGTAAAGCAAATAAAAAGAATAAGAAATTATACATGGGATACTTCGTCTAGGAAGCCAAGCACTATGCTAGAACTTCCTCAAACAACAAACATGCACACACTACTTGCTATATGTGCAAGAGTGAAGGTCACGTAATGTTTGATTGCCCACTAAAAAGGAAGTATGTTAAAGTACAAGGAGAATGGAAAGTTAATAATGGAACTAACAACAAAACAAAGAAAATTAAAAGAATTTGGATTCCAAAGACTAACGAAATGAATCATCCATTGTAGGTATGTTTTTGGACAACATCATCAACGGACAAGTGGTACTTGGACAGTGGGTGTTCAAGACATGACCGGTGATAAGACCAAGTTTACCTCTTTAAAACAATAGAATGGAGGATATGTCACCTTCGGCGATAATGCCAAAGGTAAGAACATTGGCATTGGGAGGATAAGTAAAGAACCTTCTATTACTATTGATAATGTGTTATTAGTAGAAGGACTAAAACACAATCTTTTAAGCATTAGCCAAATGAGTGACAAAGGGTTTGAAATAACTTCTAAGAAAGAAAAATATGTTATCCAAAATCCCAAAGGAAATAAAATCTTGTTTATAGCTCATAGGATAAATAATGTTTATTGTATAAACCTTGAGAATCTAATGAATCAAAACGTAACTTGTTTGGCAGCCATGAATGAAATAAGTTGGCTATGGCATAGGAAATTAGGACATGCGAGCATGGACCTATTATCCAAATTATCAAATAAAAATCTTGTAAAAGGATTATCAAATACCAAATTCATAAAAGACAAGATGTGTGATGCATGCCAAAAAGGAAAGCAAGTTAAAACAAGCTTTAAAAAGAAAAAGTATATATCTACTAAAAGACCCCTAGAACTATTACACCTAGACTTATTTGGTCTAGCTAGAACCTTAAGTTTAGGAGGAAAACAATATGCTTTTGTAATCGTGGATGATTATTCAAGATTCACTTGGGTATTATTCCTAACAAATAAAGATGAAGCTTGTGACATGCTAATCACCTTATGTAAGAAATTACAAAATGAAAAGGGCTATAATGTAACAAGTTTTAGAAGTGATCAAGGTAGGGAGCTTAGAAACAAAGAGGTTGATAAATTTTGTAATGAATATGAAATAAATCATAATTTTTCAGCACCTAGAACTCCACAATAAAATGGAGTTGTAGAAAGAAAAAATAGAACCCTACAAGAAATGGCAAAAACAATGATAAACGAAAATAACCTACCTAAATACTTTTGGGCTGAAGTTGTAAATACAACATGCTATATTGTAAATAGAGTGTCTATAAGATCAAATATAGACAAAACACCATATGAACTATGGAAAGGTAGAAAACCTAATATCTCATACTTTCATGTATTTGGATGCAAATGTTTTATCCTTAACACTAAAGATGATTTAGGAAAGTTTGATGCAAAATCTAATGAAGGTATCTTTTTAGGCTACTCTACAAATAACAAAGCCTATAGGGTTTATAATAGAAGAACTCTTGCTATCATTGAATCAATACATATAACATTTGATGGATCAAACAATTATGAAAACAAAATTAAGATTTATGAAAAAGAAGATATTCTACAAAAAGAAGAAGATCTTGAAATAAAGAAGAAAATAATAATGAAACTTCAAATGAAAACATTGTAGAAAATCTAGAACTTCCTAAAAAATGGAGATATGCTTAAAGTCATCCAAAAGAACAAATTCTTGGAGAAACTTCAAAAGGAATAACCACTCGAGCCTCATTGAAAAATATTTGCAACCATTATTCCTTTTTATCTCAAGATGAACCCAAAAATGTTGAAGAAGCCTTAAAAGATGACTCTTGGATTATAGCTATACAAGAGAAGCTAAATAATTTTGAAAGAAGTCAAGTGTGGGAACTTATACCTAAACCCAAAGACAAATCAATCATAGGAACTAAATGGGTGTTTAGAAATAAAAAGGATGAAAATAGGATAGTTATAAGAAATAAAGTTAGGCTAGTAGCACAAGGTTATAATCAAAAAGAAGGTATTGATTACAATGAAACTTTTGCTCCCATAGCAAGAATGGAAGCAATTAGGATGCTCCTAGTTTATGCAGCCTATAAGGATTTCAAATTATACCAAATGGATGTAAAAAACCACTTTCTTAAATGGATATATAAATGAAGAAGTATATGTAAAACAACCTCTAGGTTTTGAAAATTCAAAAAATCTAGATCATGTAGTTAAGTTAACAAAAGCTTTATATGGATTGAAACAAGCTCCTAGAGCTTGGTATGAAAGACTAAGTAAGTTCCTAATTCAAAATAATTTTTCAAAAGGAAAAATAGATAGCACTTTATTTATAAAAACCAAAAACACATACATGCTTATAGTACAAATTTATGTTGATGATATTATTTTTGGAGCAAATCATGAGGATTTGTGTAATGAATTTGCTAAGTCTATGCAAAAAGAGTTTGAGATGAGCATGATGGGAGAGTTAAATTACTTCCTAGGGTTAGATATCAAACAAGCAAAAAATCCAACTTTCATAAATCAAACTAAATATATTAAAGACATATTAAAGAAGTTTGATATGGAAGGAAGTAAAGCTATAGGAACTCCCATGAGTACCTGAACTAGTCTTGACAAGGATGAAAAAGGGAAACAAGTAGACACCAAGCATTATCGAGGCATGAAAGGAAGCTTACTTTATTTAACAGCAAGTACACCAGATATTATGTTTAGCATATGTATGTGTGCTAGGTTCCAATCAGCTCCTAAGGAATCACACCAATCAGCAGTTAAAAGAATTCTTAGATATCTACTAGGCACACTTGAACTAGGTTTATGGTATCCAAAGGGAATTGAATTTGAAATGATAAGTTATTCTGATGCAGACTTTGCTGGATGCAAGTTAGATAGAAAAAGCACAAGTAGAACTTGTCATTTTCTAGGACACTCTTTAGTCTCCTGCTCTTCAAAGAAACAAAAATTTGTGGCATTATCCACAGCAGAAGCAAAATACATAGCAGCAGGAAGTTGTTGTGCCCAAACATTGTATATGAAACAACAATTAAAAGATTTCAAAATTCAATATCAAACTATTCCAATAAAATGTGACAACAAAAGTTCCATAAATATTTCAAAAAATCTAGTATCTCACTCAAGAACAAAACATATTGATATAAGATTGTTGACCTTATAGGTCACACCCAGTTTTGATAATGACAAATACTCTTGGTATTTGATGACTTTTGAGTTTGTGTGCAGGTATATAATTAGAAGATCATATTGATGGCATATGGCAACTTGACAAAATGAAGACCCAGAATGTTTATTAATTGTTGTAATGTTATTGGGTCTGTAATAGTAATTAGGATATGGTCTGTAATAATCTCTACATGTCATGTAGGTTTCTGTAAGCTTAGAAATGCCACAGACTGACCATAGAGACCAAATGACCTTAGGGTTCGGTCGACCGACGCCAGGTTTTTGGCGTACTCAGTAAGACTTTAGAAAAGACCCTAGGTCCCAACACTTGCACAAAAGAAAGTCCCCAATATCGCTTATAATATCAGGGGAATTAATTAAAGAAAAATTTGGACTTCATTGAAAAAATGTGAGAGGTCGGGCGACCGAACCCCAGGTGTTTAAAACACCTCGAGCGCCCGAACCACTAAGAAGTTAGCGCGTTGACCAAGTTTCAGGCGACCGAACCATAAATGAGCGCATCTCTCTTGGGTGACCGAACCCATCTCAGAGTGCTTTTCACCAACTTGGGCGACCAAACCTTTTAGTTCAAAAAGAGCCCTGGGCGACCGAACACAAGATTTCGGGCAACCGAACCTATGACCAAGCACCCGAATTTACGAATAAAGGCTACTAACTTTGTTTCTGGTTCCCGAAGCATGACACGGGCGACTGAACCTATTTAAAGACATTTTATTCCTGTGTCTATTCGGGCGACTGAACCATGGTTCAGCCACCCGAACCTCTGCGGGTTAAAATTAATTTAACCGCGGTAAATTAAGGTTAACTTGGGTTAATGGCATTTTAACTATTTGAAACTTTTTTTATAATTCCTAACAAGTCCCTAACGGTTATAATTTTACCCTTGCCTATAAATATAGGTTCATTTGTGTGGATTAGTAGGAGATTAAGGAAAATCATTAGCCAAAATCCTCTCAAACCCAAAATCCCATCTTGCCCATAATACTTCCAAACACTCTCACACCTTCATTCCATTGATTATTTTTAGCTTTGTGAGAGTTATTGCTTAGGTTATTGTTAAGTAGTATTGCTTATACTCCCATTGCTTTACTCGGTTGATTGATATTGATTTTGGGGAGTTAAGCAAGGTTTTCCCACAGATTTCATTTAATAAATCTTGTGTTGGGAAAAACCTAGTAGCTTAAGGATATTTGCATTGTCATTGCAATGATTCCTATAGCTTGATTTTGTTGTGCAAAATAATTTTAATAAGCCATATTATTCTTTCAAGTAACTCTTGAGCATATTACATTGAAGAAAATATTTTGATTTGTTTTGAATATTTGCAGCATCTTTGAAACCATGGTTTATTATTGAGATTTGATATTTACTGTTTCAAAGAAATAGCTTGATTAGAACACTCTTGAACATATTAGCAATCATATCTTATTGAGTGTAACTTTCACAAAAATACACATCACCGAGCTTACATCTACCTACATTGTTGATGTGTATGTGACTAATTAAGTATATCGCGCATATTTGGGTATATATCTACTTTACATGAAAGCACAATCACTGTACCAACTCGATTGAGAAAAATACTGTTGTATTTCCAGGCACGGGCCTGAAGAGGGAGACTAGCCCTGTGAAATAGTCCTAGATTGGCTTAGACTCGGTCAGGAAAGTTAGGTGCGTCATCCTGTTAAGGCATGTTGGTTGAGGTTAACCCTTTAATTGACCTGGTTAAAGTTAAGGTCAGCCCTGTGGTAATTGACCTAGTTGTATTAGGTGCAACTCCACCCGTTAAGTGAACCTTTAGTGGAATCATCGGGCTTACGAGCTAGAGGTGGGGACGTAGGCACAGTTGGCTGAACCCCGATAACATATTGTGTGTCTATTTATATTTCTGCACTTTATATTTACCGCATGTGTATGTTATGGTGTGAATGATGTGCATGATTTAAATTTTCGCATATTATCTGCACATTTGGAACTGCATAGACAGACCCTAGGTTGTGAATGTACTGTTCTTGAACTAGCTAAGCCTAAGATTAAATTTTAAATTCCAATTCACCCCCCCCCCCTCCCTTGGGAATTCACCAAAGCTAACAAAGACATCACTTCTTTAGAGATCATGTGTAAAACGAAGACATAATGCTAGAATTTGTAAATACAATGACTAATTGGCAGACATATTCACAAAACCACTCTCTGAAGAGCGATTCATATTCATTAGAAGAGAATTAGGAATGATGCATATTCGAGAAGCAAGCTAAACAAATTTTCTGCTTGGCAGGTGACTGCCACCTAGGTGCCAAGCTACTAACTTTCAAGTTTTTTTTTATTGACAGGCACCTGCCTTATCCTAGCAGGCGACTGCCTTGCGGCCGGTAAAACCCTGTTTTATGTTTTTTTTAACTTCCATCAGGCTTCTACTACTTCTCCTCTCTCTCCAAAAATCCTCTTTCCTACTCTTTTCCACACAAATTCTTCTTCCAAATCAACCTGAAACAGTGCATCAAACCTACCCTCCACATCAAATCGCGAATAAAACCTAGGGTTTATTAGCCTTCCTCTTCTAAAGATCATGCCACGGATCAAATCGGTTGGTAACAAGGGTTCCTCCTCCTCCACAAGGATCAACAATGATGAAGTAGAGAAGTTGTTAGTAACTCCTCATGCTAAGCAACTCTATAGGAATCAAATCACTTCAGCCTAACCCATTCTAGGTAAAATCCTTAATGTTACATTCTTCAATTCTGAGTCATGGATCTTTTTAAGGAAATTGGGTGGGAACGATTTATTACGTATCAAGCAAAAGGATACTATCCAAACGTGGTTCGGATTTTCTATGCTAATATGGAAAGGTTTGAAAATGGGATCAAAACAAATCCTATAGGGAAAAATATTCATGTTACTCCCATATCTTTGGGAAAAATTCTTCGAGTCAAGCCAGGAGATTTTAAGGTTGACATTGTTGAGAAACAATGGATAAGCACCCAAGGATTTACTAGAGAGGAATTTTTACCCCTAGTAATAACTGATACACCTATCTCCTTTAGGCATCCACCTCTTTACAAACAGCTCAATCTTCAAGCTTTAATCCTGCAGAAACTCATTACATATAATATCCTACAACGTTCTAGTTCTCATGATCATATTTCCTTCTTAGATTGTTTTTTTATGTGGTGTATTCTTAAAGGAAAAAAGATGGATCTTCCAAGTTTACTTCTCAAATGGATCATTATGAAAGTTGATGCCCCTCGTGCCATTCTACCATATGCTGGGATGTTAAATATCGTATTTTCTCATTTCAATGTTCTTACTCCATCGTTTAACTTCACTAGAAAAACCCATTATGATATCTTTTCGGATACTATTCTTAAGCGAATGGAATACAAGCACTCTCCTCAAGGGTAGTTTCACAAGGGACATCGTCACACCTCATCTACACCACTACCTCAGCCTTCCCTTCAGTACAGCTTGACCTAGAAACTCCTTCTTGGTTCGTTCCATTTTTTAATCACTATATGACCTTCAGTGGTGGAATGCAATTTGGACTTGGTACACTTAGGGAAAAGGTTTCTACTGTGGAAACTCATTGTTCAAGCCTTGTTCAGCATGTTGACAAGATTGAGCAACATTTGGCTAGCTCTTCCGAAGGCAAATCTCAGATGAAAATTAGCTCTGCTAGTGATGATTAATGTATTTCATTTATGTGCTATTTAACACTTTTGTCTATGTATTAGTATTTCTGAGTATTTAATCGACTAGTATTTCTTTTGTGTTTGTAAAATCTACAAATACTATGTTCTCCAGCACTTCACCATGTTGTTTTTGTATCGCTCTCTTTTCCTTTTTGATTGATGTCCAAAGGGGGAGAGTGTTTAAGAGAAGGAAGTGCAAAAATGAAATATGTTATGGGCTTATAAGACTATGAATATGTATGAAATACCTTGTATAAATTCATTGCTTGTAAGAATATGAAAATATATGGGTATGAATTCATTTTTCTAGTAACATGGTTTGTATAAATACTTTTGGTATATCATGCTTGTTGAAAGGGGGAGCCATGAGCATTATTTCTTATTATTATTTTTTCTCTCGATTTTTCATCATCAAAAAGGGGAGATTGTTGGCCTAACAAGACTTACAATTCTTATTTTGATGATAACAAATCATGATATGTTTAATATGGTTTATTTCAAGTGAAAGATTTTCAGGAAGAAGGCAAAGCTTAAAGATAGTGACAAAGCATAGAGAGAGTTCAAAGTTCAAAAGGATGATAAAGTTTATGGAGAAAATACTATTCAAAAAGATCAAGAAAGAAGGATGATTAGAAGCTCAAAGATGATAGAAGAACAAGGACTTACTCGAAGATCAAAAGAATATGTTTTTAAGGATGCTTTGAATGTAAGTACTTCAAGTGAACTTCAAATATAAACTGAATTGAAGCTCTCATAAAATCAAAAGAAACTTAGAAATAAAGTTTTAGAAAAACCCTAAAGTATGTTTTTCAAATCAAAGAAAACAAGGGTTTAAAATTAAAGTTTTTTTTTTTTTTAAATAAAAAGGCCAGGCGATTGCCTCAACTTGCCAGGCGACTGCCCAAATTAAATGAATATTTTCAAAGAGGCAGTAGGGTGCCAGGCAACTACCTAAGCACAACCAGGCGCCTAGGTGGCCATGCCAAGTGACTGCCTGAGTTCTGGCAGGTGACTGCTAGTGTTCTGTGTTTTAAAATTCCATTATGGTAGACAACTACCAGGTCATGGCATGCGACTGGCACTTGAACATTGGTTAAAAAAATTCCAAAAGGAAGATTTTTTAAATGGATTTTTTGGGCACTACTATTTTAGAAAACTTGGGGATTACTTCAAGGAAACTTTGAGGGCAAGGAATTACTTTTAAACATCTATAAATAGCCCCAAACTTCAAAGAATTTACACATCAAGAAATTTTCCAGCAATCAAAGTTCTCAAAAAACTCTCAAACTCTCTTGTGTTCATCCAACTTCAAATACTGAGTTGCTATTGATTCAAACTCCGAAGTAAAGCTTTCAAAGTCTGAATCTTTCAATACTTGGAAGATATTTGGTGATCTAAAATTAGTATTGAACTTCAATCCTTTTATATTTGATTTACTTTGAAGTATTCTTATGCTGAATGTTGTACTAACGTACTCTATTGTGAGAGTGTATCTTGTACACAAACCTTTTCTCTATCTCAGTTCTTGTTTACAGATGATTCAAGGTTGTAGAATCGTTGGGCCAAATGAGGGAATATCGTTTGGAGAGGCGGGCTCTAGCCTAAAGGAATAAGTGATTGTAATCGGTATTGTTCCACCCATCAACGGAACTGAACTAGTGAATCCTTTGGTGGTTTTCCAAAGGCGATGACGTAGGCTGGGTATAAGCCGAACCTCATAAAACCTTGTATCTCTCTCTTCTTCCTTACTCTTTGTTTTTCAGCGAAACTTATAACCTGCGTGTATGCTTTCAATTTTTAAATTTTGAGTGTATGGTTGTTATATAGACCGAAGGATAATTCGTTTTGGCTTGATCAGCATTGATTGCGGAAACCGAAAGGAACTATGTTGGTTAATCATTCTAAACTTATTAGTCTGAAAGTTTGTTTAAAAACTAAACATAAAGAAGAAGTGTGAGTTTGGAATAACACATGGCTTACATAAATTCAGCATGCTTTACTATTTATTACGGGGCTATTGATACAAAGATCAAGATTTTGATTATCTTGTTGATTGTTTGTGGTTGAATTGATTTTGTATTTACTTGTTGTGATTGTTGATATAAAACAAAGTATTAAAATTGAAATAATTTTAAAAATCAAATTCATCCCCCTTCTTGAGAAGCTATCCTAATTTCATTATATCGTTACATATATACTGAACTTCAAGTTTCATCGTATGTATATGTGTTAGGATTTCAGTTGTACTCACTAGCTTTGTTAGAAGCAAATCTTGAGTTGTTTTGCAGATTTGATATTATACTGTAATCACGGTTTGGGTTGTGAACCGGGTGAGGAGGAAGTTGTGCCTCTTGTAAGCAGAAGATGTAAGGGAAGCTCCATCCCGGTTAAAGGAATAGGGATATAGTGGAATCGTTGAGTGGGTTGCTCAAGGCGAGGATGTAGGCTGGGTTGGATGAACCTCACAAAATTGTGTTTTCCGTCTCTCTTCCCTTCTCTTTTTATTTTCTGCATTGCATTTCATTACTCGTATTTCATGTGTGCATGTTTGAATAACTCCACAAGCACTTAATTGGGTAAATAGAATTCATTGATAAAATAAATTTAAATCAACCTCAAACTCCTGCATTCAATTTGTTAAACATAGAAATCGGGATTAAGTTGTAATTAATCTAGAAGATTTTAAAAATATCCAATTCACCCCCCCCTCTTGGGATTACACCTAAACTAACGTTTGGTATCAGAGCAGGTTTACACAGACTTAATAATTTATTTTTAAAAATATTGAATGACACACATCGGTGTAACTCCATTTGGTGAGGGACACTCATCCACTAGACCACCAATTTTTTGTGGTGTAAATTACACCTATTGGAAACGTAGGATGAGCATATACTTGTTAAATGTAGACTAGAAGGTATAGAAAATAGTTACTAAGAAAAATCATGTTCCTATGAAAGTAATTTGTAAAGTAAATGTACCTAAAACTAAAGATGAGTATATAGAGGAAGACTGGAAATCAGTACAAATAAATGCTACTGTGATGAACTTGCTGTTCTGTGCACTAGGTGTAAATGAATTTAATAGGGTAATGACATATAACTCTGCTAAAGAGATTTGGGAAAAATTAGAAGTTACATATGAAGGTACTAATGAAGTAAAAGATAGTAGGATAGACATGTTCACTAGTGAATATGCAGCATTTAAAATGACTGCTGATGAATCTATTCAATGTACACTAGATTCACACACATCACAAATTATTTAAATGCTCTTGGTAAATCTTACCCTACTTATGAGTTGATCAGGAAAATACTCAGGGGACTTCCACCAGTTTGGGAAGCTAAAGGTACGGCAATAGCAGAAGGGAGAAATCTCAAGGAGATGTCTGTTGATGAACTAATTTGATCGCTCATCACCTATGAGCTTGCAATAAATGAGAGGAAGAATGAGCAAATTAAAGCAAAGAAAGCCACAGCACTTAGGGTATCATCAAACAACTCTAGTGAAGGAAGTGATTCCAATACAGAAGATGACATGGCCTTTCTAACAAAGAAGTTCATAAAGTTCTTGAAGAAGAATAAGAAGTTCAATAGAAAATTCTAGAACTCCAAATTAGAAAGAGGAGAGCCAAGCATGAAGAAAAAGAAGGAACATCCACCAACTTGCTACAATTGTAGAGAGGTTGGACACACCAAGCTTGAGTGTCCCAAACTAATGAAAGCCTTTAAGAAAAAGAAGAAGCCGCTAAAATTCGGTTGGGATATACATAGCACAAGTTGTTCAGAATCTAAATCCAGTGATGACGAGATTGCAAATTTGTGTCTAACGGCACACGATGACCACAAGGTACAATCATTTTGTTCTGCTTCATCATACTATTCTAGTGATTCTAAAAATGAGAATGGCATGCTTTCATACAATGAATTGAAACAAGAATTTTTGTACACCCTTAAAATGCTTGAGAAAATGAGTAAGAAAAATTTTGGTTTGAAATTAAAATTGAAAGAATTTTCAAAGTTAGTTGAACATCAAAATGAATCTCATGCATCTCTCAAAAAAGACAAGGATTTGAAAATTGAAGAGTTAGAAAAGAATTTGAAAGATAAAACTAAGATCATTTGTAAATTTATTGAAGGTCAAAATAATTTCAAAAAACTCTTAGGGGCTTAAAGAAATTCCCTAGAGAAAGAAGGTCTTGGTTTTAATGGAAAAGGAATCTTTAACAGAAACATCTATACATGGGATATTTTGTAAGAGAGTCAAAATCATATGTTCCAACTAAAGACTATTATAGAAATATTACTTGTTTCAAATGTAAGAGGTTGGGTCACATAAAATTTGACTATCCATTCAAAAATAAAGATGTCATACTTAAGAAAGTCTAGAAAGTTAAAAATCTAGTTCTAACCCCCATGGACCCAAGAAAATTTGGGTACCAAAAGTGGTTAATTGACTATGTCCTATAGATGTGTTTGAGATCGTCCTCCTCAAAGGACAACTGGTATATGGATACAGATTCTCACAACACATGATAGGAGATAAAGCTAAATTTGCATTTATCATATCCAAGGATGAAGATTCGTTACATTTGGGGAACTCTAAAGGTAAAATCATTAGAGTCGGTAAAGTAGGTGAGGAACCTTCAATTGTCATTGATAATGTGTTGTTAGTTGATGGACTAAAACATAACCTATTAAGTATAAGTCAACTATGTGATTAAGGTTATAAAGTCTCATTTGAACATGACAAATGCACAGTAGAGAACAAATTTGAAAATAAAATATTGCTTACTACGGATCGTCATGAAAATGCATACATCACTAGTCTTGATAATCTTGCATCTCAACATGTTACTCGTTTCTCTGCCACAAATGAGATTAGTTGGATTTGGCATAGGAGACTAGGACATGCAAACACGGATTTAATATCTAAACTTGTTAAGAAAGAACTAGTTAAGGGATTGCCTAAGACAAAATTCGTCAAAGATAAAATTTGCGAGGCTTGTCAACTAGGAAAACAAGGAAGAACGTGCTTTAAGAAAAAGAAAGAAATCTCCACTATTAGACCACTTCAAATGCTACACTTAGATTTATTTGGTCCAAACCCAATTTAGAGTTTAGGAGGAAAATCATACGCATTTGTCATAGTTGATGATTACTCAAGATATACATGGGTACTATTCTTAAGTCACAAAGATGAAGCGTGTGAACAATTCATAAGCCTGTGCAAGAAAATTCAAAATGAAAAGAGATATACTATCACTAAAATTCGAAGTGACAGGGGTAGAGAATTTAAAAATCAAGGCATGGAAGATTACTGCAATTCATTAGGAATAACTTATAACTTTTCGGCCCCAAGAACCCCACAATAGAATGGTGTAGTTGAAAGGAAAAATAGGTCTATACAAGAAATGACCAGAACTATGCTTAACGAACATAAAATACCTAAGTACTTCTAGGCTGAGGCAATAAATACTACCTGCTATGTTCTAAATAGAGTTTTGATTAGACCATCTCTAAACAAGATTTCGTACGAATTATGGAATGGCCATAGACCAAAATATCAAATTTTCATGTCTTTGGTTGTAAATGTTTTATGCTTAGAGACAATGAACATTTAGGAAAGTTTGATGTGAAATCAGATGAACGTATCTTCCTAGGGTATGCCTTAGATAGTAAAGCCTACATAGTATATAATAAACAAACATTAACTATTATGGAATCTATTCATGTAGTGTTCGATGAGTCAAATCCCTTCACTAAAAGTACTAATGAAGATGAAATCAAGATAAATAAGGAATTTGAAAATCTGTCCATTAAAAATGATTCAAAAAAGAGAAATGAAATTAAGGAAACATATTCTGAAACTAATCAAATTGAAAATGAGGTTAATGAACCGCCTAAAGAATGGAAGTACATAAAGAATCATCCCATTAATCAAATAATAGGTGAACCATTATGTGGAGTAGTCACACGATCTTCACTTAGGAATATGATTAGTCATTTTGCCTTTCTATCTCAAGAAGAACCTAAGAATATGAATGAAGCAATTGAGGATGAATTATGGGTGTTGTCCATGCAAGAAGAGTTAAACCAGTTTGAGAGAAACAAAGCATGGACGTTAGTTCCTAGACTTAAGGATAAGACAATTATTGGAACAAAATGGATATATAAGAACAAGAAATATGAACATGGAATAGTAGTTAGAAATAAGACAAGATTAGTAGCTTAGGGATATAACCAGGAAGAAGGAATAGATTTTGAAAAAACCTTTGCACCTATAGCTAGGATGGAAGCCATTCGAATGCTTTTAGCTTATGTAGCTTTTAAGGATTTCAAACTATATCAAATGGATGTCAAAAGCACATTTTTAAATGGCTACATAAGTGAAGAGGTATAAGTAGAACAACTCCTAGGTTTTGAAAACCATAAGAATCCAAATCACGTTTACAGACTAACAAAAGCCTTGTACAGTTTAAAGCAAGCTCCTAGAGCTTGGTAAGAGAGATTAAGCGGCTTTCTACTGGACAATGGATTTATCAAAGGAAAGATAGACACAACACTCTTTATAAAGTCTAAGAAAGATGACATGCTCTTAGTTCAAGTATACATAGATGATATCATATTTGGAGCTACAAATAAAGACTTTTGTAATGACTTTGCTAGTACTATGCAAAATGAATTCGAGATGAGTATGATAGGTGAACTAAATTTCTTCCTAGGACTTCAGATCAAACAAACAAAACATGGAATCTTTATAAATCAATCAAAGTACATTAGAGATCTTAGCAAGTGCTCAGAGATCATTGCAGCTCAGTCGCTCCTTGGAGGTCGGCCTGGTCAAAATGGAATTTCATAGGATAAATAGGGTAGATACTGTTTATATACGTAAATAAGTACATAAAATAATATTTTGACTGACATAATTTGTAGAAATATAGGTAAAATAATAATAATAATAATAATAATAATAATAATAATAGTAATAATAATATAAGTATCCTATGCGGGGGCCCATAAGATTGTGTGGGGTCCACATGAGTCCCGAAGCCTTGTGGAGGTTTACACGAGTTTCGAAACTGTGTAGGGCTCATAAAATTGTATAAGGATTATTGGAATTACATAAGATCCATTCGGATCTCGAAGTTGTGTGGGGCCCACATGAGTTTTCAAAATTCAAATATAATTCTTTTTCAAAAATAAATAATAAAAAAAATAAATACTAAAAATAGTTTAAAGGTAATAACAATGATAATAATAATGATAATAATGATTAAAAAAATAATAATAAAATAATTAATTAAGTAATTAATTAATTAAGTAAGCAATTAATTAAAAATTTATTTAATGGGAATGGTGGCAAACACTCCCACATGGCCTCTATCCCCATCCCATACTCAACCCATACTTTACCCACCCCTTGCCCATTCTTTAATTTTAAAAAAATTATAATTTCACCCATCTCCCCACCCTTTTATAAATTCCATTTCTTCCCCAAAAATTTCCTATAAATAGGAAGCTCTCAACCTTCATTTTTCATAACAATTTTTTCAAGGAAGAGACGGATTAGTGAGTGAAAGAATTTATGGTGGAAAGAGAATTTTTGAGTAAATTCTTACTCACCCACTCTTTCCAATCTCATTTCTTAGAGATAGTTATTGTGTTCTTAACACAAGGTAAAAGAAGAAGGTAAGCAAAATTTGATTATGTTAGTTTCTTTTTATTTAAAATTCATACCTGAGTTTATTTTGTAAGTTTTCATGAGTTTATTTTTACGTATATCTAATTATACTAGTTTTATCTTTAATATACTTGTATTTATTTTTTTGGTCAAAAAATGTTCTAATCCCCTTGGGTAAATTTTCAGCATTTCTTTCTATTAAAAAAAAAATTATATATATTTTTAACACAAAAATTGTGTGGCATGAGTTTATTTTTATGTTGCATTATTCATGAAAATATAAGTAAAGATTAAATTTTCACGAGATTATTTTAAATTACATAAATTATAATAAGATGGTTTTAAAACCCCTTATGGCAAAGCAAGTTCAGAGTTATAGATGTTCGGTACCACAGCTTAAAGTTTAAACGGATCAGAGTGTATCCACACTATTTTCAGAGTGGTTATTTATATTAGTGGATTTCTCCTGAGTGCACACCTAGTTCCGAACCATAACTTAATAAGGAAAATCTCACTTAATGTTTACGTACGTTGATTTAGTTTGATCGGCCAGCCAGTTAAATCCAGTCTTCAGATCACACAACCCAGTCATGGGGGTAAACATGACTTACGGCAAACTGGCCTAAGGGTGGTTTTTACAATATATGTTTATACATATTTAATTACATGTACATAGTTATTAATGAGTTGAAGGAAAAGTATAAGTTTATATGAAAAGGATTATTCTTGTACCTAAATGATGATTTGAAGGACACGTATAAGGAAAAGTATATGTATGTATATAGTTAAATATTTTTATAGTTTTAAAGTTAAAATTTTCATTTAATGGTCACAGTATATGGTTATTAAATTTTACTGTTATAGTTGATGGTGAAAGTTTTATGCAGAAATTTTTAGATTTACATTTATTTTAGAAGAAATTTTGAAGTTATAGTATTAAATATTATTTTATGAAATTTTTAAAAGTTCATTTTGGTCACACACTAATAATAATCTTATTTACTTACTGAGCGTCGTCTCACTCCAATCATATTTTTATTTCAGATAACTATGAAGGGCATGTCGGAAATCAGGCTTAGCAAGCATGCGGGTGGGGATAGAAAAAATAAAGATTGATTAGAAATGTTAGTATGATGCCAGATATTTATGCTTGTTTAATTTTTCTTCTTTTAAAATAAATGATTGTAATATGGATAATTAGTGCTCTGGTTTAATAATAATTGAGTTTATTTACTTCCGCTGTAAATCAATAGTAAAAAGTAAATATCCCAGATCCTTCGGGGTTAGAGTATTACATTTGGTATCAGAGCAATAAGTTATAAGTTCTGTAGACTTTAAGAAATAATTTTTACCAGAGCATAGGATATATGTTCTACATACTCTAATATATAGATTTTACCAGAGCTTAGGCATAAAACATGATTTGGGTAGGCTTGGGTAGTTTAGAATATTTATTTTAGTTTGTTATATTATTATACGTTAATAATAGATTTATGATTTTAAAATAACATTTGATCATTGTTTATGAATGGATCCTAAAGATAGTAGCATTGAAGGAAATGAGATTAACGTGAAGGCTCCCAAGGATAGGTTATAATCATTGATTTTCTAAAAAAAATGGTAGTATTATTAAAGACATGTTAATTAATTTAAATATGTTATTTATATTTGTAGAAACACATACCTATATTGATGACTCATAATTAATTGTCAGATGCATTAATAATTTAAAATTTTTATGTATATAAATATAATAATATAATAATATCTGAGATGTATTTATTTTCACTGTTATTATTTTCACTAAATATATAAGAAATAACACATTAGACCCTACTGAGTTTAGAAGTGCTACACATACAAATAGATATGAACAAACAGTCTATTATGAAATCTAAATTTACCCAAAATTTCTTCGCATGTATAAGTTGGATATAAATATGTATTTTTACATTACATATTCAGTTATCAACAAAACATTCAAGTTTAATTTAGGAATATATATTTTGACAAGATCTTTAATTTTAATTTTGTATTAATTTATAAGGAATTAAATATAATTTAAATATTACTTATCATATTTAAATAAATATATATATATATATATATATATATATATATATATAATCCCTTAGCATGTGCAAGTTAAATATGTATATGTATTTTTTTCCCCATTGCATATTCAATTTTCATTAAATATCCAAGTTTGATTTAGGAGTACAAATTTTGACGAAATCTTTAATTTTGTATAAATTTATAAAAATTAATACATCTTAAATTTTTTTAGATTAAAAAAAAAAAACTTTATATAGTAAAAAATTCCCTTAATGAAAGCAATATAAAAATTAACTAATTTCCTTCAAATAACTAACCAATGTCAAATCATCAATCGGCCAAACATGCCCAACATATATTTGATCTAATATAATAATAATAATAATAATGGAATATATATATATATATATATATATATATATAAAAGGAGTACTCTTGCAGTTAAAAAAAAAAGCCTCATGGGTGGAAATCATCGGCAATAGCTCACTTACCCCTGAACTAAGGCCAGGGCATGAGACCACTTGGCCATAATGGGGAATTGAACCAGCGATCGCATGGATGCATGGCCGGTTCCTTACCACTAGGCCACCCCAGCCAAGTGGTGACCTAAGGATGAAATTAATTATAGTTAAAGTATTAATAAAGATGTAAAAACATAAAAAGAACCTTGAATTCGTAAATTTTGCAATACGTGTCGTTCGCTCGATTTTCGCGACACATATTGCTCTCCCTCGATTTTTGAAAAATGCGTCACTCGAGGCACACGTCGCTCTCTCTTGATTTTTGTGACACACATCGTTCTCCCTTGATATTTTCAAAACTCATCGCTCGATATCCGTGACACACGTCGCTTTCTCTCAATTTTTGTGATACACATCGTTCTCTCTCAATTTGTGCAAAACGCGTGCTTAATATCCATGACACACGTCGCTCTCTCTCGATTCTCGCGGCACATATCGCTCTCCCTCGATTTGTGCAAAACGCGTTGCTCGATATCCATAACACGCGTCGCTCTCCCTCGATTCTCGCAGCACGCATCGCTCTCTCTAGATTTCCACACCACACGGCCATTCCCTTATAAAAAGGGTATGCCCTCCTCAAACTCTAAGCATCACAACCTTCTACCATCTTGAAAAACCACATTTCGATTTGTAGAGATTAGTTCTTCCCAACTTTTCTCTTGGTTGTCTCATTACTTGAAAATGTTGTCAAATCACCCAACTCCTCAAGCTGCTGAGAGCAGCACTAGATTGCCAATCCAAAGATGGAAACCTAGCAAGGCACGGCTGGAGATTTTAGAGGAGGCATTCCGCAGTAGTCAAGGGGTGAGAACCGTAGGCGTAGGCAGGAATCATTTGGAGAAGCCACTATCTCAACTACTACCCCATCAATTCTCCATCTTACCTTCTCCGCTACTACAGCCCCGAGCAGTGCCCCTGCCATTCTTCCAACCCTCATCCCTATCGAGAATATTCCATCTATGAAACTTACCACTAATATCACTCCAATGAGTCATATCCCTTACAATGGCAATATCACAATCACCACACTAAGGGTTTCAGATAATGCTGGCCTACTCCACCATTGCAAGGAGATCCAGTACGCGTTAAGAATCATATACGGGCCACCAATTACTCATTATGATCATCCCCACCAAATGCCATAAAGGGAATAAGGAAGTTCTCCCTCCCTCACCAAACAAACAGGCTTTCTCTCCCATTTTTCGACCCAAGCCGGCAACTTTACAAGAGGTCAACTCTGTCAATAAAGAACCCAGGCGGTTAGCAGTGACATCGCTAGCACTTCAATAGATGCTGACGTTGATCTAAGGATCTAAAGGCCAGATTTCATTTCATTTTTATACATATATTTTAATTTATAGGACATGTATAATACATATATATATATATATATAATTATCCTTTTCCACATCTTCTGAATTTCTTTTCCATTTCAACCCCTATTAGACCGACGATTCACACTTCAATTCCCAAAATAAAATACTTCGCCAAATTGACTCTCAAACTATTCTAAGACTTAGTTAAATCGTTAATCAATTTACTCTTTCAAATAGCATAACCAATTATACATTACTCATCTTCAATTAGCAAATTTCAAGGACGAAATTTTTATAAGGAGAGGAGTATGTGATGATCCAAAAATGTATATACGATTAAAACACAATAATAATAAAATAATAAAAATGGTTATTAAGTTAATATCAATACAGAAATATTTTTATGTAAGATCCTTGATTCCATGTTTGATGCTTATGAAAGACCTTGTTTTAGCGAGTGCTTAGAGACCATTGCTGCTCAGTCACTCCCTAGAGGTCGGCCTAATCAAAATGGAATTTCATAAGATAAACAGGATAGACATTGTTTATATACGTAAGTAAGTACATAAAATAATGTTTTGACTGACATAATTTGTAGAAATATATAATAATAATAATAATAATAATAATAATAATAATAATAATAATATAAGTATGCTATGCGGAGCCCACAAGACTGTGTGGGGCCCACATGAGTCCCGAAGCCGTGTGAAGGTTTACACGAGTCTCGAAATTGTGTAGGGCTCGTAAAATCGTATAAGGATTATTAGAGTTATGTAGGATCCATTTAGGTCTCAAAATTGTGTGGGGCCCACAAGACCATATGGGGCCCACATGAGTTTTCAAAATTCAAATTTAATTTTTTTTAAAAAATAAATAAATACTAAAAATAGTTTAAAAGTAATAAAAATGATTAAAAATAATAATAATAAAATAATTAATTAAGTAAGTAATTAATTAAAAAATTATTTAATGGGAATGGTGGCAAGCACTCTCACATGGCCTCTATCCCCATCCCATACTCAACCCATACCTTACCCATCCCTTGCCCATTCTTTAATTTTAAAAAAATTATAATTTCACTCATCTCCCCACACTTTTATAAATTACATTTCTTCCCCAAAATTTTCCTATAAATAGGAAACTTTCAACCTTCATTTTTCACAACAATTTTTCCAAAGAAGAGAAGGATTCGTGAGTGAAATAATTTGTGGTGGAGAGAGAATTTTTGAGTAAGTTCTCACTCACCCACTCTTTCTGATCTCATTTCTTAGAGATAGTTATTGTGTTCGTAGCACAACGTAAAATATGAAGGTAAGTAAATTTGATTATGTTAGTTTCTTTTTATTTAAAATTCATACCTGAGTTTATTTTGTAAGTAAATTTTAATTATGTTACTTAGTTCCATAAAATTTCCATGAGTTTATTTTTACGTATATTTAATTATATCAGTTCTATCTTTAATATACTTGTATTTGTTTTTTTGGTCAAAAAATGTTCTAACCCCCTCGGGTAAATTTTTAGCATTTCTTTCTATTAAAAAAATTATATATATTTTTAACACAAAAATTGTGTGGCATGAGTTTATTTTTACGTTGCATTATTTATGAAAATATGAGTAAAGATGAGATTTTCATGAGATTATTTTAAATTGCATAAATTATAATAAGATGGTTTTAAAACCCCTTATGGCAAAGCAAGTTCAGAGTTATAGATGTTCGGTACCACAGCTTAAAGTTTAAACGGATCAGAGTGTATCCACACTATTTTCAGAGTGATTATTTATATTAGTGGATTTCTCCTGAGTGCACACCTGGTTCCGGACCAGGACTTAATAAGGAAAATCTCACTTAATGTTTACGTACGTTGATTTAGTTTGATCGGCCAGCTAGCTAAGTCCAGTCTTCGGACCGCACAACCCAGTCATGGGGGTAAATATAACTTACGGAAAATAGACCTAAGGGTGGTTTTTCCAATATATGTTTATACATATTTAATTACATGTACATAGTTATTAATGAGTTGAAGGAAAAGTATAAGTTTATATAAAAAGGGTCATTCTTGTGCCTAAATGACGATTTGAAGGAAACGTATAAGGAAAAGTATATGTATGTATATAGTTAAATATTTTTATAGTTTTAAAGTTAAAAGTTTAATTTAACGGTCACAGTATATGGTTATTAAATTTTACTGTTATAGTTAATGGTAAAAGTTTTATGCAGAAATTTTTAGATTTACATTTATTTTAGAAGAAATTTTGAAGTTATAGTATTAAATACTATTTTACGAAATTTTTAAAAGTTCATTTTGGTCACACACTAATAATAACCTTATTTACTTACTGAGCGTTGTCTCACTCCAATCATATTTTTATTTCAGATAACTTTGAAGGGCATGTCGGAAATTAGGCTTAGCAACCATGCGGGTGGGGATGGAAAAAATAAAGATTGATTAAAAATATTAGTATGATGCCAGATATTTATGCTTGTGTAATTTTTCTTCTTTTAAAATAAATGATTGTAATATGGATAACTAGTGCTCTGGTTTAATAATAATTGAGTTTATTTACTTCCATTGTAAATCAATAGTAAAAAGTAAATGTCCTAGATGTTGACCTTACAAGTCCAATCCGGTTTTGATAATGACAAATCACTTGGTATTTGATTTGTGCATTGAGTTTGTGAATAGGACCTATACTAAGCATGCACGAAAAGATAACGAGTCATGGAAGCCATAAAGTAAAGCTGATACATTTTGGAAAGCACCATGGAACTCAAAGAGTGCGAGAATCAATATGCAAGCGGCAAAGTTCAAGAATATCTTGGGAATGGGTATTTAGATCTCATGTACTTACATTTTCGTATGACTTAATTTGAGGCTCATAACTTAGAATGATTGTTAGGATTCATGCATTTCATGTACATCATTAGGAAACCTTCATGGACTTAGAAATGTTTTTGAAATCATGGAAAATATGCTTTATAAAAGGCCTAAGAAAAAGAGCAAAGCATTTTCTAAAATTAGAGAAAGGAAATAAAAAATTTGGACTTCGGTAGCCTGAACTTCACTTCAGTAGCCTGAAGAATTTCTTTGGTAGCCTGAAGATTAAGTTTGGTAGCCTGAAGAATTAATGGGAAAACACAGCAAGAAGGCCGAGGTACTTCGGTTGCCTGAACTGGAACTTCGGTCGCCTAAAGTCACCACTTTAGGAGCTTGAACTCACTTCGGTTGCCTGAAGTCGCGGGAAAGTTTAAAATTCAGATTTTTGTTAATAGAACTCGCAAGCTTTTTCTTTGATCCAATGGTTGAGATCAATCCTAAGGGTAAGACACTATAAATACTAAATATCTAAACCCTAGAACAAAGCTAAGACATACAAGAAGAGAAGAATACATATTATTGAAAAATATTGAGAAACTTGCTCTCATTGCTATATGATTGCCTACACTTCAACTTCTACTCATCGAGCTTGGGCAAATCAATTTAGAATCTCAAAGGGATCTCTCTTATACATCTTGATTGTCAACTTGGTATTGAGGTTTGATCATTCAAGTTATTATTTTTAAGAACTTCTCGTCTCATTACTTGTTATTGAACATCATTAGAAAAGTTTGATCTTGAGTGTGCACATACATATAAAAATTGTTTGTAAAAAGATCATTACTTGAGAAAGTTGTTTAGCTTTTGGTTGATTGATTTTTGATTCAAGAGTATAAAAATATACGTATATTTTTTCGTAGAGCTCATTATTGAAAAACCTATTTTTGATTACTTGATTGATCTTGTAAGTGCCCATACACATACTTAGTTATTCTAAACAAGATTGATACTTGATTTAGATTGTGTGGTTGATTGAAAGGGTTGATTTAAGTGTGTGTTCTCTAAAAGATTTATATTTTAGATATATTATAGCTTAATCAAATATCCTTGGTACTTATAACTATACAATTAATTGAGGGATATTTTCTGAAAATTAATATACTCAGTTTGTGATTGAGTACATGAAACTTTGTGATTTGCATTGACTTAATATTCAAGACAAAGTTTTTGTTAACAAGTTCACTTCAAATATATTTGTGCATTTTTGTAAAGTGAACCAAGAACCCTAGTTGACTCCAAAACATTTTAAATATATCTGTACTTGGGAGTTTTGGTTAAATAGGGAGTTGTGTGTTGAAGCATATCATACATAAAACGATTGTATCGTTTTTTCATACATTCATGAGCTTCAAGTTTTATCATATGATTATGTACTAGGACTTTGAAATGTACTCACAAGCTTTTGTTAAAAGAAACATTGAGTGTTTGCAGATTTGAGCCTAAATTGTAAACACGGTTCGAGTTGTGAACCTGGTGTGAGGAGGAAGCTGTACCTCTTGTAAGCAGCGGATTAGGAGGGAGCTGTACCTCTTGTAAGCAGCGGATTGTAAGGGAAGCTCTGTCGCGATTTAAGGAGCAGGGATTTTAGTGGAATTCTTGAGTGACTTGCTCAAGGCGAGAATGTAGGCTGGGTTGGCTAAATCTTGTAAAATCGTGGTTGCATTCTCTCTTCCTTTATCCTTTTTATTTTACGCAACGTATTTTAATGTCCTACTTGCTTGTGTATGTTGAATAACTTTACACGTACTTAATTGGGTAAAAAGGAATTCATTGATAAAATAACTTTAATTCAAACATAAGTCCCTACCATTAATTAGTTAAACATAGAAATAGGGATTGATTGGTAAATAGGTTTCAAATAATTTTTAAAATACCCAATTCAGCCCCCCTCTTGGGATTACACCTTAATCAACACCAGATACTTTGGGGTTGGGGTATTACAAAGATTGTGTCTACTCATGTATTATTATTATACACCCTTTTGTTGATGTCAAATGGGGGAGAAGAATCAGGCTCTAGCAAAGGCTCTAGCAAAAATAGCCAAAAATGCTAGGCAAAACTAATTGTGTAAAGGGGGAGAAGAATTACGCTATAGAAGAATCAGGCTATAGGAGACGAATCAGGCTGATTGGGCAACAATGCTTTGGCAAACCTAATTGTGTATGAGCATGAGAATATCTTATTTGACATAAGCATATTTCATTTGTTGAATATTTGATGCATTATTTAAGGGGGAACCTTACTAGGTGTAACCCATTTTATATTTTTTCTTGTGTATTTGTCATCATAAAAAAAAAGGAAGATTGTTGACTCTATGAGTCCAATATAGTTTGGATAATGACAAATCACTTGATATTTGATCTGTGCATTAAGATTGTGAACATGAACAATATTTAGCATGCACGGAAGGATAACAAATCATGGAAACCATGAAGATTAAAGCATACACATCTTGGAAAAATCCATGGAACTAAAGGAGTTGAAGAATGAAGATGCAAGCTGCAAGTTCAAGATCGTCATGGAAATGGGTACTTAGAACTAATGTATTCAAATTTTTCGTATGATTTAATTTGAGGCTCAAATTATACCCTAGACTAACCTTAGGACTCATGCATCTCATGAACATCATTAGGGGATATTTATGGACTTAGAGATATTTTTAAAACCCGAAAAATACTTTATAAAAGAGCAAAGAAAGAGAGCAAAGCATATTTTTTAAACTAAAAAAAAATCCAGGAATTGGTCAGTTTAGAAGACCGAACTCAACGTTTAGTCGTTTGAAGATGTAACTTCAGAAAATCGAAGTTAAGCTCAGTTATCTAAAGAATTTCTTCAAAAGACCAAAGATTAAGTTCAATCATATGAAGAATTAATGGTGAAACACAAAACCTGGCAAAAGCACCTCAAAAGACTGAACTCAAAATTCAGTCGTCTGAACCTAACGCTTCAGAAGACTGAACCCTAACCTCAGTCGTCTGACCTCCTGTCCAGGTTAATTTTTTGAAGCTCTAAAGAACTTTAGTATCCGGACCTTAACCCTCAGCTGTCTGAACTTGTAGGAAAGTTTAAAATTTTAATTTTTAATGAGAGAGCACGCAAACCATTTTTTGATCCAATGGTTAAGATTCATTCTAAGGGCAAGGCACCTATATAATGAACATCTAAACCCTAGTGCCCCAAGGTGAATAGAGGAGAACAAACCTTTGGCGTACAATTGAAGAGATTGCATGTTTAGCATAACTTTGAACACACTACTAAGACATTTTTCTGGGATTTCAAAGTTCTTACGTTGAATCTGAGCTAAGGTTATCTCGATTTTCAAAAGACAATCTAGCAATCATTGTGGAATCATTTTGGTATTGAGGTTTGGTACATCGATCTGCACGTTAATACTTATTGTCATAGAGTTTTTCATCTAAACTGATTTACTTGTTGATATATATATTTCAAAGAACTTTTCATCTCAAAATCAATTATTGAATATAAGTTGAGTGATTGATCTTGAGTGTGTTTAATTATAGATTATTTAGATAAGATCACTACTTAAGAAAGGTTTTTGCCATTGGTTAAATAGTTTTGCTTCAAGTGTGTATTCAGTTAAAGACTCTATATTCTTTGATATCACAAAACCACTTGAGTAAATATCCTGAGTGTTCATAACTATATTTTTTATTGAGGGATATTTTCTGGGAAACATTATATTCAGTTTTTGATCTTAGGAAATCATATTATCTATATATATATATATATATATATATATATATATATTCATATTACAAAGATCATATTGTGATTGAATATTTTAAAGAAAGTTTTTAATTTTGATTGATATAATATTCAAGACAAAGCTTTTGATAAGTTTACATTAGATATTCGTGCATTTTTGCAGAGTGAACTAGAATCCTAATTTTCTCCAAAGCTTTTAATTATATCATTACTTGGGAGTTTCGATAAAAAGGGAAATTATGTGTTGAAGCATATCATTCATCTAACGATTATATCATTACATACATACTGAGCTTCAAGTTTCATCATATGTATATGTGTTAGGATTTCAACTGTACTCACTAACTTTATTAGAAGCGAATCTTGAGTTGTTTTGCAGATTTGATATTATATTGTAATCACGGTTTGGGTTATGAACCAGGTGAGGAGGAAGCTGTGCCTCTTGTAAGCAGCGGATGTAAGGGAAGCTCTGTACCGGTTAAAGGAGCAGGGATATAGTGGAACCCTTGAGTGGGTTGCTCAAGGCGAGGACGTAGGCCGGGTTGGGTGAACCTCGTAAAATCATGTTTGCCTTCTCTCTTCCTTTATCTTTTTATTTTCCTCACTGCATTTCATTACTCATATTTTATGTGTGCATGTTTGAATAACTCCACACACACTTAATTGGGTAAAAAGAATTCATTGATAAAATAAATTTAAATCAACCTCAAACTCCTGCATATAATTTGTTAAACATAAAAATCAGGATTAAGTGGTAATTAATTTGAAAGATTTTAAAAATACCCAATTCACCCCCTTCCTCTTGGGATTACACCTGAACTAACAACTAATATTATATCTTTCATAGCTCATGGATACCAATATGAAGAGCAACACAAAACAAACAGATTTATCCACTTGATTCAGCATTAGCATACATGGTTTAACTTCATATCAAAATTCATGCTTATGCTCATATTTTCAATATATGGTGAACCATAAATCATCAATGTTTTCATTGTTTTTAAAGATTTCAAGATACCAATTTCAAGATATGCATATGTAGTATATAGCATATCATATAAGCATGAAATATATCATTATCATGTGCATTGTACTACACTTTTGCTTAGATTGTTCTTATGTTGCTCAACTATCTATTATTTTCAAATTAAGTTCCATTCAAGCTTGTTTATAAATTTTTCCTTCATTCAGTCAGCTGAGCGTAGGGTCAGTCAACTGACTGTAACCTTCTTTACACACAGTTGTTCAATCAGTCGGCTAATCTTATGGTCAGTCGGTTGACCTTTGTTTTCTTTCACCACTTCTCTGTCAAGCTCTCTTCTAAATACTTATGCAGCAAGTTCTATTTGCTTCAGCTATTCTTTTCTTTTGATTTCATATAAACATCCAAACTTCATGTGTAATAACCCGAAAAATTTTTTTTTTTTTTTTAAATAATTAATTAATTAAGTGGTTAAACACTATTAAATTAATGTATTAAATAAACAAATAAAAATAAATAGTATAAAAATAATAATTATTATTAATTAATTAATGAATTAATTAAATGTTATTGAATTAAATAAATAAATAGTAAAGAAAAAAAAAGAATAAAGATATATATATGTAAGTTTAATATATGTATATATAAAAGTTAAAGTATAATATATATATATATATAATATATGATATAATATTATTATGATAAGTTAAAGTAATAAATATATGTAAAGTAAAAAGAAAGAAGAAGAAGAAGTCTGCAGGCATCTGAGACACGCCCCCCCCCCCCTGAACTGATTTCCTGCGCCTTCCACTCCTCCGTCTCCGCTGCTCTCTCTTCCCTCATTTTTCGATTAATATTCGATCGATCAGGAAACGGAAGATGCTATTGGGTTCCTAACTCCGCCATCGACATTTCTACTGGAGCAGATTTTTCATAAGAACGACTTAGGCACTGGTCTTGGGGAAAGGTAATTTTTCCTCAATTTCTCAATTTTTGGTTAAATCTGCTGTTGAATCGACGATCACGCACCACCACGGGGTCCTAATCATCGTTGTCGTTATTTTGGCGTAGGTAATTTTTCAATTGGGGTTTTCTAGGCCCTACTCTAAAGCGAGAGTGGGATTTGGGAAATTTGGCAATTTTGCTAAATTTAAGGGTATATTTATTTATTTTCGAATTATAGCCCTAGGAAATATTTAAATAATATTTTATTTAGGAATAATTTATTGGAGTTAGGAATTTTTGATTCAGGGTCCGGGTGAGCGCCGCAGGTATTTTTCGGAGTCCCTGTTGGCGTAGTTCAAGAAACTAGGTAAGGGGAAAAATATATATTAAATCAGAATTTTTATGAATTTAATGGAAAAATAAATTGTGTTATATATACGTGTATATGTTTCAATATAGGTAAAATGCCAGTCATTTAAATTATATTTCCTTCGAGTTTAGGGCTGTTTATTAGATATGTATATGTGAAAATGAACTGATAAAAGTGGAAAAATATTTTTAGAATATTTATGTAAGACATGAAAGGTATTTTTAGTATATAAATATTAAATGTTGGTTGGCTTATTTTACAGGCAGTGTATGAATTTTATTGCTAAATTGTGTGGCATGAGATTCTGTGCAAATATATGTTAAATTTATGAGATACAGGCTAAGTAAGTAAAGCAATGAAAATAAAATATGATATGGACAATGTTGCCTGTGTATGTTAAATGCAACCATATAAATGTAAGACAGCTGAAAGACAGCCATGTTAGCAGATCTAGCACACTTCTGTGTAGACTAACTGATGACAGCTAAAAGGAGCCGTGTTAGCAGATCTAGCACGTTTCTACGTAGACTAACTAATGATAGCTAAAGACCAGCTGTAGTACGAAGTAATGAAATGAAATGTTATGCAATGAAATGACGATGAAATGGCAATGAAATGAAATGACAAAGGTAAATGATGTAAATGGGAAAGAGTCACTTAAAGTGAAAAGAAATGCAAAGTTAAGTTATGAACAGGAATGAATGTGCATTAATGTATAATGACAGAACAGAATGATGTATTATGATAATAGAAGTATGTATGTATGTAAAACATGTTACGATTGGGTAAGGTGTACCTTCGCCTGAGGGCTTGCTGAGTAAGGCGAGTGCACTAGTAGCTTCAGATGTGGTAGTAGCTGCATATCGCGTTAGGGCAGAGGGAACCTACTTGTATGGGCGGATAGAATTCCTTATCCTTAGGGCCTTTGCCGGTAAACCATTGTTGAATGCATGAGTACGAGATCAATTTAACACTTGAGGGCTTACTGAGTAAGGTGAGTGCTCTAGTATGTTTTAATTGTGACCTTAGGGTTACATAAGTATCAGAGTAGAGGGGTGCTACTTGTATGGGCGAGTAATCCCCCCTATCCTTGGGTAATCTCTTGGGTTAAACATTTGTATGTGTTTGTTTAGGATCAGAAAATGACTTTCAGCATTATGTTAATGATTTGCAAATATTTTAAAATGATATGTATAATCTCATGATGACCACACGCTGAGTTTAATATATTGTTTCTTCCCTTACTGAGATGTGTCTCACCCGAATATGAATTCATCTTTTTTAGGATTTCTCAGGATCGAGCTTTGAGAGCTCGAGATTTTATAACATTTTTGGAAGATATAAGAAAAAAGGGTATATTTTTATGTTAATTCTGATATGTATATTTTATGTTTTAATTCAATTATGAAAGGATAGTTGTGAAACATACTGGTATTAGTGGATAATGTTTTGGAAACATGTATATATTTGAATACTGGTGGATAATTAATTTATTATGGTTGGTAGTTAGAATTAGTAAACTCTGGTATAATGTTATATGGAGATTATGGTTATATTTCCGCTGCATATATTATGGATTATGGATTATCAGGGATTTTATTAGATATAACACACCGGACCCGGATTTAAGGGTTGGGGGCGTTACATCATGTATCTTAATGCTTTCTAATTTAAGGCTTGTATGAATCATTAATTAAGGTCAACAACTTTTATTTATTTTTTATTTGTTTTAGAACAATAAGCTCTTAAACTCTTCTTTGACAATTTCCATATAAGGCTTTTGACCTAAGTACCCATAATTTCTTGGGTCCCAATGATTTACTAAAGGATGTTTCTTTTACTTTCCATAGTTATTTTGTTTTCACACCCTTTCGCTTAAATGGACATTCAAACTTTATATGTCCTTTCTTTTTACATAGATAGCATGTGGTGTGAGTGTAGTCATTTGAGGAGGTGCTAACATAATTTTTAGATTCTTTTGTAAAGTATCCCATGTAAAGATTCTTTTTCCTTTTATTTTCAATTCCATTGAACCCTATGCCTTCTTTATTTAGAGACATTCTTTGTAAGCTAATCATTTTGTCAAAATTTTCTTTTCCTTTAGTGAAGTTGTAAATGATCTTTTCTTTATCTTCAATTTGATGTTTGAGATCATTTATCTCAATATCATTCTTGTCATCAACCTTCTTTTCTAATTTCTCTAATTCTTGAGATAATTTTCTGATTTTATCCTCTAATTCAAACGTATATATGTCTTTCTCATATTCCATAGAGGATAGGGATCGAAGATCTTCTTTCATCTTTTCATTTTTTCTTTCTAGTTGCTTGATTTTTGAGTCCTTTTTCATTTTTAGCAAGATTTTTAGATTCTAACTCCTTTGTCATAACTTCATTCTTACTTTATATTTTCTTGATCTTTGAATCCTTTTCTTTTTTAGCAATTTTAAGGGATTCTAACTCTTTCATGATACCTTCTTTCTTATTCTTCTATGAAGTATATCATTTAGTCACATTAATTAACATCTATGCACCTTGAATAAGTCATTTTGAAGTTCTTCATAAGATGACATGCTCTCATCATCAGATTCCTTAGATGAGTAATTATCATATTCAATATCCGATTTGGATGAGGAACATTGTTCTTTATTATCATCCCATGCCATAAAGCAAGTATAAGCAACCTCTTGGTCACTTGATTCACATTCTAAACTACTTGTACTCATGTTGTCCCAAGTTGTGGTTTTCATGGACTTTTTCTTTTTCTTTTTAGAATCTTTCTTAAGTAGTGGACACTCCGATTTTATATGTCTAACTTTGTTGCAATTATAACATGTGGGGATTTTATTATTTGATTTCTTTGTATTAGTTTCTTCTTCATCTGATTCAGAGTTTTGATTTCTTCTTTTGAATTTGTTATTCCTTCTAAGGATTTTTGATAGTTTCTTGGATATATAGGCTAATTCATCTTCATCTATTTCATTTTTATCCTCATCACTACTAGAATTTTCTTTTGAGGCTTTGCAGACTATGGATTCTTGGGCTTTGGTTTTTCCATTCCTTTCATTCATTGACATTCCTATGTGAGGAGAGAAGCTATAACTTCATCTAAGGAGGTGTTTTTCAAATTTCTTCCTTCCATTATGGCAGTGGCTTTTGGTTCCCATATAGGTGGCAGCCCTCTAAGAATTTTTCTTATAATCTCATAGGTAGTGTAGGTTTTTCCTAAGGCATTTAGGGAATTTATTATGTGAGTGAACCTAGTGTACATGCTAGTTATGGATTCATCTGGGTTCATCTTAAAAGCTTCATATTCACTTGTAAGTATATCAATTCGATTGTCCCTTACATTAATAGTGCCTTCATAGGTTACCTCTAACTTATCCCAAATTTCTTTGGCTGTTTTGCAAGCCATGACTCTATTGAATTCATTAATATCTAGAGCACAATATAAATCATTCATAGCATTAGAATTAATTTGCAACATTTTGAGATCTAAATCAGTCATATCCTTTTTCTCCTTAGGGACTTGTTTTCCATCTACTAGTTTGAAGGGAATTAGGTCACCATCTGTGACAACCTCCCAAACTTTCCAATTCATAGTTTGAAGATATATTATCATCCTTTGTTTCCAAAATATATAATTTAAACCACAAAAGATGGGTGGTCGGATAGAGGATTGGCCCTCTCTGAAGGGAGCTACTCCTATATGTGCCATTAAGATCTTTGTATAGCTACTGATTAAGATTTGCTATAATTTCGCTCTGATACCAATTGAAAACAAAGGTGTAGTCCCAAGAGGGGGGTGAATTGGGTTATTAAAATTTTTTTCAAATCTTTTAAAAAATTCTTAACCTCTTTTAATTCTTTCAAAGATTTCTTGTCTTCTCGTTAGTAAAATTTAATATTCTTTTATTCAATCCACAACCACACAATACAAGTAACCAAAACAAAGCTCAATCAAACAACCAATTGATTTGCTAAGTACAAGTTAACTACAGCATTATTAAGATTGATGAATGCTTGCAATATTCAGCAATTGTAAGCAAAGATTTAGAACATAAGCTTAACCACAACTTTGGAATATAAACACACTCCAATCAATATCAAACTTTAAACCATTCAACAACAATATATTTAATCAATATATTAGATACAACTTTCAGCTTTTGTTGTCAGCCTTGTGGATATGAATTTGATTCAAGCCCTAAGGTTAATACAATCCCTTTAATAATGAATTAGCTTTCTCGAAATTGATTTTCAACAAAAACATTCACACTCTTCCCAAAATTCAAAATTTAAATAAATTCTTAGTTAGTTATCTTTGGGTGTTAACCAATTAACGCACTCCCTTATGGTTTCCGCAAAGTATGGTTTAACTAACGTACTCCCTTTCGATTTCCACAACCCAAATCAAAATTAGACTTTAAGTTTACTTAATTTTCAAATTTACGTAGTATATATGATTAAGAAATTAAATCATCCACTTAATTTATATGTGTTGAAAATAAAGAGTAAGGGAAAGAGAGAGTGAGACCACAACTTTTACGAGGTTCGGCTTATACCCAGCCTACGTCCTCGTCTTTGGCAAACCATCGAACGATTCACTAAAACTAGTTCCTTTGCTGGGCAGAACAACACCGTTTACACACTTCTTTAATAATCTAAAGTCCATCTCTCCAAGCGATATCCCTTTACTCGCTCACTCCTTCACTAGGCTAAAGGCCACCTTTTTAAGCGATATCCCCTTGCTTAACCAACGATCCAAATACCTTGGAACATCAAAGAACTACAAGAAACACAAGATACAATTTGCGTACAAGTATACTCTCATAAAGAGCAAGTTAGTATAATTTCAGCACTATGTACTTTAAGAAATTAAATACCAATATAAAATAGAATTGAAGCTCAAGTGTAGAATTCACCAAGGTTTCTTTAGTGATTGAGAAAACTCGGTATGAGAACTGTAGGTTGATGTTTCAGCATCAATTTAGATGATTTCCCCCGGCAAGAGTATGAGCAATAGAGAACTTTGAGAGATATTGTGAGATTTAATGCAAGTATGTTGTGTATTTTAATTTCTTGGGATTAAGGTAGTATTTATAGGCTTTTTAGGATTAGTTTCTTTGTTCTCCAAGTTACTTGGAGTGTCCTCCAAGTTTTTATAATGATCACATTTGAAAAACCATTTTTTAGAATTTTCTTGTTAGGCTCAAAACTTTGAAATCTCGTGGAGTCAGTCGGCTGGACAAGCTATTGGGCAAGCAATTTTCACAGGGTTAGTTGGTTGGATAGGCGGTAGACACCTTTCTATCTGTTTAGAATTTAACCCAAATAAATATCAGTCAGCTAGCTCGACACAGGTCAAAAATGGTCAGTCGGCTGGGCATGTCAGTTGGCTGACTGATTTCAGTGCAAACTGTTAGTTGGCTAGGCAATTATTCATTTTGGTGTTTTCCTATCAGTCAGCTGAGTAAACCCAGTGTAATCTGGTCAATCGGTTGACCAGTCATTTTTCTGGTTTTTCATTTTTAATTTTTCAAAATTAGTTTTGCTCTCTTGCTTTGATATTTCATAAAACATTTTCTGGGGTTTTAAAATAGGTTTCTAAGTCCATAAATATCCCCTAAAGAGCTTCAACAATATATCAAAAAGATATTTAAAATATGAAGCCCTTACATAAAGACTTCTAGGACATTTGACATTTTGAAACACTCAAGTCTTCATGCTTGTTTTGCTTTGAACACTTTGCTTTTCTTTGGCTTTCTTGCTTTGCTTCTTTAATTCCATCTTGACTTCAAGCTTAACCTATCATCTTTAAAATCATGTTTTTGATCCTTTAAACTTCATTTGATCCTTATGAGCACTTTGACCTTACTTTCACATATGTGAGCCCTGAAATCATCACTTAACCAAATATGTTAAGTTCCACTTATTTGTTAGCATCAAAACAATATTTTAAGACGTGTAAGGCCAACAGAGTTAATTTTGGTTGGGTTGTTTTTCATTGTTAAAGTTTAGTTTGGTCTCTTTAAAAAATCTTCTTTAGGATTCGAACTTTGTTGGCTTCTATTTATTTTAAGTTCAATTTAATTAAAGTTTGAGTTTTTATTTTGTTTTAATTTATTGTTTAAGTTGTTAAAGAGTCAAGTTTAAGTTCTTGATTGTGTTAAAGTCTTTTTTCTTTTCTTTTTTTTGTGTTTGATTGAGATTTTTAGAGTTGCACGCTTAAGTTACGTGATAAAGTTATCGTCTTTAGGCTTTGTGTCTGAAGTTCAAACATGAGATTTATTTCTTGTCTGACTGATTAAACGTAAGATTGTGTTTGTTATTTAACTTTATCATCATCTACTTCATTGTGCTTTTTCCCGTTTCTCGTTGTTAATTTAGTGTGTGTTAGGTTTATAAATTAAATTTCGTGTTGTTTTAATTCGTCAAAAAAAAATCTCAAACATCCCAAAACTCGAATCTGAACCGTGTTCAGTAAATCTCTTGTTTCTTATTTTCTTTTGGAATTACGCAAAATTTGGAATTAAACTGCATTCCATGAGGAGACGATCTGACTCTTGGACTAATTATTATACGACTGAACTCCTATATTTGGAATAGTTTTCAAACTAGTCATTTTTAAAGTGAGTCACTTACATTTAGAGCAAGTCATTTTTCATGTGTTTTGGCGCTCGAGTTATCAAACCCGGCGAAAGTTATTTTCTTGGTTCATTCTTGTCTCTTTTGTTATATTTGGCTCAGTCCAAAATTAGCGTCATTTATCGTTATAGATTTGTTGTTAAAAGAAAACTCTTTTGTCATTTCAAACAATAAACCTATAAAGAAGGGCAGCGAGCATTATTATTATTATTATTATCATTGTATTTATTATTAGTATTATTATTATTATTATTATTAGTATTAGAATTATTAATATTAATAATATTGTTATTATTATTATTATCATTATTATTATTATAAAAAGTTAAAAAAAAAAAAAGAGGAGGAAAAGACCACGCACTTTAGGGTTTGAGGAAAAGGCTATAAAAGGCTACATACACACACTGCGAGGACACAGCCGTTTAGAGGGGGGAAGGCCATTCAAAAAAAAAAAAGAAAAAGACCTAACCATAGCCTCCTTTTCTCCTCTCCATTATTCTCTCAGCTTCACGCCACAGCCTCCTTCGTTTCCAGCAGCCTCCAACCTCTCATCTCACAACCGCACCAACCATTCTCTCAACTTTCTGGCTCTCACTTCCTCTTCCATCTCTCCTCCCTCATCTCTCTTCATCCCTCTCAATCTCTCACAGTCAGATTCACAGCCACCCCCTCCATCACTCCGGCCTAAGATCCCCAACCATGACCGTTGCACCAACTCCAAGCTCAGCATCATCGCCATCAGCCTCTACACACGCACAACAGACCCGCAATCCCCATGCGCCACCTCCCTCTCAGCTCCCAGATCTCTTCCATCCCGACAAACCAAGCACGTCGTCACACTGGACATTCTAATAGCCTCCGGCCTCCCACCGTCTCGTATAGCCACTTGCTGCAATAGCAGCCGCCATTGCTGCTCTCTACGCTGCAGCCCCCTTCGTTTCCAATTTCCCCCTATTCTCCTTCTCCAACCACCGACGACATCTTTCTCTGACGTTGTCATCTCTACCCTCTGTCGTCTGACTCGTCTCTGTTTGTTCTACACCACCACCCTCAAATCTCCGACGGCAGCTCGTGTACAAAGCTGGCCACCTATAAGCAGCCCCTGCACCACCATCCTCCAAGCTCAGACGCAAGACACCCAACCACAACAACGATCTCCACACACAACCGTGAACAGAGCACTCTGACACACACAACTGCAAACCAGCGTCGCCATCACCGTTGATCATCGTCGTCGCCGCTGGAACCTCCGCCGCAGTCGTCGTCTCTGGCAGCCCTTGTAGTCCCCCAAATCCGAGCAGTAGTCAGGTGAGGTTCTCACCTCCGGCCAAGCACACACATGCCCGTATTTGTTTTGTTTTGTTTTTTTTATTTTATTTTATTGTAGAATATTTATTGTGAAGATGTTTTTTTTTATATATACATTTATTACCATCTTATTTCGTTTTTCTATTACTGTAAATATTAATTGGTTTGTTCTCATTATTGTAGGATTTTTTTTTTGTGTGGTGTTAAGTATTCTATTGTTTAGTACTTAAATGTGGTAATTTTTGTTGTCGTATATTATTAAGTACGTAATATTCAAGTTGTATGTTTAATATTTAGGGTTTTTGTTGTATTTATTTAAATAGGTAATAGTCATGTTATATGTTTAATATTTAGGATTTTTTTATATCATGTTTATTGTTATACAACATCAAAGTTTTTTTTTATGATCATTGTTATTAGTTATTTCTGATTATTATTATTTCGTGTTTATAATTATGCATATTTAGTTATTTGAACAGGTGTCCTATATGTTCATATTTGTTTACTTGGTTTTTAAAATGGAAAAAAAATATAAAAAAAAAATCAAAAGATAAAAATAAGACAAAAAAATTCAGGAAATTCATAAAAAAAAAGCTCCAAATATATTTTTGACTTAATTTTCATGGTTTTTCTTTCGTCGTCCTTTTGTTATTTCAAATTTTGGGGAAAAAAATATAAAAAATGTTATAAAAATTCAAAAATTGTAGAAAAACATAAAAACTATTTTTAAAGTTGGAAATCTATCTTTGCAAGTTTTTCATCCTCGAATAAGTTCAAAAACCTCCCGGAATATTATTTTTCATACTTAGAAAAAATGGACTTATATGCCAGATGAATGGAGGAAAAACACTTTAATACGTATATATAAAAATAAAGGAGATATTCAAAATTGTAATAACTATCGTGGAAATAAACTTATGAATCATACGATGAAACTATGAGAAAGAGTAGTTGAACAAGGATTAAGGTTAGAAACGAAGATCTCAGAAAATCAATTTGGTTTTATGCCTGGGAGATCTACCACAGAAGCTATTTATCTTTTAAGAAGATTAATGGAAAAGTTTAGGGAAAAGAAGAGGGACTTGCATATGATATTTATTGACCTTGAGAAAGTATATGATAGGATACCTAGGGAAGTTCTATAGTAGGTTTTAGAAAAAAAAAAGGGTGTATGTTGTAGGTATACCGATGTCATTAAGGATATGTACGATGGAATAATGACTAGTGTAAGGAATATAGATGAAGAAACTAGAGAATTTCCAATTACCATAGGTGTACATCAAGGATCTGCTTTGAGTCCTTATCTTTTTTGCTTTAGTGATGGACCAATTGACTAAGAGTATTCAAAAGGAGGTTCCATGGTGTCTGTTATTTGCATATGATATTGTATTAATTGACAAAACTAGGGATGAAGTAGAGGCTGAGTTAGAATTATGGAGAGAAGTTTTGGAATCTAGAGACTTTAAGATAAGTAGAAATAAAACATAATATATGAAATTTAATTTTAGTAATGATAGGAGGAATATTTGAAACAAAGTTAAACTTGATGATGAAGAAATAAATAGCACTTGCAGATTTTGATACCTTGGATCTATTATGCAAACTGAAGGAGAAATTGAAGATGATGTAATGCATAGAGTTAAAGCAGGTTCGGTAAAATGGAGAAGTGCTTCAAGTGTACTATGTGATTGTAGAATACCCTTAAAATTGAAAGGGAAGTTTTATAGGACAACTATAAGACTAGCTATGCTCTATAGATCGGAATGTCGGGTGACAAAGAAACATAATATTCAAAAAGTAAAAGTTGCCGAGATGAGAATGCTTAGATGGATGAGTGGTATAACATTGAAAGATAAATTAAGAAATGAACATATTTGTGGTAAGTTAGGTGTAGCTCTTATAAAAGATAAGATAAAGGAGGGACGACTCAGATGGTATGGACACTTGCAACGTAGGCCTTATAGTGCACTTGTGAGGAAGAGTGACTTAGTTACTGTGGGGGGCAGTAGAAGGGGTAGGGGTAGACCAAAAATAACTTGGGAGGAGGTAGTGTGTAAGGATTTAATATCCTTGAATCTATCAAAAGAAATGGTCCATGATCACATAAATTGGCGGATAAGGATCCATATAGCCAACCCCACTTAGTGGGAATAAGGCTTGGTTTTGTTTTGTTTTTTTCGTTTTTTTAGAAAAAACCTTCAAACTAAAAAAAAAAAAAATCTTAGGAGTGTATTTTCTTAACTTATTTTCTTTTTTGTCCCTATGATTGTAACTATTGACTTTTTGAGTCTGATCCTTGTTTTGATGCTAACAAAGCATCTCTATCTTATGTGTGTATTTAGTTTGTGAATATGTTCATATTTCAACACACACATAAGGTTTAAGGGAAATGGAGGCTAAGACGGATCTTAATGGACATATACCTGGCGTACTCCATGAAGAAAAGAGCAAAACATCAAGAAGAAGACATTTAAATTTCATTGTATTGCATTTAATTTTTAATTTGGTCTATAATAATTGCATAGCATGCATGATGTGGATGTAAGCTCAAAATGACCATAGACTGACCTTAGGGACCAACACTTTACATAGAAACTCATTTCTTCATTCACTAATTGGTAAGGGTCAAAGATTAGAGCTAAAACGAAGTTTACAAAGGTTGATTGACGCTAGATTTTTTGGCTTAATTCAAAAGCTTCGACCGTAGGGAACCGGACATCGACCATAGCTGACCTTAGGGGCAAAATTGGAATTTCACTTGCTTCGATCGACTGACCATTGCAAAGTCATTAGACCTCGATCGACCGAACTGAGAAAGTTGACCAAAGTCAAAGCTTTAGTCGACCGAACCTTACGCAGTACAAAAGCCTCGATCGACCAAACTAACCAGAAGTCAACATGTTGACATCACTTAGTCAACCGTTCAAAAATGAATGTGTCTTCCATGATTGACCGAACTCACATGTGTCTGACCCCCAACAACTTGGTTGACCGAACTTATAGTTCAAAGTGGCCACGGTCGATCGAACTTCATGAATGGTTAACCAAACCTCAGCCTTGGTCGACCAAACCTGGAAGGGTTTGAAATCACCCTGAGACGGTCAACCGAACCTACAGTTCAAAATTTCCACAATCGACCGAACATAGTAATATGGTCGACTGAACCTATAATACGGTCGACCGAATCTCTTGGGTTGGTAAGATTTTTACCACGATTAAATAGGGTTATTTTATATTAAACATGATTAAATATTTTTAAAAATACCTAGTGTGTCCCCAACGATCATATTTTTATCCAACTATATATATACCCCTTCAAAAGTCAAAATTAGTAAGATGATTAGTTACAAAATCCTCTCAAATTTTCATATCATATTTTTTTCATTCTAAACTTATTTTTCATCCTCTTTGTGTTATTACTTTGAAAAATCATTTTCAAGAGATTGTTTTATTTATCTTGGGCATTTGTTTTACAAAACATAAATGTATTTACTCTCATATTGCATCTATCTTTCATATCCTATTTTGAGAGTATTATTCAAGTTTCTCTCACATATTTCATTTGATAAATATTCTTGGGAGTTAACATTATTTTATTGTGAATCTTGCACATCCATTGCAAGATTCAAAGGCTCATTTTCTTGTGCTTGTGAAAATATTTTTGAGCCCTAAACCCTAAATTCTCTAGCACTTTATTTAGAGAAATATTTTTGGAGAAATTTCTTATTTGGGCAATAAATCTTTGAGCACTCATCATACACATATATATTCAAAGATTTTTTTTTTTTTTTTAGTGAAAATCACATTCTCACATTGAGCTTATTTTCATATCATACGTGAGTGTATTTGTGCTTGTTGTTGTACACATCTACTTGTAGTTGAAGCATTTCCTTGTACACAAAAATTATTCGATTATTTGTTGTACTCCCGACGGGTTGTCGAAAAAGGGAGACTGACCCTGTGAATAGTCTCAGACTGGTTCAGACCTGGTTAAGCAAACTAGGTGCACCAACCTATAAGGTGTTGTCGGTGTCGCTCCACCTAAAAGTGAGAAATTAGTGGAATCCTCAGGTTTATGAGCTGAGGCGGGGACGTAGGCAGTATTGGCCGAACCTCGATAACATATTTGGTGTAGATTTTATTTGTCCGCACTTTCAGTTTCGGCACATGTATGTTTTATATTTGATTTATTATATGTAGTACATGTGTTTAAGTGTTTGAATATTTAATTGGGTTTATGATTATATAGAAAGACCCTAGGCTTGTGTAATACTATTTGTGGAATTTGAATTGACCTAAGAGAAAAGTTTTAAATATCACCCCCTATTGGGAATACGCCAATTCTAATAATTGGTATTAGAGCCTCGTTACACTAAACTTAAATTTTTTTGTAAAAGATCGTAATGGCTCAATTTGGTGTATCCCTATTCGGTGAGGGACAGTTACCTACTAGCCCTCCACTGTTTTGTGGTGTAAACTACACCCACTAAAAAATTAGAATGAGTATTTTTATAAAATCAATGGATTGGAGGGCTTAGCAGGTGATTTTTTGAGTAACTTGTATGCAAACGAATGAAAATGATACTACTTTAGTGCATGCAAATTCATATGCCATGGAGATTTTATATTGTGCTATAGATGCTCATATTTTTCATGAAATTATGGCATGTAAAAATATGAGGGATATCTGAGAGAAGCTTGAAAAGAAATATGGAGAGTCCTAGGAGAAGGATACTTCAATTGTGTCAAGTTCAAATGATCTGGAAGTGGTAAATCACGGGTTTAGTGCACTCATAGAACATGAGGTATATGATTCTCACTCTAGCTCGATTGATGATTCATGTGTTGAATGCTATGTTACTTCATGTGTTGAATCATATATTGAATATTGTGATAATCCTATTATTGATGCACTTGATGATTCTCATATAGAATACGGGAATAAATTTTGCATTGAATCATCTGTTGAAAATTATGATTATACTGCTGATGTTGCATGTAATGATTCTGATAGCAAATATTGTGACATATCTTGTGATGAATCATCTGATAGCTTATGTGATGTTTTGGCTGACAATTCATGCAATGATTCATATGATAATTACTGTGTTAAATTTTGTATTGAATAACATAATGAATTTATTGATGGAAGCATGTTTTTGAATGAAAAACTAGAAAATGTTTTATCGAAAATGCATAAACTTCTAGATAGGATGAATAAACAGAAAACACTTTTGAAAATGAGAATAAGGAGATAGCTAAACAATTAAAAGAATTAAAGGAACATCATGCTATCCTTGAGAAGAAAAAGATTAAGAAGGTCTTGAAAATCATTTGCTTGAACAGAAAAACTGAAGACTATTTTGAAGTGATTTTCAAGCCCACAAATGAAAGAGATAACCAAAATCAACCCTTGGGAGTTAAAAGAAGTAAATCGTTCAAAAAGGGTCCATCTTATAAATCTCATTGCCATGCTTCATCAAGTAGAAGTAGAACAAATAAGTGTAATAGTTCATGTGCATATAAAACTTGTTTATACATTGGAAAGAAAGGGCACATTAAATAAACTTGTTTAGGTAGAGGTATCAGAGGCATGGATAAAGAAATGGAGTGGGTTGTCATGAAAGCAAACCCCTTAGGACCTAAGGAAAAAATGGATTTAAATTAATATTACCAAATTAGTTAATTTTTCCTTAGACCCTAGGACTAGATCTAGGGGTTAGTAATAACATTAGGCTTGGGAAGTGGCTTAGGTTTAAAATGTAGAAGCTTAGTATACACATCCACTTCCAAATGGACAAGGCTACTACGTTTGGTATATAATTCAAAATGCTTAACCCACACTTAAATATAAATATATTAAATTAAGTATACCTTGTCCACTTATAATAAATACTCTTTTGAACCTAACAGAAATTTAAATTGATTAGAATATTTATCCAAATTCGCTTCACAAGCTTTTAATCCTTCAAGTCAAATCCTTAGAGCTTTGTATCTTTTTAGTTAAGTGAAATGGCTAATATGATGGCCATAGGTTTCAACATATACTAAAATGCAATAGTTGAGAAACCTATACATGAATGTTAAGAAAGAAAAGCCATTTGAACTTAAGCCTGTCACACGTATTGAGATTCATAAGAAAAGAGGCAGACATAGGCTTATCACCTTAACGAATATTCATTGTGACTTTTTGGTCTGATAAGCCTAAAGCATTCATCGCCGAGCTTAAACCATCGAAAATATTAAAAATATTGGCTAATGGAATATAAAAATTATGAAAAGGCATAAAATGGATTAGCGCATAACTCAGGGGGAGTATTACACTTTCATGTCTATACAAATTAAATGCTCTCATTATCTCGTAACATTCATGCCTATATGCCTTAATGAATAACAATACTGCACTGAACTCAAAACTATTCTCTATTCCCCATTATTTACATTCTTTGATGGATAGATTATATTTTATGAATTGCTGATTGCTACCTAATTGCATGCGTAGTCTAGAATGCCTCCTACATAGCAGATGCAGCAATGTGAGCTGCATACTGGAAGTTTATTTTAGGTTGTTGCATGATTCATATGTATATTATGTTGAAAACAATCACTTATCAGGTACAAATTTTATGAGAAAATGTCCGATTTACAGACGGCATGCTGTTGAAAATTTATTAAAATTTTCCCAAGTAAAGCCATGTACAAAGATGGTTATGATAAAATAACAACAACAAAACCAAGCCTTAGTCCCACTAAGTGGGGTCGGCTATATGAATCTTTTTCCGCCAATTTATATGATCATGAACCATTTCTTTTGATAGATTCAAGGATATTAAATCTTTACTCACTATCTCCTCCCAAGTTATTTTAGGTCTACCCCTACCCCTTCTACTGCCTCCCACAATAACTAAGTCACTCTTCCTCACAGGTGCACTATAAGGTCTACGTTACAAGTGTCCATACCATCTAAGTCGTCCCTCCCTTATCTTATCTTCTATAGGAGCTACACCTAACTTACAACGAATATGTTCATTTCTTAATTTATCTTTCAATGTTATGCCACCTATCCATCTAAGCATCCTCATCTCGACAACTTTTACTTTTTGGATATTATGTTTCTTCGTCGCCTAACATTCCGATCCATATAGCATAGCTGGTCTTATAGTTGTCCTATAAAACATTCCTTTCAATTTTAAGGGTATTCTACGATCACATAGCACACTTGAAGCACTTCTCCATTTTACCCAACCTGCTTTTAACTCTATGCATTACATCATATTCAATTTCTCCTTCAGCTTGCATAATAGAACCAAGGTATTGAAATCTACAAGTGTTATTTATTTCTTCATCATCAAGTTTAACTTTGCCTCCAATTTTTCTCCTATCATTACTAAAATTACATTTCATATATTTTGTTTTATTTCTACTTATCCTAAAGCCTCTAGATTCCAAAGCTTCTCTCCATAATTCTAACTCATCCTCTACTCCATCCCTAGTTTCATCAATTAATACAATATCATCTGCAAACAACATATACCATGGAACCTCCTTTTGAATACTCTTAGTCAATTGGTCCATCACTAAAGCAAAAAGATAAGGACTCAAAGCAAATCCTTGATATACACCTATAATCGGAAATTCTCTAGTTTCTCCATCTATAATCTTTACACTAGTCATTACTTCATCGTACATATCCTTAATGACATCGGTATACCTACAACATATACCCTTTTTTTCTAAAACCCACCATAGAACTTCCCTAGGTATCCTATCATATGCTTTCTCAAGGTCAATAAATATCATATGCAAATCCCTCTTCTTTTCCCTAAACTTTTCCATTAATCTTCTTAAAATATAAATAGCTTCTGTGGTAGATCTCCCAGGCATAAAACCAAATTGATTTTCTGAGATCTTTGTTTCTAACCTTAATCTTTGTTCAACTACTCTTTCCCATAGCTTCATCGTATGACTCATAAGTTTAATTCCATGATAGTTATTACAATTTTGAATATCTCCTTTATTTTTGTATATAGGTATTAAAGTGCTTTTCCTCCATTCATCTGGCATTTTCTTAGTTTTTACAATTGTATTAAATAAATTAGTTAACCATATAATTCCGTTATCACCCAAGCATTTCCATACTTCAATTGGGATGTTATCTGGTCCCATGACTTTTCCATTTTTCATCTTTTTTAGTGCAAATGTAACTTCGTTAACTCTAATTTTTCAAATAAATCTTATATTTTTAGTCTTTTCCTCATTTGACAATTCTAAGTTTAAGCCTTCTATTTGGTTTTCATTAAACAACTTACTAAAGTAACTTCGCCATCTTTCTTTAATATCTTCATCCTTAACCAAGACAATATCATCCTCACTTTTTATGCATTTTACATTTCCTAAGTCCTTACTCTTCCTTTCTCTAACTTTAGCAAGTTTAAATATATCTCTTTCCCCTTCTTTTGCACCTAATCTATCATACAAACTATTAAATGATCTATATTTAGCTTCACTAACGGTCCTTTTTGCATCTTTTCTCGCCTCCTTATATTTTTCAAAGTTATCTCTATTTCTATATTTTTGCCACGTTTTATACCAAATTCTTTTTGTTTTTATGATTTTTTGTACATGTTTATCCCACCACCAACTTTCTTTGCTATTTGAGAATCTTCCCCTTGATTCACCTAAAATCTCTTTTGCTGTCTTTTTAATAGAGCTAGCTAATCTATTCCAAAAAGTAATTGTATCTATCCCATCCACTAAGCTCCAATCCCCATCTTTGATCATTTTATCTTTAAATTTTATTATATTTTCTCTTTTTAGGTTCCACCATCTAGTTCTCCTACACTGGTTTATTTTATCATTTTCCTTCCATTTTTTAATACATATATCTAACACTAAGACTCTGTGTTGTGTGGTTAGGCTTTCACCTGGAATAACTTTACAGTCTTGCATGATAAATGATCTACCCTCCTAGTTAAAAAAAATCTATTTGACTTCTATTTTGTCCTCTTTTAAAGGTTATTAAGTGTTCTTCTCTCTTCTTAAAGCAAGTATTCATTATACTAAAATCATATGATGTAGAAAAGTCTAAGATCATCTCCCCAGACTCATTTTTGTCTCCATGTCCATATCCTCTATGTATCCTCTCATAATTTTTATTATCTCTTCCAACGTGTCCATTCAGATCTCCTCCTATAAATATTTTCTCCGTCCCTGGTATGCCTTGTATAATATTATCCATATCTTCCCAAAATTGTCTCTTAAGATTTTCTGCTAAGCCAACTTGAGGAGCATAAGCACTAATGATATTTATTATCTCTTGTCCTAATACCATCTTGATTTTTATAATTCTATCCCTTGCTCTAGTTACATCCCCAACACTATCTTTTAAGTCTTTGTCTATAATAATGCCTACTCCATTCTTATCTTTTTCTTTTCCAGTGTACCAAAGTTTAAATCCTGATTTATCTATTTCTCTAGCTTTCTCCCCCACCCACTTAGTTTCTTGAAGGCAAATTATATTAATTCTTCTTCTAATTATTGTATCCACAATTTCCATGCTTTTAACCGTAAGTGTCCCTATATTCCAAGTTGCTAATCTAATCATAGTTTCCTAAACTAACATCTTTACCTGCCCACGTCTAGAATAATGCAAGAACCCTCGCATATTTGATACCATACCCAGGCGCCGACACGGCGCGTCGCTTAAGGGAGACGACCTAGCCCACCCTCGCCCACTTTTCGCTACACCCAGGTGGTTCAAGTGCAACACATTGCTCGTAAGGGACGCCCCAACAAATATTCGATAAGGATTCATATCATAGTGATCTGACAAATTTTACGCTGGCTGTCAGCTACCTAACGCAACCCTCCTCCTTAACCCGGGCTTAGGACCAGCTGTGTGTGGAAAAATTAGGTTATGATAAAATGAATATTAAAACATTTTTGAAAGGATGAGTGAAAACTCAAATAGATAATTAAACTTCATCCTTACATAATGATCGTATAGTTAAGGGAAGCTAAGCTCCATCTCTAAGAAAAGAGCATAAAAAACTCATGTGCGTCATGCCTTACTTTTTGAATATTGAGACTCTTTTGAAAACCTGGAACATTATATACAACTCTTAAAGCTCTATGAATAGATATGGATTGTTTTCAGGTTTATGAACTCTAGAGTATGCCTTATTATCTCTTTTCTGATGCATGTGTGATCCATACGGATAATTATACTGGTTGCACTATAGAGTAAATGAATCTTTTATCCAGTATACTTGATTTAAGAAAATTAAAATGATTGCCTATACCGCTTGATAATCTTAATGAAAATAATCTTTCTTTGGTATAAGTAGCTCTTTGTGTCTAAGCATGCATTCAATTTCGTAGGGGGAGCTCTTGGAATAACCTTTCTATCTTGTTTGTGCTCACCTATTCTTATGCTTAGATATCTATTCAACACTATGTGGCATGTACTTAAATGAAATGATATTATTGAAAATGTTAATTTGAAACATAATGTTTATTTTTGCCACAGTCATCTATTTTGCCATATGATCCTTATTTTGAATTTGCTATTCTTAGGATTTACATGGTTGTATTTTTCTAGTCATATTTTATTCTGTGCTTAAATGCCTACCGGGAAAAATTGTGCTTGCTTGCATGATCTTTAAAGTTTTTTTTGCAAGCATCACCCCCAGTACTTCTTGAAAATATCATAAGAGGGATACACACGCACACGCACATGCACACGCACACACACACACACACGCACACACACACACACACACACACACACACACATATATATATATGTATTACATATACTTTTCTTGGCAAAAAATGATTTTACATGAAACATAGTTTGTTTCTTGCTTATGTAGTGCTTAAATGCTATATCTTTAAAACAACCTTAAATTTTTTATATGCTCAAATGTTGTATGATAAAGAGAGAATTTTTCTGCGCTTAAATGTTAAAAAGGGGGAATGTTTTTCAAATAGGGAAGTTTCTCTTAAGCTAAGTTTTTTTAATGACCAAATTTCTTTCACTTAGCTTAACCCTTTTTGTTGATGCCAAAAGGGGGAGAATTTATATGAGAGCAAAATTCTTGACCAAAAGGGGGACTTTGTTTAAGGTAAATGTTTTTATGGGGTAAAATATCTATATTGTATGCATGTATGTGATTGTGCTATAATGACAAAACTAAACGCATATTATTTGACATGTCTTTTTTTGTGAATATGCTTGACCTATATTGTCTATTTTCAAGTTATGCATATTCTTAGGAGAAGCCTTCTCAAGCTTGTTCCATTTTGCTCTGATGCGTTTGTCATCATAAAAAAGGGTAAGATTGTTAACTTTTTGAGTTCAATCCTTGTTTTGATGATGACAAAGCGTCTGTATCTTATGTGTGTATTTAGTTTGTGAACAAGTTCATATTTTAGCACACACATAAGGTTTAAGGGAAATGGAGGCCAAGATGGATCTTAATGCACATATACCTAGCCTACTCCATGAAAAGAAGAGCAAAATATCAAGAAGAAGACATTTAAATTTCATTGTATTGCATTTAATTTTTAATTTGGTCTGTAATAATTACATAGCATGCATGATGTGAATGTAAGCTCAAAATGACTATAGACTGACCCTAGGGACTAGCACTTTACACAGAAACTCATTTCTTAATTAACTAATTAGTTAGGGCCAAAGATTAGGGCTAAAACAAAGTTTACAAAGGTCGACTGATGCCATAATTTTTTGCTTAATTCAAAAGTTTCGACCGTAGGGAACCAGACAAGGACCATAGCTGACCAAAGGGGCAAAATTGGAATTTCACTTGCTTCAGTTGACCGACCATCACAAGGTCATTTGACCTTGGTCAACTGAACCGAGAAAGTTGACCAAAGTGAAAGCTTTGGTCGCCGAACCCTCAAAAGTACAAAAGCCTCAGTCGACTGAACTGACCAAAAGTCAACATGTTGACTTCCCTCGGTCTACCGTTATGAAATGAACGTGTCTTCCACAGTCAACCAAACTCAAACGTGTTTGACCCCCAACAACTTGGTCGACTGAACTCATAGTTCAAAGTGGCCATGGTCGACCGAACTTCACGAATGGTCAACCGAACCTTTGCCTTGGTCGATCGACCCTCAAAGGGTTCGAAATTGCCCTGAGATGATCGACCGAACCTACAATTCAAAATTTCCATGGTCGACCAAACACAGTAATGTGGTCGACCGAACCTATAATACAGTCGACCAAACCTCTCGGGTTAGTTAGATTTTTACCATGGTTAAAGAGGGTTATTTTTCATTAAGCATGATTAAACATTTTTTAAAATACCCAGTGTTTTCCCCAATGGACATATTTTTATCCAACTCTATACATACCCCTTCATAAGTCATAATTAGCAAGATGAATAATTAGAAAATCCTCTAAAATTTTCATATCATATTGTCATCTTTCTAAGCTTATTTTTCATCCTCTATATGTTATTACTTTGAAAAATCATTTTCAAGAGAGTGCTTTATTTATCTTGGGCATTTGTTTTACAAAACAGAAATGCATTTACTCTCATATTGCATTTATCTTTCATATCCTATTTTGAGAGTATTATTCAAGTTTCTCTCACATATTTCACTTGATAAATATTCGTGGGAGTTTACATTATTTTCTTGTGAATCTTGCACATCCATTGCATTATTTAAAGGCTCATTTGCTTGTGCTTGCGAAAATATTTTTGATCCATAAACCCTAGATTCTCTAGGACTTTATTTAGAGATATATTTTTGGAGAAATTTCTTATTTGAGCATTAAATCTTTGAGCACTCATCATACACATGTTTATTCAAAGATTATTTTTGTGAAAATCACATTCTCACATTGAGCTTATTTGCATATCATACGTGAGTGTATTTGTGCTTATTGTTGTACACATTTTCTTGTAGTAGAAGCATTTCCTTGTGCACAAAAATTATTTGATTATCTGTGATATTCTCTACGGGTTGTTGAAAGAGGGAGACTAGCCCTGTGAATAGTCTTGGACTTGTTCAAACCTGGTTAAGAGAACTAGGTGCACCAACCTATAAGGTGTTGTAATCGGTGTCACTCCTCCCGAAAGTGAGAAATTAGAGGAATCCTTGGGCTTGCGAGCTGAGGCGGGGATGTAGGTAGTATTGGCCGAACCCCGATAACATATCTAGTGTAACTTTTACTTTTCCACACTTTCAATTTCAGCACATGTATGTTTTTTGTTTGATTTATTATATGTAGTACATGTGTTTAAGTGTTTGAATATTTGATTGGGTTTATAATAATATAGAAAGACCCTAGGCTTGTGTAATGCTATTTGTAGAATATGAATTGACCTAGGAGAAAAGTTTTAAATTCCCAATTCACCCCCCTATTGGGAATACACCAATTCCAATAATAACAAAAGGTTATGAGTTGTTCAAGCTTCGTGTACCCCGGTTATAAGGGAATATGTACATATTGTATATTATGTGTGGTCCATTTATTTACATTTTGTAAATTCATAAAGGGAGTAAAATAAAACACTTTTTGAATTAAATTTGGGATATCTTTTTATTAATTAGGTATTGCTTGTAAGAACATATGCATAGAGGGTGCTCGTACCTTCCCCTCATATAACCGAACTCTCGATCCCTGCTTTGGTAATGCAGATTAATTCGACCCTTAATTGGGTAGTAATCAAATGTTCTAACCATACTAAAAGGTTAGTGGTGGCTCTATTCCAATTTTTTCTCGAAAATAATTAAACCATTTTTATTTCGCCACCCTGGGGCACCCTTGCGTCTGGGACATAGTGACAATACTTATGATTTGTCATTATCAAAATGGGATCGAACCTAAAAAAGTCAACAATCTCCCCATTTTTTATGATGACAAACGCACGAGTAAAATGAGGTTTTCCTGAAAAGGCTCCTGGTAGGCTCACCAAGGGTTGGGTCCTCAACTACCAAAAATAAAATTTATAAACCTAACTACTCCCAAGTTTAGTCGAATAATGAGTAAGTCGGGTATTGATCCATAGGACCTCAAGCACAATTATCAACCACTTCCAATTTAGTTTACTACAACTTTGGGTAAAAAGGTGAAAAGGTGAGATTTTGGTGGGGTTTTTCTAACAATCTACTGAAATAATATAAATTCTATATTATCACTACTCCTACAAAGCAAATCCAAGATCATGAATCACGCTTAGACTGTTGTTTGGCACAAGTTATGTCCAGTCAACTATCCGTCTTAGGCTAATGGCTAAGTGAACCATTCGAGGGCATAGAGTAGCGAAGGTGCACCAATCATCTGAAGCACAATCAGGAACCAGGGTACACTTTATCTCAACGATCACGAATTCACCTTATACATGAATCGTATCCTAATTTGTATAGATGACTGAATCCCTAACTAAGCTATCATATCCCCTAGGGTAACATCATTCTCAAAGATGTAAACTTGCATGGTATTGAAATGAAAGCATGTAAAGGAAAGCATATAAATGAAAGCAGTAAAGGAAAGCATGTAAATGAAAGCAGCAAAGATGGCTTTAATTGCAAACTTGAGAGTCTGTCACTAACAAGAAAGAATACAATAGAGAACCTTAACCTACTTGGCAACACAAGGAATGAAAAGGTTGTCATAGGCCTTCATGAACCTGAGCATGAACTAGAACAAGAATTGAAATCAAAAGTAGTAAATCTACTCTACTTGGTTCTCAATGGCTTTCTAGGTCTGTCATTAACCCAAAAAATGCCAAAGAGGAACCCTAAGCATATAGAAGGAACTTAGTTTTATACCCAATAGGTTTTACAACGTTTGAAATTCAAAATGGGAATGTTCAACATAAAATTTCATGTAGAAGATCATCGCTGTTGACCAGGTTGTGCCCCATCTTCCCCTAGTCATGCCCTAGTCGAATCTCATGGGAAATCAGGTATTTAAATATTTTTGTCTTTGACTTGGTCATGCTAATGAGTTTTGTTGGTCGAGCTGTTGGTCAAAACTTACAGGATCTCAATTTCATTTTAACTTCAGGATCTTGACCTAGTCGCCCCTCAAGGTCTTCTTGGTCGAGCACTTGATCGAGAATTTTAGTATCTCTGGCTCAGTTAGCTTCATTATCTCGACCTGGTCGCCCTAAGGATCACTATGTTGATCACTTGTTCAAACCTTGTAGTAATTCTTCTTCAGTTTGAACCTTGGAGTCTGCAACTTGAGACCTGATCGCCCCCATGTGTTGTTGGTCACACCACATTGTCAAACATGATCTTCTTTCCTTTGATGCATTGAGGCTCTAGGAGCCTAGCTGAACATCTGATCTGGGCTTTGTGTACTCCAATTACTCCCTTGGCTTCTCATAACGCTTAACTTCTCGATTTTAACTTGTTTTTCCTAAAACATGAACAAACCTTACATAACTCCGAACTATGATAACAAAGGGTATTTACAAGATAAATGAAGACAAAAAAAAGGTAAATGAGGGCCTAAAATAGTACATTTTAGGGACTCATTACAACCCCCAACTTATACTTTTCTAGTCCTCGAGTAAAGCAAAAGTTAAGAAAACTAGAAAACCCTATCTACCTCTTCTTTTGTGGGAAACACGATTGCATTTGCCGTATGCAATAAGGCTTTAAACCCCTAGGTAACCCTAGTGAACGAGTTGTAGTCTCGTAAGGGTTTCTAGGGTTTTACCCACAAACACCAATATCAGTGAACATTCAAATAGGATCACATGCAACATAATAATGCCATTTCACGTACAAGTATATAGCCTAATTACACACAGGCTTTTTCATACATGACTTTATTACACACAACTCTGCAATAAATCACTCATGCAGTTCTCAACATTGTATAGCCATAAAGAAAAACACAACTCATGGAGAATCAACTAGCAATCACAATTTTGAGTTAATATTATCATATAAATTCAAGTATGGATAGGCAAAATCACAAGGCATGCGTAAAGTGAATGATTCATCACACTCAGGTTATCCTTGAACACCTATAGAACGGTCGTCTTGACTTAGCCTCATTGGTATACTCTAAAAAATACTCAAAAATATAGGTTCACTCTCATATGTGAGGAAGAATGTCATAATCAAACATCCCACATATTTTGAAGAACTAACGTTAAAAATGGAGTGAACTAGTCTCATAAGTATGGGATCTAGCCTATTAATGAGGTGTCGGGTCCTTCACCCTAGTGCCTTTTCACCTACTCACAACATCCAACCAAGACCACCCTAGATTGACTAATCCATAGACTGGGCGTGAATACATCAGACGCATCAAGCAGATGAAGAAGCTTCATACGTGTAGGATCATGTGTATTGTGTCTTTAGCTTGACCTTTTTATATTTGGAGCAGGTATTCTATGTATTTTTCATTTCTTTTTCTTTTTTTCTCATTTTTTTTTTACATTTTTCCTTCATGGTCAGGTAGGACAATCACTACAACTTTTATGTCTTCATGCTACCAATGGAAAATTAACCTAAAAAAGAAGTTCCATAAAATAGGTCTATCTCTAGAGATGGCTTGCTTTTGACATCTTAAGTAAGTTACAAGATCTAGGTTTATATCTCCTCATTGGTCATCACCTCTTGGCTAGCAAGTGTAAAAATAGAGAGTAGTATGCAAAGAAGATGTAGAAAAGGAAAGTTGAGTTCCATAAACTCAGAGTTTGATGTCAAAAACTCAAGAAAAATGAAAGGATCAACAGTACCTCATAAGGTGTCATAGTCGCCACGTTTGTTCTCTCAGTGCTCTCAAGGAATCCTAAGTGTTACGAATCACATGAAAGTGCATCCGAACCTTATGGAGTACCATGTGAATACAAGAACTTACACAACCAAATTAACACGAATGAACCAGTAGTCAACCCTTATAGAGTGGAAAAACAGTACATTGGCTATATTATGTGAACTACACATAAGCAACTCACTACTTCATTAGTGAGCATAACAAAGTCATTTAAATGATAGGCCTATGTGTACAACTTGTAGGTGATATAAAAGTATGTAAATGACCTAAACAGTGTTAACATGGCATAAATAAGATAATTTCACTGAAAATTTTGAAAAATTGTGTCATTTTAGTGCTTGAAATGTGCCATGTAGTGTTTTCCTACCCCCTACCCCCAACTTAAAACATCAGTGTCCTCACTGAAGTGTGGAAAGAAAGAACCTAGAAAGAAAGGGAAGGTAACACTGTACGGTGCTTATGAAATCAATTGGTATACCTACGTTAGTAATAAACACATAAAATCCAGAAATAGCATGCACACAATAATACACTGAAGCACAAAAGATGAGTGGAACAAAAACACCATGTAATATTCCATTAATCACAAATGTAGTACAATGTATATAGAAAATCAAAGCACATGTACGACCCTTCCAAAAGCATGGTGTTGGCCTTACAAGGTTTAAAATCTTGTTATCTTGTTTTGATGCTAACAAACAAGTGAAATTTAATGTATTTGTGTGAGTAATGATATTTCAGGGCTCATATATAAGAAAGCAAGGTCAAAGTGCTCATAAGGATCAAATGAAGCTTAAATGAGTCAAAGCATGGATTTAAAGATGATATATTAAACCTTGAAGATTATGAGGACATGAATGAGTTGTTGAAAGCCAAGGAATATTAAAGTCAAAAGATCCAAAGAAAGGCAAAGTGAGAAAGCTCAAAGAATATGAAAGCTTGAAGAAAATATGGACTCAATCCAAGGACAAAGCATGAAGACTCAAGAACCTAGAATGTTAATGTCTTAGAAGTCTCATGTTAGTGCTTTAATGTTTAAAATATTGTTTGAAATATTTTGAAGCTCTTAGGTTAGCTTCTTGGACCTAGATACCTTTTAATATACTTGGAAAATATTTTTTTAAGGTCAAAAATTATTTTAAAAAGGTTAGAATCATTTTTGGAATGAAAAGCATCAAAAAGAGTTTTTCCAAATGCTATCAGTTTTTATACATCCGCATTGAGGTAAATTTTTCTTTATCAAAAACTCCTTATCTTAAAATGTGTTCAAAATGAACTTAGCTTTCTTTTGACACTAAGAACACCTAATTTGGAGTTATAAAGAAAAAGTTATGGTCAAAACACTAAAGTGGGGTCACTTCTATTAGCCATCTGAACACTATTCACGAGAGGCACTTCAGCTGTCTGAACAGCACACATAACCACTTCAGATGTCTGAACTTGACACATCCGACGTATGAAGATTTTTTGTTGCAAATTTGAAACAGGCAGTAGCTATCCAGACGTCTGAACTAAACACTTCAGACATTTGAACACTGTTCAACGGGCAAATTTTTAAATTCTAATATTTTAAAATATAGCCGTTTTGAGCTCCAAATTTTCAAACAACTTGAGAAACTCTCTAAGAAAACTTTAGCAACATGGAAACAAGTTTGAAAGCCTATAAATACATGGTTTTGCAAATCAAACTACATCCATGAATTGAAAAATTAGTTTTGAGAAGCTAAAAGCACTCTTGTTCTTACAAGTTCTCTTGCTCACTCATTGCAAAACTCTTTTTCTGAGATATTCTGAAGTGCTAATCCTTCCTTCTCTAAATTCCTACTATTAGTCCTCATCTAAGAAGGATATTGGTGAATTCTACACTTGAGCTTCATTCTATTTCGTATTGATATTTTACATTGAAGTATATAGTGCTGAAATTGTACTAACTTACTCTTTGAGAGAGTATACTTGTACACATATCTTATCTTGTGTTTCTTGAAGTTCTTTGACATTCCAAGGATTGTTTGGATCATTGGATAAGCAAGGGGATATTGCTTAGAGAGGCAGGCTCGAGCCTAAAGGAGTGACCGAACGAGGGGACCTTGTTTGGAGAGGCGAGCTTTAGCCTAGTGAAGGAGTGTTTGAGCGTGGGGTATCGCTTGTAAAGGTTTTGTTCCACCCGTCAATGGAACAGGTTTAGTGAATCCTTTGGTGGTTTGCCAAAGGTGAGGACGTAGGCTGGGTATAAGCCAAACCTCGTAAAAATCTCCGTCTCACTCTCTTTTTCCCTATTCTTTATTTTCAGTGCATATTTAAATTGCGTGGATGGTTTAAATTTAAAAATCATATAAACTACGTAGATTTAGAAATCAAGTAAACTTTAAGTTTCATTTTTGATTTGGGTTGTAGAAACTGAAAGGGAGTATGTTGGTTATACCATATCTTGCAGAAAGCATATGGGAGTATGTTACTTAGTTAACAACCCAAGGAAAAATTAATTGAGAGTTTAATTGAGTTCTAAATATTGAGAAGAGTGTAGATATTGTGTTGATTGGGTGTTTTATTGAACATCATATTGAAAAAGCAAAACCATTAATACAGGGTTTTATATCAGCAAGTACAAATTTCATATATATAGGGCTTATATAAACAAACAAACTATTTTAAGTGCTTACATTGCCAAAGTGGTGTATGTGTTAAATTTTGGTATTGTTGTTTTCTTTTAATTTATGATTGATTGGCTTGGCTACTTGGATGATTTATTACTTGTTTGGTTAAGCAATAAGTGTTGCGGTTGAAGATTGAATGTTTACTTAATTCTTGTTTGATTGACAAAATAGATAAACAAGTAAAAGAATTGGTTAAATATTAAAAGAAGTTCAGGACTTTAGAAAGAACTAAAAAGAAAATTTTAAAAGCCAATTCACCCCCCCCCCCTCTTGGGAAGCTATTTCTAATTTCAATTGGTATCAGAGCGGGGTTACAGTAACTCTTAACTAAATGCTATAAAAAGATCCTAATGGCTAACTTAGGCGTAGCTCCCTTTGGAGAGGGACAATCTTCAACTAGGCCTCCTATCTTTTGTGGCTTGAACTATACGTTTTGGAAAAAGAGAATGCAAATCTATCTCAAACGATGAATTAGAAAGTATGGGAAGCTGTTATAGATGGAGATCAAATTCCCACTAAGATAGTATATGGAAAACAAATTCCAAAAGAGAAGAAAGATATGACCAATCAAGATTATAAAATGCTCCAAACAAATTCAAGTGCTATAAATGCTTTATATTGTGCCTTGGATTCTAATGAATTTAATCGAGTAATGGCTTGTAAATCAGTTAAGGAAATATGGGATACACTAGAAGTTACTTATGAAGGAACAACGGATGTTAGGGATAATAGGGTTGATATGCTCACAAGCGAGTATGAAGCCTTTAAGATGAACCCGGATGAATCAATTACAAATATGTTTACTAGGTTCACTCACATTATCCGTTCCCTAAATGCATTAGGAAAAACTTACACTACTTATGAGATGATAAGAAAAATTCTAGGAGGCCTTCCCTCTATGTGGGAACCAAAGGCTACTGTTATCACGGAAGGTAGAAATCTGAAAAACACATCTTTAGATGAGCTTATAGGTTCTCTCCTCACATACGAAATGACAATGAATGAAAAGAGTGGGAAAACCAAAATAGCCTTTAAAGCCTTAGAAGAAAAATCAAGTAGTGAAATGGATGAAGATGAAGAAGCCTTCATATCTAAAAAGCTAGCAAGGAAACTAAGAAGGAGAAACAAATTTAAAAAAAGAAATCAAGGCTCCGAATAAGAAGAAGAAGAAGTTAGCAAAAAGAAATCAAGGAATAAAACGTCTGAATGCTATAATTGCAATAAAGTTGGACATTTAAAATCGAAATGTCCACTATTAAAGAAAGTGTCTAAAAGGAAAAATAAGAAGGCCATGAAAGCCACTACTTGGGATAGTACAAGTAGTTCGGAGAATGAAATAAGTGACCAAGAGGTTGCTTACACGTGCTTTATGGCATGGGATAACGAAGAAAGCTCCTCATCTAAATCTTCAAATAATTCTTGTAGTGATGAATCAAGTAATGAGGGTATGCCATCTTAGGATGAACTTCAAAATGATCTATTCAAAGTACATAAGATGCTGATGAAAGCAAATAAACAAAACACCTAATTGAAAAAATAAGAATGAAAATTTAATGAAAGAGTTAGAATTCCTAAAGAATGCTGAAAGAGATAAAGACTCAAAACTCAAGCAATTAGAATATAAGTATGAATCAACAATGAAAGAAATAGAATCCAAAAATCTTGCTGAAAAAGAAAACAACTTGAAAATTGAGAAACTAGAACGCAAGAATTACCAAATGATAGAAGACCTTCGATCCTTATCCTCTACCATATATGAGAAAGATATGTATATTTCTGAATTAGAGGATAGAATCATAAAATTATCTCTAGAATTAGAGAAATCATTAAAGAAGGTTGATAACAATAAAGACATAGAGTTAAATGATCTCAAGAATCAAATCAAAGATAAGGATAAAATTATTTACAACTTCACAAAAGGAAAGGAAAAAATTATTTACAACTTCACAAAAGGAAAGGAAAACCTTGATAAAATGATTGGCTTACAAAGAATGTCTCTAAATAAAGAAGGCATTGGTTTCAATGGAATTGAAAATAAAAAGAAAAAGAATTCTTACATGGGATATTTCTCAAAAGAATCTAAAGACTATACTTGCACATCTTCTAATGCCTACACAAACACCATATGCTATCAATGCAAGAAAAAGGGGCATATAAAGTTTGAATGTCCGTTTAAGAGGAAAGGTGCTAAAACCAAACAAGTATGGAAAATAAAAAGAAACCTCCCTTGAAAAATCCTCCGGACCCAAGAAAATATGGGTACCAAAAATGAAATAATGACTTCACACATATATAAAATTGAAAATAGCATTGTTGGCCATAATCATAGGATGACTTTTTCCAAGGCTTAACTTAAGAAAATATAAAGAAAATATCAAATTTGAGCTTATTATATAAGTGCCTTGATGTTACATGCTACATGCTTACTTGCCTACAAGTGATGTGTTGATATGCTATATGCTGCATGTGTATTAATTAACTTGACTTGATTTATATTAAAAAGTATGGCTCACTATGTTGAAAATTGAGAATGAGATTATTGAGCTTAAATTTTTTATATAAGGATAATTCTTGAACATGCATGACTTTAAATGAATCACATGGATAAACATACTACTCTTTATCTATGAGCTATGAAAGATATAGTAGTTATATTGATATCCATGAACTATACATTATGTGATATTAAGGTTTGGTATCTATAAAGTATTTTTGGTTTCACATGTCAAAAATTTCAATAGACATCAAATCTAAACGCTCACTTGATATCACAAAGTCAAATTATTTATGAGCATGATGTGACATTGATGATCTTAGCATGATATTGATATTTGATACATTATATGATTCAATATTTTACATGGGATGATAAAAGAAAAATTAATAACAAAAATGAATGTATTAAATTCAGGGGGAGTGTTATGAATCATTAATCAATTGATATCATGAATTAAATTTTAAAATTTAAATTGGTATCATAAAAACCATCAAATTAATATCAGCTAGTATCTTGAATAAATGTTGTGAGCTACACACTACCCATACTATATTGAAAAACAATAACTTGAGTGTGTACATATGTTTGGAATACATGGTTATTGATATGCTTAAAAATGATTTGTATTTGAATTTAAATCATTTCTTTTCTTTTTGATTGATGTCAAAAGGGGGAGAAGTTGTGAAGCAAAAATTGAGCATAATTGAGCATGAGCATAATATCTATTCAAAAGAAGTATTTAAGTATTTAACCAAGATGTTCAAAACATGTGGAAGCTTAAAGAATGTTGAAGCTTAAGTCTAAGAGGATTCAAAGTAAAGATATATGAAGACTTCAAGCTGAGAGAGTTGTTATGTCTTTAAGACGATTTATGTAAATACTTCATTATAAATATCATTTTGAAATGCTTTGAAGCTCATTAGGGGTTGATATGGACTTAGAGACCTTAATTTGAAAACCCAGAAAAAAAGCTTTTTTAAAGTAACAAAGCAAGATGGCTAAGAGTTTTGAAACAAAATTGGAAAAAAAAAAAATTAGATTTTGTAACTGTTCAGGCAACTAAACTTTTATCCTCAAACGGCTAGAGATCTTCCTGAAAAAATTTTGTATAGGCAGTGTAGGTCCAGGCACCTGACCCCTGAAACCTCAGGCGTGTGACCGTGTTTCAAGTTGAAAAATTACACTGTGTTCATAAACCTTAGGTGACTGACCCCAAAACCTTAGGCGCCTGACCACTGTTAACGACTATAATTTTGAAAGTTTTTTAAAATTCAAATTTATATTGCTTGTGCCCCAAACTTCGTATAATTTGGGAAAAACTCCAAGTAACTTCGGCAGCACGAATTAAACACTTTTTGAGCCTATAAATACATGATTTCTCAAATCAAATCAATATCAAGAATTGAAAATCTGTTTTCAAGCCATATTGCTCTTTCTCTCTCAAAGCTCTCTTGCTTACACATTCATACTTAAAATTGCTAAGATGTACTGAGTCCCTGATCACTCTTCTTTGAGTTCAAACCTTTGAATTATTGATTCAAATCAAGAGAAGAATTTCAGTGATACATTCTTGAGCTGCAATTCAATTTCTCTTTGATATTTGATTTTGAAGTATATTAGCTGTGCTTTAAATTGTACTAAGCAACTCTATCTGAGAGCATCTCTTGTACAAAAGAAATCTTTCTTGTTTACTTATTTCTTTGATGGTTCAGGTTTATTGGATTGTTGTATTGAGCGTGGGGTATCGCTTGGAGAGGGGGCTCCACCTTAAAGGAGGGATTATAAATGGTTTTTTTTGCCCGCAAAGGAACGTTCTAGTGGAATCCTTAGGTGGTCTTGCCTAAGGCAAGGACGTAGGCTGGGTATAAGCCGAACCTCGTAAAAAATTCGATCTCACTCTTAACCTTTACTCTTTAAATTTTTACCACATATAAATTGTGTTTCTAAGTGCAGGTAGCTAAAAATTGAGATTGAGAAAAACTTTTAATTTAAGAAAGTACATTGATTAATCTTTTGCAGAAACCTTAAAGGGAGTACATTGATTAATCGTTTGCAAAAATCTTGGTTAAAAGAAGTGCACCAATATTCATTCATACAAGGCTTTATTTAAAATTCTAAGCTGATTTTTTGCAAACACAAAATCAAGGAGGTACTACACCTCTTACCTCTAGTTAAGTATCATGTGTTTGAATGATTGGTTGATTGATTGTAATTGTTAAAGGTATTTGGCTTGTGTGTGGATTGTGGTTGGTTTAATTGATCATTTAAAATCAAAACATTCTTGTGTGTTTTCTAAGTATACAAAAGGTTGTGAATGTGTAAGAAGACTTAAAAGAATTTTATAAACCCAATTCACCCTCCTCTTTGGACTACACCTTAGTTTTCAATTGGTATCAGAGCTAAGTTGTAGAAAATCTTAAGTAGAAGCTATATAAAGGTCTAAATGGCACACCTAGGTGTATCCCCTTTTGCTGAAGGCCAATCCTCTACTAAACCGCCTATTTTCTGTTGTTTAAATTACACTTTTTGGAAACAAAGAATGAAAATATATATTCAAACTATGGAAATTTGTCACACATAGTGACTACATTCCAACTTAATTAGTAGATGGTAAAGAAGTACCTAAAGAAGAACGAGACTTGGCCGATAATGACTATAAAATAATGCAAGCAAACTCAAGTGCCATGAATGCACTATATTGTGCTTTAGACGTTAATGAATTCAATAGGGTCATGGCATATAAATAAGCTAAATGAATATGGGATAAACTAGAGGTAACCTATGAAGGAATGGTAGATGTTAGAGATAGTAGAATCAACAAGCTCACTAGCGAGTATGAAGCATTTAAGATGAATCCTAATGAAACTATCACTAGCATGTATACTAGGTTTACTCACATAATAAATTCCTTAAATTCTTTAGGGAAAAATTATTCAACAAATGAAATGATTTGAAAAATCCTTAGAAGACTTCCTTTGATATGGGAATCTAAGGCCATAGCAATCACAGAACGAAGAAACCTAAAAAATACCTCTCTTGATGAGTTAATCGGATCCCTTCTCACATATGAGATGGCGATGAACAAAAGAAATTCAGAGAACAATAATAAAAGAAAGAAATCAATAGCCCTTAAGGCTGGCAAAGAAAGTTCTAGTGATGAAGATGAAGACAATGAATTAGATGATGAAGAACTAGCCTTTATCAGTAAAAGATTTGGAAATTTTTTCAGAAAGAATAGGAAATTCCCTCAGAAGTTTAAAGGATCAAAAACTAAGAAAGAAGAAACAACCACAAAGGAAACTAAGAATGAACCACCTACATGTTATAACTTCGAGAAGGTTGGACACATTAAACTAGATTGTCCACGGCTAAAGAAAGACAAGAAAAAGGAAAAGAAGGCAATGAAAGCTACATGGGACGATACAAGCTCGAACGAATCGGAGAACGAATCGGAGAATGAATCAATGGAACAAGAAGTAGCCAACATGTGTTTTATGGCCCACAATGTTGAGGTAAACTCTTACTATAGTTCATCAAAAGAATCTAGTGGAGAGTCTTATAATGATTTATGTGATAGTATGCCTTTATACAAAGAAATCCAAGCTGAATTATTCACCTTACACAATAGGTTCATTAAAGTGTCTAAAAGAAACATAACCTTGAAAGAACAAAATTAAAATCTTAAGAATCAACTAGAAAGTTCTAAAACAACTGAAAAAGAAAAAGAATCTCATATTGATGATTTAATGAAGAAAATTAACATGTCTTAAGAGTTAGTAAAACTACAAGTAAATGGTGAAAGCAAGAAATACTTAAAAATAAGTGAACTTAATAGTAAAATTGAAGATAAGGATAAGATCATTTATAATTTTACGAGAGGAAAAAAGAATTTTGAAAAGATGGCTAGACAACAAAGGGTATGTCAAAATAAAAAATGAATGGAAAGTGAACACTAAAAATAGATATGACTTAAAAGGAATTAAGAAGGTTTGGGTTCCATAAGTAATGCCATAAATCCTTCCTTGTAGGTATGCTTTAGGACCACTCCATCAAAGGAAAAATGATACATAGATAGTGGGTGTTCAAGACATAAGATTGGGGATAGAACATAGTTCACTACCCTATTTCAAAAAGATGGAGAGTATGTGACTTTCGGTGACAACGCTAAAGGTAAAATCGTCAGGATTGGTAAAATAGGTAAAGAACCCTCCCTTATAATTGATGATGTTTTTTTAGTTGATGGATTAAAGCATAACCTTTTAAGTATAAGTCAACTTAGTGACAAAGGGCTTGACATAATCTTTAAGCAAGATAAGTGCATAGTTCAAAATCCAAGAAAACATGAAATTCTATTTACAACTTATAGAGTAAATAATATATATTGTATAAACCTTGAAAAATTAATCTCTCAAGATATAACATGCTTAGCTGTAATGACCTTCTTAATTTATATATATATATATATATATATATTCCATAATACAATAAAACCCATATAATAAATCCAGCAAATCATAATCTACCTGAACCTGTGGGTACTAGGGATACAAAAGAAACACATAACAGAAGCCTGAGTAGCAGGAAACATACAATCATAATATTATAAAACCATCCATCACAATACCAGAGTTACTACATCCACTGTATTTAAGTATATACATCCCAAAAAGAAAGACCTAGGGACATTCCCCACAAAATCCAACCATCCCTACCAAAACTTACCCTTCAGAGAGGGCAAATCAACAGTACTAAATGCTCATCTCTCTCTCACGCCAGTTTTTTCTTTCTCTCCTCCTCTCCTTTCCCACTCTCCTCAATTTCTCGGCAAATATTCAGTCGATCGAAAACCAAAGATACCATTGAGTTCCTATCTCCACCACTGACATTCCTATCCGAGCGGATTTTTTGTGGGAGCAACGTAGGCCCAACTCCTAGGGAAAGGTATACTCTCTCTCTTTCCTTAATTTTTCCTTGAATCTTCGGCTAAATCGACGATCGGGCACGACCACAGGGTCCTAGTCTCGATTGTCATCATTTTGGCCAGAGCAAATTTTCAATTTGGGGGTCCTAGGCACCACTCCAAAGCAAGAACGAGATTTAGGGAATTAAGGAAATTTTTTGTTTTTGGGGGTTTAATTGTTATTTGAAATTTATAGGCCTAGGAAATGTTAAAATAATATTTTATTTAGGGTTGATTTGATTAAATTAGGATATACGATATGTAATTTTGTATAGAATGAATAGTGGACAGTTGAATATATATATATATATATATATATATATATATATGAGTGTGTTTAAATGTGAAATTGTGTGGCAGATGATCTGAATGGGTTGGAAATTATAAAATACTGAATTTTTTTAGAAATACTGGAAATGCTTGCAGAAATACTAGAATTTTTTATGAAATGCAGAGGGTTGAATTAATGGCCTGTGGCCAGGTATTATTTAATTGGACAAGGGTCAGGATTATTATTTGACAGCCGAGGGCCAAGTTTTAATTGACGACAATATATCGAGTTGTATTTTGTGGCCGGGGGCCAGGTTTTTGGAATAACAGGAAATATGAGTGATGATTTTCTAGGAAATTCAATGTTTTACTCGACATTTGTATATATGTAATTGCAGGATTTTGAGGTTGGTACACCGAGGGCATGAGCGTTTAATTGGAGGCAAGCCTCCCAGTCAGATAGGTGAGGGAAATATAATATGCCAGCTGATTTATAAATACTTACCAATAAAATATGATATATGATTATGGGTGTTTTCAGAGTAAGTAAATTATACAGTTCTACATATTTCAGTACATGTGTTTTGTTTAATTAATTGTGTGGCATAAGAAATTATCAGTATAGTACAGAATTTATTTAGCTTTCATGTTATCAGCATTTATGTAATTTTAAATAGTTAAAATATTCATTTTTCTCAGTACCATGATTATACAGTTTATACAGAAAGCACGATATGCAGTATTAGACAAAATTATGATTTATAAAGATTATGATTTTTATAGTTTATACAGAACCATAACATTTAGATATAGTAGCTTATTTAGATCAGTTTACTACAACGTTATGCTTATTTCAGTTAAACAGAATCATGGTTAATCAGTAGTATAGATATATCTGTTACATATATATATATATATATATACATATATATATATATATAGTATTAGATCCTGATGGACCTAATCAGTTTTCAAAGTGCGGTACTGTTGCTATTGCAGTTTAGAGTGCAACCACATATCTTAGATAGTGTGTGGATTTTCAGTAGTCGATCATACCTTTGTTGTGGATAGGCTCCCCGTCAGTTAGGGTTAAGGTGGCCGATCTGACTATCAGAGTTCAATTGACTTATCCTGATTAGCCAACTAGTGTTAAATCCCACCTACGGGCCCACAACCTGTCACGAGGGGTTAATTCATGACTTTCAGTTATCCATCCAGGAAAGTTTTCTCAGATATTATTATTTATCTATATTTACAGAAACCGCAGTCATACCTATAGATATTAAAAGTATTTTGAATTTAACATTGTGGAAAATAGTTTATGTTAAGCAACATAGGTGTGAGTTATACGATGTTTTATTTATATAGGTTTTCCTAGACTTAGTTGTTTATAGCATACAGTACTTTTAAATTAGATATTACAGTTATGCAAACTCATCTGCCACACACTGGTAATAGCATATTTTGTCTTACTAAGAGTTGTCTCATCCTAGTAATTTATCACTTTTCAGGTGAATCAGATAGACGAGCATATCCGACTCGGAGGTATGGGGGACTACAGTACTGCCCTGTCTGTAGGGTGAGTATTTTTAGGAAAGATGCATTTTTGAATGGTCCCTAAGAGATCATATGGAAAATTTTTTGGAATGTTCATGTTGTATGTATATTTTGGGAATACTAAACTCTGTTATTGTAAATGTGGATGTATGCCTTTTTGTTTACCGCAGCATAGGAAATTTTATGGACATTTAGGCTTCCCAGTCCCTACTTGGATCAGGGTGGCATTATAGATTTTATTCAAGGTATCAAAGTAGCATAATTTTATGGTGTATATATAAAAAAAAAATGCAAAAAAAATAAAAATAAATTAGGTCTTTACAATGCAATTGTGGAATCAATTCATGTAACATTTGATGAAGAAAATCCATTTAATAGAACAATAAATGTTGAAGAAGTTCAAAATACTCAAAAACCAGAAGACTTAGAAATTGTAGAAGCAAATGAATTAGATTCAAATAATGATGTTATAGAAAATTCTAAATTACCCATAGAATGGAAATATGCAAGAAATCATCCAAAAGATCAAATCATAGGAGAACCATCACGAGGTGTAACTACAAGATCTTATTTGAAAAATATATGTAATCATTATGCTTTCTCATTTGAAGATGAACTAAAGAATATTGAAGAAGCTCTAAGTGATGACTCATGGATAATAGTCATGCAAGAAGAATTAAATCAATTTGAAAGAAATAAAGTATGGAAATTAGTTCCCAAACCGGATAACCACTCAATCATTGGAACTAAGTGGGTATTTAGAAATAAAAAGGGTGAAAATGGAATTGTGATAAGAAGTAAAGCTAGACTTGTAGTTTAAGGATACAACCAAGTAGAAGGAGTAGATTATGATGAGACATTTGCTCTCGTAGTTAGAATGGAAGCAATACGAATGCTTTTAGCTTATGCATCTCATAAGGAATTCAAATTGTATCAAATATATGTAAAGAGTGATTTTTAAAATGGTTTTATAAATGAAGAGGTATATGTAGCATAACCACCGGGCTTTGAGGACATTCAAAAACCTCATTATGTGTACAAGTTAAATTAGGCTTTAGATGGTTTGAAACAAGCCCCTAGGGCTTGGTATAAAAGACTTAGTTGATTCTTACTAGAAAAGGGGTTTTCTGGAAGAAAGGTTGATAGTACCTTATTTATCAAAACTAAGAAAGATGACATGCTCATAATTCAAATTTATGTAGATGATATCATATTTGGTGCAACTAATGATGATCTATGTAAGGAATTTGCTAAATGTATGCAAAAAGAATTTGAAATGAGCATGATAGGAGAATTGAACTACTTCCTAGGATTACAAATGAAACAAGCAAAGAGTGGAATTTTTATAAATCAATTCAAATATATAAAAGATATGCTTAAAAAATTTGACATGGAAAGTAGCAAGCCAATAGGTACCCCCATAAGTACTTCAATAAGCCTCATAATGATGGAAAAAGGAAAATCAGTAGATATGAAATATTCTATCAGAGGCATGATAGAAAGTTTGTTATATCTAATAGCTAGTAGGCCAGATATAATGTTTAGTATGCATGTGTGAACGGTTTCAATCTGCACCTAAAGAATCTCACCAAATAGCTATTAAAAGAATCCTAAGATACTTAATAGGAATAATTGATTTAGGACTTTGGTATTCTATGGACACCAGATTTGAAATGATTAGTTATTCGAATGCCAATTATGCAAGCTGTAAGATTGATAGAAAAAGTACAAGCAGAACTTGTCACCTTTTAGGACGATCCCTAGTATCTTGGTTTTCTAAGAAACAAAACTCTGTAACCTTATCCCCCGCTGAAGCTGAGTATGTAGCAGCTGGGAGTTGTTGTGCACAAACCTTGTACATGAAACAACAATTAAAAGACTATAATCTAGAATATTTAGCCATACCAATTAAGTGTGATAACACAAGTGCAATAAACATCTCTAAAAATCAAATATCACACTCAAGAACTACACACATTGACATAAGACACCATTTCCTAAGAGATCACGTACAAAAAGAAGATATACTACTTGAATTTATAAATACAAATGACCAATGGGCGGATATCTTCATAAAACTTATTCCCGAAGAAATATTTATATCAATTAGAAGAGAACTTGGGTTGTTACATAGTAGGGAAGTGATTTAGGAAGATTTCATGTTGTGTAAAAAAAGAAATTTAAAAAATTAAGGGGGTCAAACGACTGAGCTTGGAAGTTCAGGCTACTAAACAGTGTATTTTGGAGGTTCAGGCACCTGAGCCAACAGACCTCAAGCGATCAAGGTGCTACTACCTACTGAGAATTTAATTTCATAAATTTTTTGGTGACTGAGCCAAATCCCCAGGTGCCTGAACTCGTGGGTACTATATATTTTTAAGCGCAAAAACCTTAATTCTTCAGACTCAACGCTACTGAACCCTGTTCCATCACTCACCCGAAGTTCCAACTTTCGGTCTCCCTTGATTCCTAGCTCCAAATCCCTCAAATCAAAGCCTCTCAACCACTCTCCTACACCTTTTCCCATGGATTCTAGGGTTTCACATGGTTGATTTGCTTAATTCTCCAAAATCAAATATGCCTCGCACCAAAACTACAACAAATTGAGGATCTTCTTTCGGAATAGATGATAATAACATCAAACAATGGCTTGTCACTCCTCAATAAAAGCTTCAATATCGCTCTCACCTTCATTCTATAGAACAAATTTTTGGTCAAGTCATAGATACCACCTTCTTTGATTCTGAATTTTCGAAAATCCTACCTATGTTTCGGAATATTAGTTGGAAGAATTTTTTTGTTTGTCAATCCAAAGGATTATATCCCAACTTAGTAAATTTTTTTTATGCAAATATGATCCATGGAGAAAAGGCCTAACCACTCAGGTTAGAGGAAAGAAGATCGTCTTAACTCCACAAACCTTGGCTCTTATCTTGCATATTACCCTAGGAGAATTTGAATCTCCAGTTTTTGCTCAAACATAGATTTTAGAGCAACGCTTCGCACCCGAAGAATTTTTGCCACTGATTATGGTAGAAAAACCTTTTTATTTTGGCCATCCTCCAATGTACAAGAAGCTGAATCTACAAGCTCAAATACTTCAGAAAATTATCACAAACAACATCCTTCCAAAAATGGTTCTTATGATCACCTCTCCCATGTAGATTGCTTTGTGTCATGGTGTCTTATAAAAGGGAAGAAGCTTGATTTCTCTAGCCTAACTTTGAAATGGATGTGGGCTAAATTGAAAACTACTCGAGTAACTCTTCCTTATGGTGGTGCTCTAAACCTTATCTTTGCTCAACTCAATGTTACCACCCCTACTGAATTGTTCATCAAGCACACTAGGTATGACCTTTTCACTTCCATAACCCTCAAGAAAATGGGATATGAAAATTATGATCATGGTTAGTTCTTGAAAGGAGGATGACCTCAAAGGCCAGCGGTTGTATCTCCTCCTCCTCCAGATGAAGACCAAGGACCTCCAGTTGACACTCCCTCTTGGTTTATCCCCTTCCATCATGAATTC